>NC_074667.1:66820126-67175724 GCF_029448725.1 Salvelinus fontinalis
AGGTAACCTCGACAATTTCACTAAATTTCTCTAAACTACACAATTATCATGGATACAAGGACAGGAAAGACAACTAGCTAACACTACGCTAATCAAGTCGTTCCTATTGTAATGTAAGTTTCTACAGTGCTGCTATTCGGTAGAAGTTGGCTAGCTAGCAGTGTTGGCTAGGTAGGAGGACGGCAGCGCGGGAGGCGAAAAATAGCTGGCTAGCTAACCGATAATTACTCAAAGCTACACAATTATCTTAGATAGAAAGATAGCAAAGAAAACTATGTAGCTAGCTAACACTACACAAGTCAAGTCGTTCCGTTGTAATGTAATCGTTTCTACAGTGCTGCTAATCGGTGGCTAGCTGGCTAGCTAGCAGGGTTGACTACGTTACGTTAGGGCGAGAATACCTGGCTAGCGAACCTCAGCGAACCTTGATAACTACACAATTATCACCGATACAAAGACGGCTATGTAGCCAGCTAAGTAGCTAGCTAAGATCGAACAAATACAAATCAAAGATAGCAAAGACAACTGTGTAGTCAGCCAACACTACACTGATCAAGTCGTTCCGTTGTAATGCACTCGTTTCTACAATGCTGCTATTCGGTGGCAAGCTGGCTAGCTAGCAGTGTTTGGCTACGTTGCGTTATGTTAGGGCGAAAATAGCTGGCTGGCGAACCTCAATAACTACACAATTATGTTTGATGCAAAGACGGCTATGTAGCTAGCTAAGATCAAACAAATCAAACCGTTGTACTGTAGTGAAAATGAAAATCAGACCGTTGTACTATAATGAAAAGTTTATACTACTATTCGGTAGACGGTGGACGTTTGCTAGCTACTGGGCAGATAGCAGTGTGGACTACGATAGACGACGGAATACGATAATTACGCAATTATCTTTTATACACAGACGGCTAAGTAGCTAGCTAAGAAGAAATTGCTAAGGTTAGACAAATTAAACCGTTGTACTATAATGAAATGTAATGAAAATGAAATGAAAATTTATACTACCTGCAGAGCGAATGCAAATGCGACCGCTCGCTCCAAACCGGAGCAAGAGTATATACTGGATAACTACACACCTCATATTATACTGGATAACTACACACCTCATATTATACTGGATAACTACACACCTCATATTATACTGTATAACTACACACCTCATATTATACTGGATAACTACACACCTCATATTATACTGTATAACTACACACCTCATATTATACTGTATAACTACACACCTCATATTATACTGTATAACTACACACCTCATATTATACTGTATAACTACACACCTCATATTATACTACACACCTCATATTATACTGTATAACTACACACCTCATATTATACTGGATAACTACACACCTCATATTATACTACACACCTCATATTATACTACACACCTCATATTATACTGTATAACTACACACCTCATATTATACTGGATAACTACACACCTCATATTATACTGGATAACTACACACCTCATATTATACTGGATAACTACACACCTCATATTATACTACACACCTCATATTATACTACACACCTCATATTATACTGTATAACTACACACCTCATATTATACTACACACCTCATATTATACTGGATAACTACACACCTCATATTATACTGTATAACTACACACCTCATATTATACTGGATAACTACACACCTCATATTATACTGTATAACTACACACCTCATATTATACTGGATAACTACACACCTCATATTATACTGTATAACTACACACCTCATATTATACTACACACCTCATATTATACTACACACCTCATATTATACTGGATAACTACACACCTCATATTATACTACACACCTCATATTATACTACACACCTCATATTATACTGTATAACTACACACCTCATATTATACTACACACCTCATATTATACTGTATAACTACACACCTCATATTATACTGGATAACTACACACCTCATATTATACTGTATAACTACACACCTCATATTATACTACACACCTCATATTATACTGTATAACTACACACCTCATATTATACTGGATAACTACACACCTCATATTATACTGTATAACTACACACCTCATATTATACTGTATAACTACACACCTCATATTATACTGTATAACTACACACCTCATATTATACTACACACCTCATATTATACTGTATAACTACACACCTCATATTATACTGTATAACTACACACCTCATATTATACTGGATAACTACACACCTCATATTATACTACACACCTCATATTATACTGGATAACTACACACCTCATATTATACTACACACCTCATATTATACTGTATAACTACACACCTCATATTATACTGTATAACTACACACCTCATATTATACTGTATAACTACACACCTCATATTATACTGTATAACTACACACCTCATATTATACTGTATAACTACACACCTCATATTATACTGGATAACTACACACCTCATATTATACTGTATAACTACACACCTCATATTATACTGGATAACTACACACCTCATATTATACTGTATAACTACACACCTCATATTATACTGTATAACTACACACCTCATATTATACTGTATAACTACACACCTCATATTATACTACACACCTCATATTATACTGTATAACTACACACCTCATATTATACTGTATAACTACACACCTCATATTATACTACACACCTCATATTATACTGTATAACTACACACCTCATATTATACTGTATAACTACACACCTCATATTATACTACACACCTCATATTATACTGTATAACTACACACCTCATATTATACTGTATAACTACACACCTCATATTATACTGGATAACTACACACCTCATATTATACTGTATAACTACACACCTCATATTATACTACACACCTCATATTATACTGGATAACTACACACCTCATATTATACTACACACCTCATATTATACTGTATAACTACACACCTCATATTATACTACACACCTCATATTATACTACACACCTCATATTATACTACACACCTCATATTATACTGTATAACTACACACCTCATATTATACTGGATAACTACACACCTCATATTATACTACACACCTCATATTATACTGTATAACTACACACCTCATATTATACTACACACCTCATATTATACTACACACCTCATATTATACTACACACCTCATATTATACTACACACCTCATATTATACTACACACCTCATATTATACTGTATAACTACACACCTCATATTATACTGTATAACTACACACCTCATATTATACTGTATAACTACACACCTCATATTATACTGGATAACTACACACCTCATATTATACTGGATAACTACACACCTCATATTATACTACACACCTCATATTATACTGTATAACTACACACCTCATATTATACTGTATAACTACACACCTCATATTATACTGGATAACTACACACCTCATATTATACTGTATAACTACACACCTCATATTATACTGTATAACTACACACCTCATATTATACTGTATAACTACACACCTCATATTATACTGGATAACTACACACCTCATATTATACTACACACCTCATATTATACTGGATAACTACACACCTCATATTATACTGGATAACTACACACCTCATATTATACTGTTTATGGTGTGTCTGTGGTGTGTTACCTGTGCTTTCTCAGTCTCCTGACTGCAGGTGTCCCTCAGGTTGGTCATCTAGACATTTATGGTGTGTCTGTGGTCTGTTACCTGTGCTTTCTCAGTCTCCTGACTGCAGGTGTCCCTCAGGTTGGTCATCTAGACATTTATGGTGTGTCTGTGGTGTGTTACCTGTGCTTTCTCAGTCTCCTGACTGCAGGTGTCCCTCAGGTTGGTCATCTAGACATTTATGGTGTGTCTGTGGTGTGTTACCTGTGCTTTCTCAGTCTCCTGACTGCAGGTGTCCCTCAGGTTGTTCATCTGACTGCGGAGGTGTTGAGTCTCTCTGTCTCTCTCCTGGATCTGGTCTGCTATCTGCTCCCTCTTCTGGTGAACATTGTCACACTGACTATAGACACACACATATTTCATTTAAGCATACTCCTCCCTACTACTACTCCTCCTCATCTACTCTTCTCCCCCTTCATCTACTCTTCTCCCCTCATCTACTCTTCTCTTCTCCCCCTTCATCTACTCTTCTCTTCCCTCATCTACCCTTCCCCCCCTCATCTACCCTTCCCCCCCTCATCTACTCTTCTCTTCTCCCCCCTCATCTACTCTTCTCCCCCTCATCTACTCTTCTCTTCTCCCCCCTCATCTACCCTTCTCCCCCCTCATCTACTCTTTTCTTCTCCCCCCTCATCTACTCTTCTCCCCCCTCATCTACTCTTCTCTTCTCCCCCCTCATCTACCCTTCTCCCCCCTCATCTACTTTTTTCTTCTCCCCCTTCATCTACTCTTCTCCCCCTTCATCTACTCTTCTCCCCCCTCATCTACTCTTCTCTTCTCCCCCCTCATCTACTCTTCTCTTCTCCCCCCTCATCTACTCTTCTCTTCTCCCCCCTCATCTACTCTTCCCCCCCTCATCTACTCTTCTCTTCTCCCCCCTCATCTACTCTTCTCTTCTCCCCCCTCATCTACTCTTCTCCCCCCTCATCTACTCTTCTCTTCTCCCCCTCATCTACCCTTCTCCCCCCTCATCTACTCTTCTCTTCTCCCCCCTCATCTACTCTTCTCCCCCCTCATCTACTCTTCTCCCCCCTCATCTACCCTTCTCCCCCCTCATCTACTCTTCTCTTCTCCCCCCTCATCTACTCTTCTCTTCTCCCCCCTCATCTACCCTTCTCCCCCCTCATCTACCCTTCTCCCCCCTCAACTACTCTTCTCTTCTCCCCCCTCAACTACTCTTCTCTTCTCCCCCCTCATCTACTCTTCTCTTCTCCCCCCTCATCTACTCTTCTCTTCTCCCCCCTCATCTACTCTTCTCTTCTCCCCCCTCATCTACTCTTCTCTTCTCCCCCCTCATCTACTCTTTTCTTCTCCCCCCTCATCTACTCTTTTCTTCTCCCCCCTCATCTACTCTTTTCTTCTCCCCCCTCATCTACTCTTTTCTTCTCCCCCCTCATCTACTCTTCTCTTCTCCCCCCTCATCTACTCTTCTCCCCCCTCATCTACTCTTCTCTTCTCCCCCCTCATCTACCCTTCTCCCCCCTCTACTCTTCTCTTCTCCCCTCATCTACTCTTCTCTTCTCCCCCCTCATCTACTCTTCCCTTCTCCCCCCTCATCTACTCTTCCCTTCTCCCCCCTCATCTACTCTTCTCCCCCCTCATCTACTCTTCTCTTCTCCCCCCTCATCTACCCTTCTCCCCCCTCATCTACTCTTCTCCCCCCTCATCTACTCTTCTCCCCCCTCATCTACTCTTCTCTTCTCCCCTCATCTACTCTTCTCTTCTCCCCTCATCTACTCTTCTCTTCTCCCCTCATCTACTCTTCTCTTCTCCCCCCTCATCTACTCTTCTCTTCTCCCCCCTCATCTACCCTTCTCCCCCCTCATCTACTCTTCTCTTCTCCCCCCTCATCTACCCTTCTCCCCCCTCTACTCTTCTCTTCTCCCCTCATCTACTCTTCTCTTCTCCCCCCTCATCTACTCTTCCCTTCTCCCCCCTCATCTACTCTTCCCTTCTCCCCCCTCATCTACTCTTCTCCCCCCTCATCTACTCTTCTCTTCTCCCCCTCATCTACCCTTCTCCCCCCTCATCTACTCTTCTCCCCCCTCATCTACTCTTCTCCCCCCTCATCTACTCTTCTCTTCTCCCCTCATCTACTCTTCTCTTCTCCCCTCATCTACTCTTTTCTTCTCCCCCCTCATCTACTCTTTTCTTCTCCCCCCTCATCTACTCTTCTCTTCTCCCCCCTCATCTACTCTTCTCCCCCCTCATCTACTCTTCTCTTCTCCCCCCTCATCTACCCTTCTCCCCCCTCTACTCTTCTCTTCTCCCCTCATCTACTCTTCCCTTCTCCCCCCTCATCTACTCTTCCCTTCTCCCCCCTCATCTACTCTTCCCTTCTCCCCCCTCATCTACTCTTCTCCCCCCTCATCTACTCTTCTCTTCTCCCCCCTCATCTACCCTTCTCCCCCCTCATCTACTCTTCTCCCCCCTCATCTACTCTTCTCCCCCCTCATCTACTCTTCTCTTCTCCCCTCATCTACTCTTCTCTTCTCCCCTCATCTACTCTTCTCTTCTCCCCTCATCTACTCTTCTCTTCTCCCCTCATCTACTCTTCTCTTCTCCCCCCTCATCTACCCTTCTCCCCCCTCATCTACTCTTTTCTTCTCCCCCCTCATCTACTCTTCTCCCCCTTCATCTACTCTTCTCCCCCCTCATCTACCCTTCTCCCCCCTCATCTACCCTTCTCCCCCCTCATCTACCCTTCTCCCCCTTCATCTACCCTTCTCCCCCCTCATCTACCCTTCTCCCCCCTCATCTACTCTTCTCTTCTCCCCCCTCATCTACTCTTCTCTTCTCCCCCCTCATCTACTCTTCTCCCCCCTCATCTACTCTTCTCCCCCCTCATCTACTCTTTTCTTCTCCCCCCTCATCTACTCTTCTCCCCCCTCATCTACTCTTTTCTTCTCCCCCTCATCTACTCTTTTCTTCTCCCCCTTCATCTACCCTTCTCCCCCCTCATCTACCCTTCTCCCCCCCTCATCTACCCTTCTCCCCCCCTCATCTACCCTTCTCCCCCCCTCATCTACTCTTTTCCCCCCTCATCTACTCTTCCTCCCCCCTCATCTACTCTTCTCCCCCCCTCATCTACCCTTCTCCCCCCCTCATCTACCCTTCTCCCCCCCTCATCTACTCTTTCCCCCCCTCATCTACTCTTTCCCCCCCTCATCTACTCTTTCCCCCCCTCATCTACTCTTTCCCCCCCTCATCTACTCTTCTCTTCTCCCCCCTCATCTACTCTTCCTCTCCCCTCCTCCTATTCCTCTCCCCTACTCCCCCCCTCTCCCCTACTCCTCCCCTCTTCCTCCCCCTCTCCTCTCCTACCCCAGTACATCCTCAATGTGTTGATCCTTAATCTCCTTCTTCTTCTGTCGCCGTATCTGTTGTTTGGACTCCTTGTCCATCTTCATCCCTAACGATCTCTTCAGCTGGCCCTCCTCCACACCATGGTTCTTCAGTTCCTTCTGCTGTGCCTCATACACACACACCAGAGCCTGGGCCTACACACACACACACACACACACACACACACACACACACACACACACACACACACACACACACACACACACACACACACACCTTAGCCTATTGCACCACAGACTGGAAAAGCATTACATTTGAGGTCCAAGATTAATAACATTTACTCAAAGCTTCGTGTAAGCTATTTTGCTTGTGCACCCAGGAGGACAGTAGTACTGGTGCTGTTGGGTCTAACAAACAGTACTAACCTCTACCTGGTGCTGTTGGATCTAACAAACAGTACTAACCTCTACCTGGTGCTGTTGGGTCTAACAAACAGTACTAACCTCTACCTGGTGCTGTTGGGTCTAACAAACAGTACTAACCTCTACCTGGTGCTGTTGGGTCTAACAAACAGTACTAACCTCTACCTGGTGCTGTTGGGTCTAACAAACAGTACTAACCTCTACCTGGTGCTGTTGGGTCTAACAAACAGTACTAACCTCTACCTGGTGCTGTTGGGTCTAACAAACAGTACTAACCTCTACCTGGTGCTGTTGGGTCTAACAAACAGTACTAACCTCTACCTGGTGCTGTTGGGTCTAACAAACAGTACTAACCTCTACCTGGTGCTGTTGGGTCTAACAAACAGTACTAACCTCTACCTGGTGCTGTTGGGTCTAACAAACAGTACTAACCTCTACCTGGTGCTGTTGGGTCTTGTTCATGGAGCTCTGGAGGTCCTGCAGCAGTTTAAATATCAGCTGGATGTCCGCCTCGCTGTGAGTCACACCCTGGACATTACTCTGCAGCCCTACCAGACGCTCGTCTGCCGTCTCGATGGCCAGCTTGATGTTCTTCACGTTTTCCTTCATCTTCTCCATCTGAATCTTCATCTCTTCAGGTGACTCAACGATCTGAGACTTTAGCTTACCGATGTTCTCCTTCAGAGTGGCCACATCAACCTTCAACTGGGTCTGACAGACACACATTTTTAGTCGTAGGATAATCATTTTAACATTTCAAAGCGTTCTTCAGCTTGATCATAACGTACCAACTTTTGGGACTTCTCTGCCATCTCAGTTTTCCACTCGGCGATATTCTCATTGATAGCATTCTGAAACAAAACATAAACGTTTCTGCTTGAACACAAGTCCACATAGTCCCTCCCCGTTTGTCTTTTCTTCCGTATGGTTCCTGATGAATATGACCGGGTGGAGTACTGCTCAGTACCTACCACTTCCTGGTATTGGTGCATGGTGTTGGTCTGCAGGTCAGAGAGAGCAGAGTCCAATTCCCTCGCTTCAGCCTGCTGCTCTGGGGGGATGGTACTGGAGAGAGGAGGGGAGAGGGGTCAGAGGTCAGAGGTACAACAGACCGTTTCCTCTCCCAGGGCTGCATCTCAATAGTCTAATGCACTACAGACCGTTTCCACTCCCAGGGCTGCATCTCAATAGTCTAATGCACTACAGACCGTTTCCTCTTCCAGGGCTGCATCTCAATAGTCTAATGCACTACAGACCGTTTCCTCTTCCAGGGCTGCATCTCAATAGTCTAATGCACTACAGACCGTTTCCTCTTCCAGGGCTGCATCTCAATAGTCTAATGCACTACAGACCGTTTCCTCTTCCAGGGCTGCATCTCAATAGTCTAATGCACTACAGACCGTTTCCTCTTCCAGGGCTGCATCTCAATAGTCTAATGCACTACAGACCGTTTCCTCTCCCAGGGCTGCATCTCAATAGTCTAATGCACTACAGACCGTTTCCTCTCCCAGGGCTGCATCTCAATAGTCTAATGCACTACAGACCGTTTCCTCTTCCAGGGCTGCATCTCAATAGTCTAATGCACTACAGACCGTTTCCTCTTCCAGGGCTGCATCTCAATAGTCTAATGCACTACAGACCGTTTCCTCTTCCAGGGCTGCATCTCAATAGTCTAATGCACTACAGACCGTTTCCTCTTCCACGGCTGCATCTCAATAGTCTAATGCACTACAGACCGTTTCCTCTCCCAGGGCTGCATCTCAATAGTCTAATGCACTACAGACCGTTTCCTCTTCCAGGGCTGCATCTCAATAGTCTAATGCACTACAGACTTCCACGGCTGCATCTCAATAGTCTAATGCACTACAGACCGTTTCCTCTTCCAGGGCTGCATCTCAATAGTCTAATGCACTACAGACCGTTTCCTCTCCCAGGGCTGCATCTCAATAGTCTAATGCACTACAGACCGTTTCCTCTCCAAGGGCTGCATCTCAATAGTCTAATGCACTACAGACCGTTTCCTCTTCCAGGGCTGCATCTCAATAGTCTAATGCACTACAGACCGTTTCCTCTTCCAGGGCTGCATCTCAATAGTCTAATGCACTACAGACCGTTTCCTCTTCCAGGGCTGCATCTCAATAGTCTAATGCACTACAGACCGTTTCCTCTCCCAGGGCTGCATCTCAATAGTCTAATGCACTACAGACCGTTTCATCTCCCAGGGCTGCATCTCAATAGTCTAATGCACTACAGACCGTTTCCTCTTCCAGGGCTGCATCTCAATAGTCTAATGCACTACAGACCGTTTCCTCTTCCAGGGCTGCATCTCAATAGTCTAATGCACTACAGACCGTTTCCTCTCCCAGGGCTGCATCTCAATAGTCTAATGCACTACAGACCGTTTCATCTCCCAGGGCTGCATCTCAATAGTCTAATGCACTACAGACCGTTTCCTCTCCTTCACTCGTTCAACACTTACGTCAGCTTGTCCATTTTCTTCTGAGCGTCTTTAGTTCCTCGTGAGTAAGCCTGAAGCTTGTCCATGTCTTCTCTCTGAAACAACGAGAACAGACTACTGTTACCGTACCCTACACACTACCGTACAATTCACACTACCGTACCCTACACTACCCTACACACTACCCTACCCTACACACTACCGTACAATTCACACTACCGTACCCTTCACACTACCGTACCCTTCACACTACCCTACCCTACCGTACCCTACACATTACCGTACAATTCACACTACCGTACCCTACACTACCGCACCCTACCGTACCCTACACACTACCCTACCCTTCACGCTACCGTACCCTTCACGCTACCGTACCCTTCACGCTACCGTACCCTTCACGCTACCGTACCCTTCACGCTACCGTACCCTTCACGCTACCGTACCCTTCACGCTACCGTACCCTTCACGCTACCGTACCCTTCACACTACCGTACCCTTCACAGTACTGTACCCTTCACACTACCGTACCCTTCACACTACCGTACTCTTCACACTACCGTACTCTTCACACTACCGTACCCTACACTACCGCACCCTACCGTACCCTACACACTACCCTACCCTTCACGCTACCGTACCCTTCACGCTACTGTACCCTTCACACTACCATACCCTTCACACCACCGTACCCTTCACACTACCGTACCCTTCACAGTACTGTACCCTTCACACTACCGTACCCTTCACACTACCGTACCCTTCACACTACCGTACTCTTCACACTACCGTACTCTTCACACTACCGTACCCTACACTACCGCACCCTACCGTACCCTAAACACTACCCTACCCTTCACGCTACCGTACCCTTCACGCTACCGTACCCTTCACGCTACTGTACCCTTCACACTACCGTACCCTTCACACCACCGTACCCTTCACACCACCGTACCCTTCACACTACCGTACCCTTCACACTACCGTACCCTACTGTACCCTACACTACCGTACCCTACACACTACCGTACCCTTCACACTACCGTACCCTACACACTACTGTACCCTACACACTACCGTACCCTTCACACTACCGTACCCTACCGTACCCTTCACAGTACTGTACACTTCACACTACTGTACCCTTCACACTACCGTACCCTACACACTACCATACCCTACACACTACCATACCCTACCGTACCCTTCACACTACCATACCCTACCGTACCCTTCACAGTACTGTACACTTCACACTACTGTACCCTTCACACTATCGTACCCTACACACTACCGTACCCTACACACTACCGTACCCTTCACACTACCGTACCCTACCGTACACTTCACAGTACTGTACCCTTCACACTACTGTACCCTTCACACTACCGTACCCTTCACACCACCGTACCCTTCACACTACTGTACCCTTCACACTACCGTACCCTTCACACTACCGTACCCTACACACTACCGTACCCTACCGTACACTTCACACTACCGTACCCTTCACACTACCGTACACTTCACACTACTGTACACTTCACAGTACTGTACCCTTCACACTACCGTACCCTACCGTACCCTTCACAGTACTGTACCCTTCACACTACTGTACCCTTCACACTACCGTACCCTTCACACCACCGTACCCTTCACACTACCGTACACTTCACACTACCGTACCCTTCACACTACCGTACCCTTCACACTACCGTACCCTTCACACTACCGTACCCTTCACACTACCGTACCCTTCACACTACCCTACCCTACCGTACCCTTCACACTACCGTACCCTACACACTACCGTACCCTTCACACTACCGTACCCTTCACACTACCGTACCCTTCACACTACCGTACCCTACACTACCGTACCCTACACACTACCGTACCCTTCACACTACCGTACCCTTCACACTACCGTACCCTTCACACTACCCTACACTACCGTACCCTACACACTACCGTACCCTTCACACTACCGTACCCTTCACACTACCGTACCCTTCACACTACCGTACCCTTCACACTACCGTACCCTACACACTACCGTACCCTACCGTACACTTCACACTACCGTACCCTTCACACTACCGTACCCTACACACTACCGTACCCTACACACTACCGTACCCTACCGTACACTTCACACTACCGTACCCTTCACACTACCGTACCCTTCACACTACCGTACCCTACACACTACCGTACCCTACCGTACACTTCACACTACCGTACCCTACACACTACCGTACCCTACACACTACCGTACCCTACCGTACACTTCACACTACCGTACCCTACACACTACCGTACCCTACACACTACCGTACCCTACCGTACACTTCACACTACCGTACCCTACACACTACCGTACCCTACCGTACCCTTCACACTACCGTACCCTACACACTACCGTACCCTTCACACTACCGTACCCTTCACACTACCGTACCCTACACACTACCGTACCCTACCCTACCCTTCACACTACCGTACCCTTCACACTACCGTACCCTTCACACTACCGTACCCTTCACACTACCGTACCCTTCACACTACCGTACCCTACACACTACCGTACCCTACACACTACCGTACCCTACACACTACCGTACCCTACCCTACCCTTCACACTACCGTACCCTTCACACTACCGTACCCTTCACACTACCGTACCCTACACACTACCGTACCCTACCGTACACTTCACACTACCGTACCCTACACACTACCGTACCCTACACACTACCGTACCCTACCGTACACTTCACACTACCGTACCCTTCACACTACCGTACCCTACCGTACACTTCACACTACCGTACCCTTCACCCTACCGTACCCTTCACCCTACCGTACTCTTCACACTACCGTACCCTTCACACTACCGTACCCTACACACTACCGTACCCTTCACACTACCGTACCCTTCACACTACCGTACCCTTCACACTACTGTACCCTTCACACTACCGTACCCTACACACTACCGTACCCTTCACACTACCGTACCCTACACACTACCGTACCCTACACACTACCGTACCCTTCACACTACCGTACCCTTCACACTACCGTACCCTACACACTACCGTACCCTTCACACTACCGTACCCTACACACTAACGTACCCTTCACACTACCGTACCCTTCACACTACCGTACCCTTCACACTACCGTACCCTACACACTATACCCTACACTACCATACCCTACTGTACCCTTCACACTACCGTACCCTACACACTACCGTACCCTTCACACTACCGTACCCTACACACTACCGTACCCTTCACACTACCGTACCCTTCACACTACCGTACCCTACCGTACACTTCACACTACCGTACCCTTCACACTACCGTACCCTACACACTACCGTACCCTTCACACTACCGTACCCTTCACACTACCGTACCCTTCACACTACCGTACCCTACACACTACCCTACCCTACACACTACCGTACCCTACACACTACCGTACCCTTCACACTACCGTACCCTACACACTACCGTACCCTTCACACTACCGTACCCTTCACACTACCGTACCCTTCACACTACCGTACCCTTCACACTACCGTACCCTTCACACTACCGTACCCTTCACACTACCATACCCTTCACACTACCGTACCCTTCACACTACCGTACCCTTCACACTACCGTACCCTTCACACTACCGTACCCTTCACACTACCGTACCCTACACACTACCGTACCCTTCACACTACCGTACCCTTCACACTACCGTACCCTTCACACTACCGTACCCTACCCTACCCTACACACTACCGTACCCTTCACACTACCGTACCCTTCACACTACCGTACCCTTCACACTACCCTACCCTTCACACTACCGTACCCTTCACACTACCGTACCCTTCACACTACCGTACCCTTCACACTACCGTACCCTTCACACTACCGTACCCTACACACTACCGTACCCTTCACACTACCCTACCCTTCACACTACCGTACCCTACACACTACCGTACCCTTCACACTACCCTACCCTACACACTACCGTACCCCACACACTACCGTACCCCTCACACTACCGTACCCCACACACTACCGTACCCTACACACTACCGTACCCTACACACTACCGTACCCTACACACTACCGTACCCTACACACTACCGTACCCTACACACTACCGTACCCTACACACTACCGTACCCTTCACACTACCGTACCCTACACACTACCGTACCCTACCGTACCCTTCACACTACCGTACCCTTCACACTACCCTACCCTACACACTACCGTACCCCACACACTACCGTACCCTTCACACTACCCTACCCTACACACTACCGTACCCTACACACTACCGTACCCTACACACTACCGTACCCTACACACTACCGTACCCTACACACTACCGTACCCTACACACTACCGTACCCCTCACACTACCGTACCCCACACACTACCGTACCCCTCACACTACCGTACCCCTCACACTACCGTACCCTTCACACTACCGTACCCTTCACACTACCCTACCCTACACACTACCCTACCCTACACACTACCCTTCACACTACCGTACCCTACACACTACCGTACCCTACACACTACCGTACCCTTCACACTACCGTACCCTTCACACTACCGTACCCTTCACACTACCGTACCCTTCACACTACCGTACCCTACCGTACCCTACCGTACCCTTCACACTACCGTACCCTTCACACTACCGTACCCTACACACTACCGTACCCTACCGTACCCTTCACACTACCGTACCCTTCACACTACCGTACCCTACCGTACCCTTCACACTACCGTACCCTACACACTACCGTACCCTTCACACTACCGTACCCCACACACTACCGTACCCCTCACACTACCGTACCCTTCACACTACCGTACCCTTCACACTACCGTACCCTTCACACTACCGTACCCTACACACAACCGTACCCTACACACTACCGTACCCTACACACTACCGTACCCTACACACTACCGTACCCTACCGTACCCTACACACTACCGTACCCTTCACACTACCGTACCCTTCACACTACCGTACCCTTCACACTACCGTACCCTTCACACTACCCTACCCTACACACTAACGTACCCTTCACACTACCGTACCCTTCACACTACCGTACCCTTCACACTACCGTACCCTTCACACTACCCTACCCTTCACACTACCCTACCCTTCACACTACCCTACCCTTCACACTACCCTACCCTTCACACTACCCTACCCTTCACACTACCGTACCCTTCACACTACCGTACCCTTCACACTACCGTACCCTACACACTAACGTACCCTTCACACTACCCTACCCTTCACACTACCCTACCCTTCACACTACCCTACCCTTCACACTACCGTACCCCTCACACTACCGTACCCCACACACTACCGTACCCCTCACACTACCGTACCCCACACACTACCCTACCCCTCACACTACCGTACCCTTCACGCTACCGTACCCTTCACGCTACCGTACCCTTCACGCTACCGTACCCTTCACGCTACCGTACCCTTCACGCTACCGTACCCTACACACTAACGTACCCTTCACACTACCGTACCCTACACACTACCGTACCCTACACTACCGTACCCTTCACACTACCGTACCCTTCACACTACCGTACCCTTCACACTACCGTACCCTACCCTACCGTACCCTTCACACTACCGTACCCTTCACAATACCCTACCCTTCACACTACCGTACCCTTCACACTACCGTACCCTTCACACTACCGTACCCTACACACTACCGTACCCTACACACTACTGTACCCTACACACTACTGTACACTTCACACTACTGTACCCTTCACACTACCGTACCCTTCACACTACCCTACCCTACCCTACCCTTCACACTACCGTACCCTTCACACTACCGTACCCTTCACACTACCGTACCCTTCACACTACCGTACCCTTCACACTACTGTACACTTCACACTACCGTACCCTTCACACTACTGTACACTTCACACTACCGTACCCTACACACTACCGTACCCTTCACACTACCGTACCCTTCACACTACCGTACCCTTCACACTACCGTACCCTACCCTACCCTTCACACTACCGTACCCTTCACACTACCGTACCCTTCACACTACCGTACCCTTCACACTACCGTACCCTTCACACTACCGTACCCTTCACACTACCGTACCCTTCACACTACCGTACCCTTCACACTACCGTACCCTTCACCCTACCGTACCCTACCGTACCCTTCACATTACTGTACCCTACACACTACCGTACCCTTCACACTACTGTACACTTCACACTACCGTACCCTTCACACTACCGTACCCTTCACACTACCGTACCCTTCACACTACCGTACCCTTCACACTACCGTACCCTTCACACTACCGTACCCTTCACACTACCGTACCCTACACACTACCGTACCCTACACACTACCGTACCCTACACACTACCGTACCCTACACACTACCGTACCCTTCACACTACCGTACCCTACACACTACCGTACCCTACCCTACCCTACCCTACACACTACCGTACCCTTCACACTACCGTACCCTACACACTACCGTACCCTTCACACTACCCTACCCTACACACTACCCTACCCTACACTTCACACTACCGTACCCTACACACTACCGTACCCTTCACACTACCCTACCCTACACACTACCCTACCCTACACACTACCCTTCACACTACCGTACCCTTCACACTACCCTACCCTACACACTACCCTACCCTACACACTACCCTACACACTACCGTACCCTTCACACTACCGTACCCTACACACTACCGTACCCTACCGTACCCTTCACAGTACTGTACCCTACACACTACCGTACCCTTCACACTACCCTACCCTACCGTACCCTACACACTACCGTACCCTACACACTACCCTTCACACTACCGTACCCTACACACTACCGTACCCTTCACACTACCGTACCCTACACACTACCGTACCCTACACACTACCGTACCCTACACACTACCGTACCCTACACACTACCGTACCCTACCGTACCCTTCACAGTACTGTACCCTACACACTACCGTACCCTTCACACTACCCTACCCTTCACACTACCCTACCCTTCACACTACCGTACCCTTCACACTACCGTACCCTTCACACTACCGTACCCTTCACACTACCGTACCCCACACACTACCGTACCCCTCACACTACCGTACCCTTCACACTACCGTACCCTTCACACTACCGTACCCTTCACACTACCGTACCCCACACACTACCCTACTCTTCACACTACCGTACCCTTCACGCTACCGTACCCTTCACGCTACCGTACCCTTCACACTACCGTACCCTACACACTAACGTACCCTTCACACTACCGTACCCTTCACACTACCGTACCCTTCACACTACCGTACCCTACACACTATACCCTACACTACCATACCCTACTGTACCCTTCACACTACCGTACCCTACACACTACCGTACCCTTCACACTACCGTACCCTACACACTACCGTACCCTTCACACTACCGTACCCTTCACACTACCGTACCCTACCGTACACTTCACACTACCGTACCCTTCACACTACCGTACCCTACACACTACCGTACCCTTCACACTACCGTACCCTTCACACTACCGTACCCTTCACACTACCGTACCCTTCACACTACCCTACCCTACACACTACCCTACCCTACACACTACCCTACCCTACACACTACCGTACCCTACACATTACTGTACCCTACACACTACCGTACCCTACACACTACCGTACCCTTCACACTACCGTACCCTTCACACTACCGTACCCTTCACACTACCGTACCCTACCCTACCCTACACACTACCGTACCCTTCACACTACCCTTCACACTACCGTACCCTACACACTACCGTACCCTTCACACTACCGTACCCTTCACACTACCGTACCCCACACACTACCCTACTCTTCACACTACCGTACCCTTCACACTACCGTACCCTTCACGCTACCGTACCCTTCACACTACCGTACCCTTCACACTACCGTACCCTTCACACTACCGTACCCTTCACACTACCGTACCCTACACACTATACCCTACCCTTCACACTACCGTACCCTACACACTATACCCTACACTACCATACCCTACTGTACCCTTCACACTACCGTACCCTACACACTACCGTACCCTTCACACTACCGTACCCTACACACTACCGTACCCTTCACACTACCGTACCCTTCACACTACCGTACCCTACCGTACACTTCACACTACCGTACCCTTCACACTACCGTACCCTACACACTACCGTACCCTTCACACTACCGTACCCTTCACACTACCGTACCCTTCACACTACCGTACCCTTCACACTACCGTACCCTTCACACTACCCTACCCTACACACTACCGTACCCTACACACTACCGTACCCTACACACTACCGTACCCTACACACTACCGTACCCTTCACACTACCGTACCCCACACACTACCCTACTCTTCACACTACCGTACCCTTCACGCTACCGTACCCTTCACGCTACCGTACCCTTCACGCTACCGTACCCTTCACGCTACCGTACCCTTCACACTACCGTACCATACACACTAACGTACCATACACACTAACGTACCCTTCACACTACCGTACCCTTCACACTACCGTACCCTACACACTATACCCTACACTACCATACCCTACTGTACCCTACACACTACCGTACCCTACACACTACCGTACCCTTCACACTACCGTACCCTACACACTACCGTACCCTTCACACTACCGTACCCTTCACACTACCGTACCCTACCGTACACTTCACACTACCGTACCCTTCACACTACCGTACCCTACACACTACCGTACCCTTCACACTACCGTACCCTTCACACTACCGTACCCTTCACACTACCGTACCCTTCACACTACCGTACCCTTCACACTACCGTACCCTTCACACTACCCTACCCTACACACTACCCTACCCTACACACTACCGTACCCTACACACTACCGTACCCTTCACACTACCGTACCCTACACACTACCGTACCCTTCACACTACCGTACCCTTCACACTACCGTACCCTTCACACTACCGTACCCTTCACACTACCGTACCCTACCCTACCCTACACACTACCGTACCCTTCACACTACCCTTCACACTACCGTACCCTACACACTACCGTACCCTTCACACTACCGTACCCTTCACACTACCGTACCCTTCACACTACCGTACCCTACCCTACCCTACACACTACCGTACCCTTCACACTACCCTTCACACTACCGTACCCTTCACACTACCGTACCCTTCACACTACCGTACCCTTCACACTACCCTACCCTACACACTACCGTACCCTTCACACTACCCTACCCTTCACACTACCCTACCCTACACACTACCGTACCCTTCACACTACCGTACCCTTCACACTACCGTACCCTTCACACTACCGTACCCTTCACACTACCGTACCCTTCACACTACCGTACCCTTCACACTACCGTACCCTTCACACTACCGTACCCTACACACTACCGTACCCTTCACACTACCGTACCCTTCACACTACCGTACCCTTCACACTACCGTACCCTACCCTACCCTACACACTACCGTACCCTTCACACTACCGTACCCTTCACACTACCGTACCCTTCACACTACCCTACCCTTCACACTACCGTACCCTTCACACTACCGTACCCTTCACACTACCGTACCCTTCACACTACCGTACCCTTCACACTACCGTACCCTTCACACTACCCTACCCTTCACACTACCGTACCCTACACACTACCGTACCCTTCACACTACCCTACCCTACACACTACCGTACCCCACACACTACCGTACCCCTCACACTACCGTACCCCACACACTACCGTACCCTACACACTACCGTACCCTACACACTACCGTACCCTTCACACTACCGTACCCTTCACACTACCGTACCCTTCACACTACCCTACCCTTCACACTACCGTACCCTTCACACTACCGTACCCTTCACACTACCGTACCCTTCACACTACCGTACCCTTCACACTACCGTACCCTTCACACTACCGTACCCTACACACTACCGTACCCTTCACACTACCCTACCCTTCACACTACCGTACCCTACACACTACCGTACCCTTCACACTACCCTACCCTACACACTACCGTACCCCACACACTACCGTACCCCTCACACTACCGTACCCTACACACTACCGTACCCTACACACTACCGTACCCTACACACTACCGTACCCTACACACTACCGTACCCTACACACTACCGTACCCTACACACTACCGTACCCTACACACTACCGTACCCTTCACACTACCGTACCCTACACACTACCGTACCCTACCGTACCCTTCACACTACCGTACCCTTCACACTACCCTACCCTACACACTACCGTACCCCACACACTACCGTACCCTTCACACTACCCTACCCTACACACTACCGTACCCTACACACTACCGTACCCTACACACTACCGTACCTTACACACTACCGTACCCTACACACTACCGTACCCTACACACTACCGTACCCCTCACACTACCGTACCCCACACACTACCGTACCCCTCACACTACCGTACCCCTCACACTACCGTACCCTTCACACTACCGTACCCTTCACACTACCCTACCCTACACACTACCCTACCCTACACACTACCCTTCACACTACCGTACCCTACACACTACCGTACCCTTCACACTACCGTACCCTTCACACTACCGTACCCTTCACACTACCGTACCCTACCGTACCCTACCGTACCCTTCACACTACCGTACCCTTCACACTACCGTACCCTACACACTACCGTACCCTACCGTACCCTTCACACTACCGTACCCTTCACACTACCGTACCCTACCGTACCCTTCACACTACCGTACCCTACACACTACCGTACCCTTCACACTACCGTACCCCACACACTACCGTACCCCTCACACTACCGTACCCTTCACACTACCGTACCCTTCACACTACCGTACCCTTCACACTACCGTACCCTACACACAACCGTACCCTACACACTACCGTACCCTACACACTACCGTACCCTACACACTACCGTACCCTACCGTACCCTACACACTACCGTACCCTTCACACTACCGTACCCTTCACACTACCGTACCCTTCACACTACCGTACCCTTCACACTACCCTACCCTACACACTACCGTACCCTTCACACTACCGTACCCTTCACACTACCGTACCCTTCACACTACCGTACCCTTCACACTACCGTACCCTTCACACTACCGTACCCTTCACACTACCCTACCCTTCACACTACCCTACCCTTCACACTACCCTACCCTTCACACTACCCTACCCTTCACACTACCCTACCCTTCACACTACCCTACCCTTCACACTACCGTACCCTTCACACTACCGTACCCTACACACTAACGTACCCTTCACACTACCCTACCCTTCACACTACCCTACCCTTCACACTACCCTACCCTTCACACTACCGTACCCTTCACACTACCGTACCCCACACACTACCGTACCCCTCACACTACCGTACCCCACACACTACCCTACCCCTCACGCTACCGTACCCTTCACGCTACCGTACCCTTCACGCTACCGTACCCTTCACGCTACCGTACCCTTCACGCTACCGTACCCTTCACGCTACCGTACCCTACACACTAACGTACCCTTCACACTACCGTACCCTACACACTACCGTACCCTACACTACCGTACCCTTCACACTACCGTACCCTTCACACTACCGTACCCTTCACACTACCGTACCCTACCCTACCGTACCCTTCACACTACCGTACCCTTCACAATACCCTACCCTTCACACTACCGTACCCTTCACACTACCGTACCCTTCACACTACCGTACCCTACACACTACCGTACCCTACACACTACCGTACCCTACACACTACTGTACACTTCACACTACTGTACCCTTCACACTACCGTACCCTTCACACTACCCTACCCTACCCTACCCTTCACACTACCGTACCCTTCACACTACCGTACCCTTCACACTACCGTACCCTTCACACTACCGTACCCTTCACACTACTGTACACTTCACACTACCGTACCCTTCACACTACTGTACACTTCACACTACCGTACCCTACACACTACCGTACCCTTCACACTACCGTACCCTTCACACTACCGTACCCTTCACACTACCGTACCCTACCCTACCCTTCACACTACCGTACCCTTCACACTACCGTACCCTTCACACTACCGTACCCTTCACACTACCGTACCCTTCACACTACCGTACCCTTCACACTACCGTACCCTTCACACTACCGTACCCTTCACCCTACCGTACCCTACCGTACCCTTCACATTACTGTACCCTACACACTACCGTACCCTTCACACTACTGTACACTTCACACTACCGTACCCTTCACACTACCGTACCCTTCACACTACCGTACCCTTCACACTACCGTACCCTACACACTACCGTACCCTTCACACTACCGTACCCTACACACTACCATACCCTACACACTACCGTACCCTACACACTACCGTACCCTACACACTACCGTACCCTTCACACTACCGTACCCTACACACTACCGTACCCTACCCTACCCTACCCTACACACTACCGTACCCTTCACACTACCGTACCCTACACACTACCGTACCCTTCAACACTACCCTACCCTACACACTACCCTACCCTACACTTCACACTACCGTACCCTACACACTACCGTACCCTTCACACTACCCTACCCTACACACTACCCTACCCTACACACTACCCTTCACACTACCGTACCCTTCACACTACCCTACCCTACACACTACCCTACCCTACACACTACCCTACACACTACCGTACCCTTCACACTACCGTACCCTACACACTACCGTACCCTACCGTACCCTTCACAGTACTGTACCCTACACACTACCGTACCCTTCACACTACCCTACCCTACCGTACCCTACACACTACCGTACCCTACACACTACCCTTCACACTACCGTACCCTACACACTACCGTACCCTTCACACTACCGTACCCTACACACTACCGTACCCTACACACTACCGTACCCTACACACTACCGTACCCTACACACTACCGTACCCTACCGTACCCTTCACAGTACTGTACCCTACACACTACCGTACCCTTCACACTACCCTACCCTTCACACTACCGTACCCTACACACTATCGTACCCTTCACACTACCCTACCCTACACACTACCGTACCCCACACACTACCGTACCCCTCACACTACCGTACCCTACACACTACCGTACCCTACACACTACCGTACCCTACACACTACCGTACCCTACACACTACCGTACCCTACACACTACCGTACCCTACACACTACCGTACCCTTCACACTACCGTACCCTACACACTACCGTACCCTACCGTACCCTTCACACTACCGTACCCTTCACACTACCCTACCCTACACACTACCGTACCCCACACACTACCGTACCCCTCACACTACCCTACCCTACACACTACCGTACCCTACACACTACCGTACCCTACACACTACCGTACCCTACACACTACCGTACCCTACACACTACCGTACCCTACACACTACCGTACCCTACACACTACCGTACCCCTCACACTACCGTACCCCACACACTACCGTACCCCTCACACTACCGTACCCCTCACACTACCGTACCCTTCACACTACCGTACCCTTCACACTACCCTACCCTACACACTACCCTTCACACTACCGTACCCTACACACTACCGTACCCTTCACACTACCGTACCCTTCACACTACCGTACCCTTCACACTACCGTACCCTACCGTACCCTACCGTACCCTTCACACTACCGTACCCTTCACACTACCGTACCCTACACACTACCGTACCCTACCGTACCCTTCACACTACCGTACCCTTCACACTACCGTACCCTACCGTACCCTTCACACTACCGTACCCTACACACTACCGTACCCTTCACACTACCGTACCCCACACACTACCGTACCCCTCACACTACCGTACCCTTCACACTACCGTACCCTTCACACTACCGTACCCTTCACACTACCGTACCCTACACACAACCGTACCCTACACACTACCGTACCCTACACACTACCGTACCCTACACACTACCGTACCCTACCGTACCCTACACACTACCGTACCCTTCACACTACCGTACCCTTCACACTACCCTACCCTTCACACTACCCTACCCTTCACACTACCGTACCCTTCACACTACCGTACCCCACACACTACCGTACCCCTCACACTACCGTACCCCACACACTACCCTACCCCTCACACTACCGTACCCTTCACACTACCGTACCCTTCACGCTACCGTACCCTTCACGCTACCGTACCCTTCACGCTACCGTACCCTTCACGCTACCGTACCCTACACACTAACGTACCCTTCACACTACCGTACCCTACACACTACCGTACCCTACACTACCGTACCCTTCACACTACCGTACCCTTCACACTACCGTACCCTTCACACTACCGTACCCTTCACACTACCGTACCCTTCACACTACCGTACCCTTCACACTACCGTACCCTACACACTACCGTACCCTACACACTACTGTACACTTCACACTACTGTACCCTTCACACTACCGTACCCTTCACACTACCCTACCCTACCCTACCCTTCACACTACCGTACCCTTCACACTACCGTACCCTTCACACTACCGTACCCTTCACACTACCGTACCCTTCACACTACCGTACCCTTCACACTACTGTACACTTCACACTACCGTACCCTTCACACTACTGTACACTTCACACTACCATACCCTACACACTACCGTACCCTTCACACTACCGTACCCTTCACACTACCGTACCCTTCACACTACCGTACCCTACCCTACCCTTCACACTACCGTACCCTTCACACTACCGTACCCTTCACACTACCGTACCCTTCACACTACCGTACCCTTCACACTACCGTACCCTTCACACTACCGTACCCTTCACACTACCGTACCCTTCACACTACCGTACCCTTCACCCTACCGTACCCTACCGTACCCTTCACATTACTGTACCCTACACACTACCGTACCCTTCACACTACTGTACACTTCACACTACCGTACCCTTCACACTACCGTACCCTTCACACTACCGTACCCTTCACACTACCGTACCCTTCACACTACCGTACCCTTCACACTACCGTACCCTACACACTACCGTACCCTTCACACTACCGTACCCTACACACTACCGTACCCTACACACTACCGTACCCTACACACTACCGTACCCTACACACTACCGTACCCTTCACACTACCGTACCCTACACACTACCGTACCCTACCCTACCCTACCCTACACACTACCGTACCCTTCACACTACCGTACCCTACACACTACCGTACCCTTCACACTACCCTACCCTACACACTACCCTACCCTACACTTCACACTACCGTACCCTACACACTACCGTACCCTTCACACTACCCTACCCTACACACTACCCTACCCTACACACTACCCTTCACACTACCGTACCCTTCACACTACCCTACCCTACACACTACCCTACCCTACACACTACCCTACACACTACCGTACCCTTCACACTACCGTACCCTACACACTACCGTACCCTACCGTACCCTTCACAGTACTGTACCCTACACACTACCGTACCCTTCACACTACCCTACCCTACCGTACCCTACACACTACCGTACCCTACACACTACCCTTCACACTACCGTACCCTACACACTACCGTACCCTTCACACTACCGTACCCTACACACTACCGTACCCTACACACTACCGTACCCTACACACTACCGTACCCTACACACTACCGTACCCTACCGTACCCTTCACAGTACTGTACCCTACACACTACCGTACCCTTCACACTACCGTACCCTTCACACTACCCTACCCTTCACACTACCCTACCCTTCACACTACCCTACCCTTCACACTACCGTACCCTTCACACTACCGTACCCTTCACACTACCGTACCCCACACACTACCGTACCCCTCACACTACCGTACCCTTCACACTACCGTACCCTTCACACTACCGTACCCTTCACACTACCGTACCCCACACACTACCCTACTCTTCACACTACCGTACCCTTCACACTACCGTACCCTTCACGCTACCGTACCCTTCACGCTACCGTACCCTACACACTAACGTACCCTTCACACTACCGTACCCTACACACTACCGTACCCTACACTACCGTACCCTTCACACTACCGTACCCTTCACACTACCGTACCCTTCACAATACCCTACCCTTCACACTACCGTACCCTTCACACTACCGTACCCTTCACACTACCGTACCCTACACACTACCGTACCCTACACACTACCGTACCCTTCACACTACCGTACCCTTCACACTACCGTACCCTTCACACTACCGTACCCTACCCTACCCTTCACACTACCGTACCCTTCACACTACCGTACCCTTCACACTACCGTACCCTTCACACTACCGTACACTTCACACTACCGTACCCTTCACACTACCGTACCCTTCACACTACCGTACCCTTCACACTACCGTACCCTTCACACTACCGTACCCTACCCTACCCTTCACACTACCGTACCCTTCACACTACCGTACCCTTCACACTACCGTACCCTTCACACTACTGTACACTTCACACTACCGTACCCTTCACACTACCGTACCCTTCACACTACCGTACCCTTCACACTACCGTACCCTACCGTACCCTTCACAGTACTGTACCCTACACACTACCGTACCCTTCACACTACTGTACACTTCACACTACCGTACCCTTCACACTACCGTACCCTTCACACTACCGTACCCTTCACACTACCGTACCCTACCGTACCCTTCACACTACCGTACCCTACACACTACCGTACCCTACACACTACCGTACCCTTCACACTACCGTACCCTACACACTACCATACCCTACACACTACCGTACCCTACACACTACCGTACCCTACACACTACCGTACCCTACACACTACCGTACCCTTCACACTACCGTACCCTACACACTACCGTACCCTACCCTACCCTACCCTACACACTACCCTACCCTACACACTACCCTTCACACTACCGTACCCTACACACTACCGTACCCTTCACACTACCCTACCCTACACACTACCCTACCCTACACACTACCCTTCACACTACCGTACCCTTCACACTACCCTACCCTACACACTACCCTACCCTACACACTACCCTACCCTACACACTACCCTACCCTACACACTACCCTACACACTACCGTACCCTTCACACTACCGTACCCTACACACTACCGTACCCTACCGTACCCTTCACAGTACTGTACCCTACACACTACCGTACCCTTCACACTACCCTACCCTACCCTACACACTACCGTACCCTACACACTACCCTTCACACTACCGTACCCTACACACTACCGTACCCTTCACACTACCGTACCCTACACACTACCGTACCCTACACACTACCGTACCCTTCACACTACCGTACCCTACACACTACCGTACCCTACCGTACCCTTCACAGTACTGTACCCTACACACTACCGTACCCTTCACACTACCGTACCCTTCACACTACCGTACCCTTCACACTACCCTACCCTTCACACTACCCTACCCTTCACACTACCGTACCCTTCACACTACCGTACCCCTCACACTACCGTACCCCTCACACTACCGTACCCCTCACACTACCGTACCCTTCACACTACCGTACCCTTCACACTACCGTACCCCACACACTACCCTACTCTTCACACTACCGTACCCTTCACACTACCGTACCCTTCACACTACCGTACCCTTCACACTACCGTACCCTTCACGCTACCGTACCCTACACACTAACGTACCCTTCACACTACCGTACCCTACACACTACCGTACCCTACACTACCGTACCCTTCACACTACCGTACCCTTCACACTACCGTACCCTTCACACTACCGTACCCTACACACTAACGTACCCTTCACGCTAACGTACCCTTCACGCTACCGTACCCTACACACTAACGTACCCTTCACACTACCGTACCCTACACACTACCGTACCCTACACACTACCGTACCCTACACTACCGTACCCTTCACACTACCGTACCATACACACTACCGTACCCTTCACACTACCCTACCCTACCGTACCCTACACACTACCCTTCACACTACCGTACCCTACACACTACCGTACCCTTCACACTACCGTACCCTACACACTACCGTACCCTACACACTACCGTACCCTTCACACTACCGTACCCTACACACTACCGTACCCTACCGTACCCTTCACAGTACTGTACCCTACACACTACCGTACCCTTCACACTACCGTACCCTTCACACTACCGTACCCTTCACACTACCCTACCCTTCACACTACCCTACCCTTCACACTACCGTACCCTTCACACTACCGTACCCCACACACTACCGTACCCCTCACACTACCGTACCCTTCACACTACCGTACCCTTCACACTACCGTACCCCACACACTACCCTACTCTTCACACTACCGTACCCTTCACGCTACCGTACCCTTCACGCTACCGTACCCTTCACGCTACCGTACCCTTCACGCTACCGTACCCTTCACGCTACCGTACCCTACACACTAACGTACCCTTCACACTACCGTACCCTACACACTACCGTACCCTACACTACCGTACCCTTCACACTACCGTACCCTTCACACTACCCTACCCTTCACACTACCGTACCCTACCCTACCGTACCCTTCACACTACCGTACCCTTCACAATACCCTACCCTTCACACTACCGTACCCTACACACTACCGTACCCTACACACTACCGTACCCTACACACTACCGTACCCTACACACTACCGTACCCTTCACACTACCGTACCCTTCACACTACCGTACCCTTCACACTACCGTACACTTCACACTACTGTACACTTCACACTACCGTACCCTACACACTACCGTACCCTTCACACTACCGTACCCTACACACTACCGTACCCTACACACTACCGTACCCTACACACTACCGTACCCTTCACACTACCGTACCCTACACACTACCGTACCCTACCCTACCCTACCCTACACACTACCGTACCCTTCACACTACCGTACCCTACACACTACCGTACCCTTCACACTACCCTACCCTACACACTACCCTACCCTACACTTCACACTACCGTACCCTACACACTACCGTACCCTTCACACTACCCTACCCTACACACTACCCTACCCTACACACTACCCTTCACACTACCGTACCCTTCACACTACCCTACCCTACACACTACCCTACCCTACACACTACCCTACACACTACCGTACCCTTCACACTACCGTACCCTACACACTACCGTACCCTACCGTACCCTTCACAGTACTGTACCCTACACACTACCGTACCCTTCACACTACCCTACCCTACCGTACCCTACACACTACCGTACCCTACACACTACCCTTCACACTACCGTACCCTACACACTACCGTACCCTTCACACTACCGTACCCTACACACTACCGTACCCTACACACTACCGTACCCTACACACTACCGTACCCTACACACTACCGTACCCTACCGTACCCTTCACAGTACTGTACCCTACACACTACCGTACCCTTCACACTACCGTACCCTTCACACTACCCTACCCTTCACACTACCCTACCCTTCACACTACCGTACCCTTCACACTACCGTACCCTTCACACTACCGTACCCCACACACTACCGTACCCCTCACACTACCGTACCCTTCACACTACCGTACCCTTCACACTACCGTACCCTTCACACTACCGTACCCCACACACTACCCTACTCTTCACACTACCGTACCCTTCACGCTACCGTACCCTTCACGCTACCGTACCCTTCACGCTACCGTACCCTACACACTAACGTACCCTTCACACTACCGTACCCTACACACTACCGTACCCTACACTACCGTACCCTTCACACTACCGTACCCTTCACACTACCGTACCCTTCACAATACCCTACCCTTCACACTACCGTACCCTTCACACTACCGTACCCTTCACACTACCGTACCCTACACACTACCGTACCCTACACACTACCGTACCCTACACACTACCGTACCCTTCACACTACCGTACCCTTCACACTACCGTACCCTACCCTACCCTTCACACTACCGTACCCTTCACACTACCGTACCCTTCACACTACCGTACCCTTCACACTACTGTACACTTCACACTACCGTACCCTTCACACTACCGTACCCTTCACACTACCGTACCCTTCACACTACCGTACCCTTCACACTACCGTACCCTACCCTACCCTTCACACTACCGTACCCTTCACACTACCGTACCCTTCACACTACCGTACCCTTCACACTACTGTACACTTCACACTACCGTACCCTTCACACTACCGTACCCTTCACACTACCGTACCCTTCACACTACCGTACCCTACCGTACCCTTCACAGTACTGTACCCTACACACTACCGTACCCTTCACACTACTGTACACTTCACACTACCGTACCCTTCACACTACCGTACCCTTCACACTACCGTACCCTTCACACTACCGTACCCTACCGTACCCTTCACACTACCGTACCCTACACACTACCGTACCCTACACACTACCGTACCCTTCACACTACCGTACCCTACACACTACCATACCCTACACACTACCGTACCCTACACACTACCGTACCCTACACACTACCGTACCCTACACACTACCGTACCCTTCACACTACCGTACCCTACACACTACCGTACCCTACCCTACCCTACCCTACACACTACCCTACCCTACACACTACCCTTCACACTACCGTACCCTACACACTACCGTACCCTTCACACTACCCTACCCTACACACTACCCTACCCTACACACTACCCTTCACACTACCGTACCCTTCACACTACCCTACCCTACACACTACCCTACCCTACACACTACCCTACCCTACACACTACCCTACACACTACCGTACCCTTCACACTACCGTACCCTACACACTACCGTACCCTACCGTACCCTTCACAGTACTGTACCCTACACACTACCGTACCCTTCACACTACCCTACCCTACCCTACACACTACCGTACCCTACACACTACCCTTCACACTACCGTACCCCACACACTACCGTACCCTTCACACTACCGTACCCTACACACTACCGTACCCTACACACTACCGTACCCTTCACACTACCGTACCCTACACACTACCGTACCCTACCGTACCCTTCACAGTACTGTACCCTACACACTACCGTACCCTTCACACTACCGTACCCTTCACACTACCGTACCCTTCACACTACCCTACCCTTCACACTACCCTACCCTTCACACTACCGTACCCTTCACACTACCGTACCCCTCACACTACCGTACCCCTCACACTACCGTACCCCTCACACTACCGTACCCTTCACACTACCGTACCCTTCACACTACCGTACCCCACACACTACCCTACTCTTCACACTACCGTACCCTTCACACTACCGTACCCTTCACACTACCGTACCCTTCACACTACCGTACCCTTCACGCTACCGTACCCTACACACTAACGTACCCTTCACACTACCGTACCCTACACACTACCGTACCCTACACTACCGTACCCTTCACACTACCGTACCCTTCACACTACCGTACCCTTCACACTACCGTACCCTACACGCTAACGTACCCTTCACGCTAACGTACCCTTCACGCTACCGTACCCTACACACTAACGTACCCTTCACACTACCGTACCCTACACACTACCGTACCCTACACACTACCGTACCCTACACTACCGTACCCTTCACACTACCGTACCCTACACACTACCGTACCCTACACACTACCCTACCCTACCGTACCCTACACACTACCCTTCACACTACCGTACCCTACACACTACCGTACCCTTCACACTACCGTACCCTACACACTACCGTACCCTACACACTACCGTACCCTTCACACTACCGTACCCTACACACTACCGTACCCTACCGTACCCTTCACAGTACTGTACCCTACACACTACCGTACCCTTCACACTACCGTACCCTTCACACTACCGTACCCTTCACACTACCCTACCCTTCACACTACCCTACCCTTCACACTACCGTACCCTTCACACTACCGTACCCCACACACTACCGTACCCCTCACACTACCGTACCCTTCACACTACCGTACCCTTCACACTACCGTACCCCACACACTACCCTACTCTTCACACTACCGTACCCTTCACGCTACCGTACCCTTCACGCTACCGTACCCTTCACGCTACCGTACCCTTCACGCTACCGTACCCTACACACTAACGTACCCTTCACACTACCGTACCCTACACACTACCGTACCCTACACTACCGTACCCTTCACACTACCGTACCCTTCACACTACCCTACCCTTCACACTACCGTACCCTACCCTACCGTACCCTTCACACTACCGTACCCTTCACAATACCCTACCCTTCACACTACCGTACCCTACACACTACCGTACCCTACACACTACCGTACCCTACACACTACCGTACCCTACACACTACCGTACCCTTCACACTACCGTACCCTTCACACTACCGTACCCTTCACACTACCGTACACTTCACACTACCGTACACTTCACACTACCGTACCCTACACACTACCGTACCCTTCACACTACCGTACCCTTCACACTACCGTACCCTTCACACTACCGTACCCTTCACACTACCGTACACTTCACACTACCGTACACTTCACACTACCGTACCCTACACACTACCGTACCCTTCACACTACCGTACCCTTCACACTACCGTACCCTTCACACTACCGTACCCTACCCTACCCTTCACACTACCGTACCCTACACACTACCGTACCCTACACTACCGTACCCTTCACACTACCGTACCCTTCACACTACCCTACCCTTCACACTACCGTACCCTACCCTACCGTACCCTTCACACTACCGTACCCTTCACAATACCCTACCCTTCACACTACCGTACCCTACACACTACCGTACCCTACACACTACCGTACCCTACACACTACCGTACCCTACACACTACCGTACCCTTCACACTACCGTACCCTTCACACTACCGTACCCTTCACACTACCGTACACTTCACACTACTGTACACTTCACACTACCGTACCCTACACACTACCGTACCCTTCACACTACCGTACCCTTCACACTACCGTACCCTTCACACTACCGTACCCTACCCTACCCTTCACACTACCGTACCCTTCACACTACCGTACCCTTCACACTACCGTACACTTCACACTACTGTACACTTCACACTACCGTACCCTTCACACTACCCTACCCTACCCTTCACACTACCGTACCCTTCACACTACCGTACCCTTCACACTACCGTACCCTTCACAATTCTGTACACTTCACACTACCGTACCCTTCACACTACTGTACACTTCACACTACCATACCCTACACACTACCGTACCCTTCACACTACCGTACCCTTCACACTACCGTACCCTTCACACTACCCTACCCTTCACACTACCGTACCCTTCACACTACCGTACCCTTCACACTACCGTACCCTTCACACTACCGTACACTTCACACTACCGTACCCTTCACACTACCGTACCCTTCACACTACCGTACCCTTCACACTACCGTACCCTTCACACTACCGTACCCTACCGTACCCTTCACAGTACTGTACCCTACACACTACCGTACCCTTCACACTACTGTAAACTTCACACTACCGTACCCTTCACACTACCGTACCCTTCACACTACCGTACCCTTCACACTACCGTACCCTACCGTACCCTTCACACTACCGTACCCTTCACACTACCGTACCCTTCACACTACCGTACCCTTCACACTACCGTACCCTTCACACTACCGTACCCTTCACACTACCGTACCCTACACACTACCGTACCCTACACACTACCGTACCCTACACACTACCGTACCCTACACACTACCGTACCCTACACACTACCGTACCCTACCCTACCCTACACACTACCGTACCCTTCACACTACCGTACCCTACACACTACCGTACCCTTCACACTACCCTACCCTACACACTACCCTACCCTACACACTACCCTTCACACTACCGTACCCTTCACACTACCCTACCCTACACACTACCCTACCCTACACACTACCCTACCCTACACACTACCCTTCACACTACCGTACCCTTCACACTACCCTACCCTACACACTACCCTACCCTACACACTACCCTACACACTACCGTACCCTTCACACTACCGTACCCTACACACTACCGTACCCTACCGTACCCTTCACAGTACTGTACCCTACACACTACCGTACCCTTCACACTACCCTACCCTACCGTACCCTACACACTACCGTACCCTACACACTACCCTTCACACTACCGTACCCTACACACTACCGTACCCTTCACACTACCGTACCCTACACACTACCGTACCCTACACACTACCGCACCCTTCACACTACCGTACCCTACACACTACCGTACCCTACCGTACCCTTCACAGTACTGTACCCTACACACTACCGTACCCTTCACACTACCGTACCCTTCACACTACCGTACCCTTCACACTACCCTACCCTTCACACTACCCTACCCTTCACACTACCGTACCCTTCACACTACCGTACCCCTCACACTACCGTACCCCTCACACTACCGTACCCCTCACACTACCGTACCCTTCACACTACCGTACCCTTCACACTACCGTACCCCACACACTACCCTACTCTTCACACTACCGTACCCTTCACACTACCGTACCCTTCACACTACCGTACCCTTCACACTACCGTACCCTTCACGCTACCGTACCCTACACACTAACGTACCCTTCACACTACCGTACCCTACACACTACCGTACCCTACACTACCGTACCCTTCACACTACCGTACCCTTCACACTACCGTACCCTTCACACTACCGTACCCTACACACTAACGTACCCTTCACGCTAACGTACCCTTCACGCTACCGTACCCTACACACTAACGTACCCTTCACACTACCGTACCCTACACACTACCGTACCCTACACACTACCGTACCCTACACTACCGTACCCTTCACACTACCGTACCCTACACACTACCGTACCCTTCACACTACCCTACCCTACCGTACCCTACACACTACCCTTCACACTACCGTACCCTACACACTACCGTACCCTTCACACTACCGTACCCTACACACTACCGTACCCTACACACTACCGTACCCTTCACACTACCGTACCCTACACACTACCGTACCCTACCGTACCCTTCACAGTACTGTACCCTACACACTACCGTACCCTTCACACTACCGTACCCTTCACACTACCGTACCCTTCACACTACCCTACCCTTCACACTACCCTACCCTTCACACTACCGTACCCTTCACACTACCGTACCCCACACACTACCGTACCCCTCACACTACCGTACCCTTCACACTACCGTACCCTTCACACTACCGTACCCCACACACTACCCTACTCTTCACACTACCGTACCCTTCACGCTACCGTACCCTTCACGCTACCGTACCCTTCACGCTACCGTACCCTTCACGCTACCGTACCCTTCACGCTACCGTACCCTACACACTAACGTACCCTTCACACTACCGTACCCTACACACTACCGTACCCTACACTACCGTACCCTTCACACTACCGTACCCTTCACACTACCCTACCCTTCACACTACCGTACCCTACCCTACCGTACCCTTCACACTACCGTACCCTTCACAATACCCTACCCTTCACACTACCGTACCCTACACACTACCGTACCCTACACACTACCGTACCCTACACACTACCGTACCCTACACACTACCGTACCCTTCACACTACCGTACCCTTCACACTACCGTACCCTTCACACTACCGTACACTTCACACTACTGTACACTTCACACTACCGTACCCTACACACTACCGTACCCTTCACACTACCGTACCCTTCACACTACCGTACCCTTCACACTACCGTACCCTACCCTACCCTTCACACTACCGTACCCTTCACACTACCGTACCCTTCACACTACCGTACACTTCACACTACTGTACACTTCACACTACCGTACCCTTCACACTACCCTACCCTACCCTTCACACTACCGTACCCTTCACACTACCGTACCCTTCACACTACCGTACCCTTCACAATTCTGTACACTTCACACTACCGTACCCTTCACACTACTGTACACTTCACACTACCATACCCTACACACTACCGTACCCTTCACACTACCGTACCCTTCACACTACCGTACCCTTCACACTACCCTACCCTTCACACTACCGTACCCTTCACACTACCGTACCCTTCACACTACCGTACCCTTCACACTACCGTACACTTCACACTACCGTACCCTTCACACTACCGTACCCTTCACACTACCGTACCCTTCACACTACCGTACCCTTCACACTACCGTACCCTACCGTACCCTTCACAGTACTGTACCCTACACACTACCGTACCCTTCACACTACTGTACACTTCACACTACCGTACCCTTCACACTACCGTACCCTTCACACTACCGTACCCTTCACACTACCGTACCCTACCGTACCCTTCACACTACCGTACCCTTCACACTACCGTACCCTTCACACTACCGTACCCTTCACACTACCGTACCCTTCACACTACCGTACCCTTCACACTACCGTACCCTACACACTACCGTACCCTACACACTACCGTACCCTACACACTACCGTACCCTACACACTACCGTACCCTACACACTACCGTACCCTACCCTACCCTACACACTACCGTACCCTTCACACTACCGTACCCTACACACTACCGTACCCTTCACACTACCCTACCCTACACACTACCCTACCCTACACACTACCCTTCACACTACCGTACCCTTCACACTACCCTACCCTACACACTACCCTACCCTACACACTACCCTACCCTACACACTACCCTTCACACTACCGTACCCTTCACACTACCCTACCCTACACACTACCCTACCCTACACACTACCCTACACACTACCGTACCCTTCACACTACCGTACCCTACACACTACCGTACCCTACCGTACCCTTCACAGTACTGTACCCTACACACTACCGTACCCTTCACACTACCCTACCCTACCGTACCCTACACACTACCGTACCCTACACACTACCCTTCACACTACCGTACCCTACACACTACCGTACCCTTCACACTACCGTACCCTACACACTACCGTACCCTACACACTACCGCACCCTTCACACTACCGTACCCTACACACTACCGTACCCTACCGTACCCTTCACAGTACTGTACCCTACACACTACCGTACCCTTCACACTACCCTACCCTACCGTACCCTTCACACTACCGTACCCTACCGTACCCTTCACACTACCGTACCCTTCACACTACCGTACCCTACACACTACCGTACCCTACCGTACCCTTCACACTACCCTACCCTACCGTACCCTTCACACTACCGTACCCTTCACACTACCGTACCCTACACACTACCGTACACTACCGTACCCTTCACACTACCCTACCGTACCCTTCACACTACCCTACCCTACCGTACCCTTCACACTACCGTACCCTACACACTACCGTACCCTACCGTACCCTTCACAGTACTGTACCCTACACACTACCGTACCGTTCACACTACCCTACCCTACCGTACCCTTCACACTACCGTACCCTACACACTACCGTACCCTTCACACTACCGTACCCTACACACTACCGTACCCTTCACACTACCCTACCGTACCCTTCACACTACCGTACCCTTCACACTACCGTACCCTACACACTACCGTACCCTTCACACTACCGTACCCTACACACTACCGTACCCTACCGTACCCTTCACAGTACTGTACCCTACACACTACCGTACCCTTCACACTACCGTACCCTTCACACTACCCTACCCTTCACACTACCGTACCCTACACACTACCGTACCCTACCGTACCCTTCACAGTACCGTACCCTACACACTACCGTACCCTTCACACTACCGTACCCTTCACACTACCCTACCCTTCACACTACCCTACCCTTCACACTACCCTACCCTTCACACTACCCTACCCTTCACACTACCCTACCCTTCACACTACCCTACCCTTCACACTACCCTACCCTTCACACTACCCTACCCTTCACACTACCGTACCCCACACACTACCGTACCCCACACACTACCGTACCCCTCACACTACCGTACCCTTCACGCTACCCTACTCTTCACGCTACCGTACCCTTCACGCTACCGTACCCTTCACGCTACCGTACCCTTCACGCTACCGTACCCTTCACGCTACCGTACCCTTCACGCTACCGTACCCTTCACGCTACCGTACCCTTCACGCTACCGTACCCTACACACTAACGTACCCTACACACTACCGTACCCTACACGCTACCGTACCCTTCACGCTACCGTACCCTTCACGCTACCGTACCCTTCACGCTACCGTACCCTTCACGCTACCGTACCCTACACACTACCGTACCCTTCACACTACCGTACCCTACCCTACCGTACCCTTCACGCTACCGTACCCTTCACGCTAACGTACCCTTCACGCTACCGTACCCTACACACTACCGTACCCTACACACTACCGTACCCTACACACTACCGTACCCTACACTACCGTACCCTTCACACTACCGTACCCTTCACACTACCGTACCCTTCACACTACCGTACCCTACCCTACCGTACCCTTCACACTACCGTACCCTTCACAATACCCTACCCTTCACACTACCGTACCCTTCACACTACCGTACCCTACACACTACCGTACCCTACACACTACCGTACCCTACACACTACCGTACCCTACACACTACCGTACCCTACACACTACCGTACCCTTCACACTACCGTACCCTTCACACTACTGTACACTTCACACTACTGTACACTTCACACTACCGTACCCTACACACTACCGTACCCTTCACACTACCGTACCCTTCACACTACCGTACCCTTCACACTACCGTACCCTACCCTACCCTTCACACTACCGTACCCTTCACACTACCGTACCCTTCACACTACCGTACCCTTCACACTACTGTACACTTCACACTACCGTACCCTTCACACTACCCTACCCTACCCTTCACACTACCGGACCCTTCACACTACCGTACCCTTCACACTACCGTACCCTTCACACTACTGTACACTTCACACTACCGTACCCTTCACACTACTGTACACTTCACACTACCGTACCCTACACACTACCGTACCCTTCACACTACCGTACCCTTCACACTACCGTACCCTTCACACTACCGTACCCTTCACACTACTGTACACTTCACACTACCGTACCCTTCACACTACCGTACCCTTCACACTACCGTACCCTTCACACTACCGTACCCTACCGTACCCTTCACAGTACTGTACCCTACACACTACCGTACCCTTCACACTACTGTACACTTCACACTACCGTACCCTTCACACTACCGTACCCTTCACACTACCGTACCCTTCACACTACCGTACCCTACCGTACCCTTCACACTACCGTACCCTTCACACTACCGTACCCTACACACTACCGTACCCTTCACACTACCGTACCCTACACACTACCATACCCTACACACTACCGTACCCTACACACTACCGTACCCTACACACTACCGTACCCTACACACTACCGTACCCTTCACACTACCGTACCCTACACACTACCGTACCCTACCCTACCCTACCCTACACACTACCGTACCCTTCACACTACCGTACCCTACACACTACCGTACCCTTCACACTACCCTACCCTACACACTACCCTACCCACTACCCTTCACACTACCGTACCCTACACACTACCGTACCCTTCACACTACCCTACCCTACACACTACCCTACCCTACACACTACCCTACACACTACCGTACCCTTCACACTACCGTACCCTACACACTACCGTACCCTACCGTACCCTTCACAGTACTGTACCCTACACACTACCGTACCCTTCACACTACCCTACCCTACCGTACCCTACACACTACCGTACCCTACACACTACCCTTCACACTACCGTACCCTACACACTACCGTACCCTTCACACTACCGTACCCTACACACTACCGTACCCTACACACTACCGTACCCTTCACACTACCGTACCCTACACACTACCGTACCCTACCGTACCCTTCACAGTACTGTACCCTACACACTACCGTACCCTTCACACTACCCTACCCTACCGTACCCTTCACACTACCCTACCCTACCGTACCCTTCACACTACCGTACCCTTCACACTACCGTACCCTACACACTACCGTACCCTACCGTACCCTTCACACTACCCTACCCTACCGTACCCTTCACACTACCGTACCCTTCACACTACCGTACCCTACACACTACCGTACACTACCGTACCCTTCACACTACCCTACCCTACCGTACCCTTCACACTACCCTACCCTACCGTACCCTTCACACTACCGTACCCTACACACTACCGTACCCTACCGTACCCTTCACAGTACTGTACCCTACACACTACCGTACCCTTCACACTACCCTACCCTACCGTACCCTTCACACTACCCTACCCTACCGTACCCTTCACCCTACCGTACCCTTCACCCTACCGTACCCTTCACCCTACCGTACCCTACACACTACCGTACCCTTCACACTACCGTACCCTTCACACTACCGTACCCTACACACTACCGTACCCTTCACACTACCGTACCCTACACACTACCGTACCCTTCACACTACCGTACCCTACACACTACCGTACCCTTCACACTACCCTACCGTACCCTTCACACTACCGTACCCTTCACACTACCGTACCCTACACACTACTGTACCCTACACACTACCGTACACTACCGTACCCTTCACACTACCCTACCCTACCGTACCCTTCACACTACCGTACCCTTCACACTACCCTACCCTACCGTACCCTTCACACTACCGTACCCTACACACTACCGTACCCTACCGTACCCTTCACAGTACTGTACCCTACACACTACCGTACCCTTCACACTACCCTACCCTACCGTACCCTTCACACTACCCTACCCTACCCTTCACACTACCGTACCCTTCACACTACCGTACCCTACACACTACCGTACCCTACACACTACCGTACCCTACACACTACCGTACCCTACACACTACCATACCCTACACACTACCGTACCCTACACACTACCCTACCCTACCCTTCACACTACCCTACCCTACCCTTCACACTACCGTACCCTTCACACTACCGTACCCTACACACTACCGTACCCTACACACTACCGTACCCTTCACACTACTGTACCCTTCACACTACCGTACCCTACACACTACCGTACCCTACACACTACCCTACCCTTCACACTACCGTACCCTACACACTACCCTACCCTACACACTACCCTTCACACTACCGTACCCTACACACTACCGTACCCTACACACTACCGTACCCTACACACTACCGTACCCTACACACTACCGTACCCTACACACTACCGTACCCTACACACTACCGTACCCTACACACTACCGTACCCTACACACTACCGTACCCTACACACTACCGTACCCTTCACACTACCGTACCCTTCACACTACCGTACCCTTCACACTACCCTACCCTTCACACTACCGTACCCTTCACACTACCGTACCCTTCACACTACCGTACCCTACACACTACCGTACCCTTCACACTACCGTACCCTTCACACTACCCTACCCTACACACTACCCTACCCTTCACACTACCGTACCTACGTACCATAGGCAGTAGGGGATAATGTGTTTCAGTGGTAACTGAGCAGCAGGGGATAATGTGTCTCAGTGGTAACTGAGCAGCGGGGGATAATGTGTCTCAGTGGTAACTGAGCAGCGGGGGATAATGTGTCTCAGTGGTAACTGAGCAGCAGGGGATAATGTGTCTCAGTGGTAACTGAGCAGCAGGGGATAATGTGTCTCAGTGGTAACTGAGCAGCAGGGGATAATGTGTCTCAGTGGTAACTGAGCAGCAGGGGATAATGTGTCTCAGTGGTAACTGAGCAGCAGGGGATAATGTGTCTCAGCGGTAACTGAGCAGCAGGGGATAATGTGTCTCAGCGGTAACTGAGCAGCAGGGGATAATGTGTCTCAGCGGTAACTGAGCAGCAGGGGATAATGTGTCTCAGCGGTAACTGAGCAGCAGGGGATAATGTGTCTCAGTGGTAACTGAGCAGCAGGGGATAATGTGTCTCAGTGGTAACTGAGCAGCAGGGGATAATGTGTCTCAGTGGTAACTGAGCAGCAGGGGATAATGTGTCTCAATGGTAACTGAGCAGCAGGGGATAATGTGTCTCAGTGGTAACTGAGCAGCAGGGGATAATGTGTCTCAGTGGTAACTGAGCAGCAGGGGATAATGTGTCTCAGTGGTAACTGAGCAGCAGGGGATAATGTGTCTCAGTGGTAACTGAGCAGTAGGGGATAATGTGTCTCAGTGGTAACTGAGCAGCAGGAGATAATGTGTCTCAGTGGTAACTGAGCAGTAGGGGATAATGTGTCTCAGTGGTAACTGAGCAGTAGGGGATAATGTGTCTCAGCGGTAACTGAGCAGCAGGGGATAATGTGTCTCAGCGGTAACTGAGCAGCAGGAGATAATGTGTCTCAGTGGTAACTGAGCAGCAGGAGATAATGTGTCTCAGTGGTAACTGAGCAGTAGGGGATAATGTGTCTCAGCGGTAACTGAGCAGCAGGGGATAATGTATCTCAGTCAGACTTACAAATCTCTCCTGGTGTCCCATAGTCATATCCAGCCTCTGCTTCCTGAAGTGAAGGTAGTTCATGATGCCACTCAGGATGGTCACCGTCCTCTTCACCTCTGTAAAGGAAGGATAGACAGGGAGATTGGAAGGTTACCTAAGAGTGATGGGCCTGGATAGGAATTTAACATATCAGCTAACCACATCATATGAATTAGCCATCTGGTTTCGGACTGCACAGTCGATGACATGGCACACAACCATCGATTGACGCTAGGGATGTGTATCTTTCCCTTTCAAGAAGATTCGATACATGGTAGAGGTCGACCTCTAATACACGGGCGCTCGAATACGATACGTTTTAGTTTGAATCTATTCGGTTTAATTAAAGGAATGAATTGATGCAATGCACTAACATTTGTTGCAGAAACATTAATTTCCCATTGTAAATGAAAATGTGCTGCTGATGGAGGTTGTGAGATAGCGTGTGACCCTCATTTGTGCTCTGTCACCCTCGACCCTCACTCCCCCTATCTGAGATATATACTGCAGCCCTCATCCTCCACATACAACCCCCGTTCTGCCAGTCACATTCTGTTAAAGGACCCCAAAGCACACACATCCCTGGGTCGTTCCTCTTTTCAGTTCACTGCAGCTAGAGACTGGAACGAGCTGCAACAAACACTCAAACTGGACAGTTTTATCTCTTCATTTAAAGACTCAATCATGGACACTCTTACTCAAATCAAATAAAATGTTATTTGTCACATACACATGGTTAGCAGATGTTAATGCGAGTGTCTTGCTAAATGCCTATAATTTCCACCTTTTGTCTATTCCATTTGCACAACAGCATGTGAAATTTATTGTCAATCAGTGTTGCTTCCTAAGTGGACAGTTTGATTTCACAGAAGTGTGATTGACTTGGAGTTACATTGTGTTGTTTAAGTGTTCCCTTTATTTTTTGGAGCAGTGTATTTGCAATATTAAAGCTCATCTATAAAAAAAAATATTTTAAAAATACCATGTATACTGATTGTTTTGAGCAATACTACCAAAGTATTGAGCAATACTATCAAAGTATTGAGCAATACTACCAAAGTATTGAGCAATACTACCAAAGTATTGAGCAATACTACCAAAGTATTGAGCAATACTACCAAAGTATTGAGCAATACTACCAAAGTATTGAGCAATACTACCAAAGTATTGAGCAATACTACCAAAGTATTGAGCAATACTACCAAAGTATTGCTGATGGTGAACCTGAACATTATATTCAGGTAAAACACAATTTTCAACGGCGCATTTGATAACAAAAATAACCTAGCAAATGACTTTGGTTGTCACTCAACTAATAAAGCCTAATCTTGCGCAAGCCATTTCACCAACATTTGAATGTTGAAAGTGACCTGCAGATGTGCCAGATCAGGCTCGTTGGTCAGCGGGCTTAGCGGCACAGTTTGACTGATATCGCCTGGTGTTGTTCGGCAAAATGACTTGTAGATCAATGATAATGACATGCTTAGTTCAACACTGAAGGAGAGGACGCAGAGGTATTTTCCGGAAGGTAGAAAGAAAGCAATTGGAGCAAAACATTTTAGTGAAACGGAGATTCGTAACCTTGCATGCTACCTTCGGAGAGTTTGTGATTCCGCGCTCATATCTTAAACATTTGAACCTGGGACCGATGCATATTAGTGAACCTGGGACCGATGCATATTAGTGAACCTGGGACCGATGCATATTAGTGAACCTGAACCTGGGACCGATGCATATTAGTGAACCTGGGACCGATGCATATTAGTGAACCTGAACCTGGGACCGATGCATATTAGTGAAACTGAACCTGGGACCGATGCATATTAGTGAACCTGGGACCGATGCATATTAGTGAACCTGGGACCGATGCATATTAGTGAACCTGAACCTGGGACCGATGCATATTAGTGAACCTGAACCTGGGACCGATGAATATTAGTGAACCTGAACCTGGGACCGATGAATATTAGTGAACCTGAACCTGGGACCGATGCATATTAGTGAACCTGAACCCGGGACCGATGCATATTAGTGAACCTGGGACCGATGCATATTAGTGAACCCGGGACCGATGCATATTAGTGAACCCGGGACCGATGCATATTAGTGAACCTGAACCTGGGACCGATGCATATTAGTGAACCTGGGACCGATGCATATTAGTGAACCTGAACCTGGGACCGATGCATATTAGTGAACCTGGGACCGATGCATATTAGTGAACCTGAACCTGGGACCGATGCATATTAGTGAACCTGAACCTGGGACCGATGCATATTAGTGAACCTGGGACCGATGCATATTAGTGAACCTGAACCTGGGACCGATGTATATTAGTGAACCTGAACCTGGGACCGATGTATATTAGTGAACCTGAACCTGGGACCGATGCACATTAGTGAACCTGGGACCGATGCATATTAGTGAACCTGGGACCGATGCATATTAGTGAACCTGGGACCGATGCATATTAGTGAACCTGGGACCGATGCATATTAGTGAACCTGGGACCGATGCATATCAGTGAACCTGAACCTGGGACCGATGCATATTAGTGAACCTGGGACCGATGCATATTAGTGAACCTGAACCTGGGACCGATCCATATTAGTGAACCTGGGACCGATGCATATTAGTGAACCCGGGACCGATGCATATTAGTGAACCTGAACCTGGGACCGATGAATATTAGTGAACCTGGGACCGATGTATATTAGTGAACCTGAACCTGGGACCGATGCATATTAGTGAACCCGGGACCGATGCATATTAGTGAACCTGGGACCGATGCATATTAGTGAACCTGAACCTGGGACCGATGCATATTAGTGAACCCGGGACCGATGCATATTAGTGAACCTGGGACCGATGCATATTAGTGAACCTGAACCTGGGACCGATGCATATTAGTGAACCTGGGACCGATACATATTAGTGAACCTGAACCTGGGACCGATGCATATTAGTGAACCTGGGACCGATGCATATTGGTGAACCTGGGACCGATGCATATTAGTGAACCTGGGACCGATGCATATTAGTGAACCTGGGACCGATGCATATTAGTGAACCTGAACCTGGGACCGATGCATATTAGTGAACCCGGGACCGATGCATATTAGTGAACCTGGGACCGATGTATATTAGTGAACCTGGGACCGATGCATATTAGTGAACCCGGGACCGATGCATATTAGTGAACCCGGGACCGATGCATATTAGTGAACCCGGGACCGATGCATATTAGTGAACCTGGGACCGATGCATATTAGTGAACCCGGGACCGATGTATATTAGTGAACCTGGGACCGATGCATATTAGTGAACCTGAACCTGGGACCGATGCATATTAGTGAACCCGGGACCGATGTATATTAGTGAACCTGAACCTGGGACCGATGCATATTAGTGAACCTAAACCTGGGACCGATGCATATTAGTGAACCTGAACCTGGGACCGATGCATATTAGTGAACCTGGGACCGATGCATATTAGTGAACCTGGGACCGATGCATATTAGTGAACCTGAACCTGGGACCGATGTATATTAGTGAACCTGGGACCGATGCATATTAGTGAACCTGAACCTGGGACCGATGTATATTAGTGAACCTGGGACCGATGCATATTAGTGAACCTGGGACCGATGCACATTAGTGAACCTGAACCTGGGACCGATGCATATTAGTGAACCTGAACCTGGGACCGATGCATATTAGTGAACCTGGGACCGATGCATATTAGTGAACCTGAACCTGGGACCGATGCACATTAGTGAACCTGGGACCGATGCATATTAGTGAACCTGAACCTGGGACCGATGCACATTAGTGAACCTGGGACCGATGCATATTAGTGAACCTGAACCCGGGACCGATGCCTATTAGTGAACCTGGGACCGATGCCTATTAGTGAACCCGGGACCGATGCACATTAGTGAACCTGGGACCGATGCACATTAGTGAACCTGGGACCGATGCACATTAGTGAACCTGGGACCGATGCATATTAGTGAACCCGGGACCGATGCATATTAGTGAACCTGAACCTGGGACCGATGCACATTAGTGAACCTGGGACCGATGCATATTAGTGAACCTGAACCTGGGACCGATGCATATTAGTGAACCTGGGACCGATGCACATTAGTGAACCTGAACCTGGGACCGATGCATATTAGTGAACCTGAACCTGGGACCGATGCATATTAGTGAACCTGGGACCGATGCATATTAGTGAACCTGAACCTGGGACCGATGCATATTAGTGAACCTGGGACCGATGCATATTAGTGAACCTGAACCTGGGACCGATGCATATTAGTGAACCTGGGACCGATGCATATTAGTGAACCTGGGACCGATGCATATTAGTGAACCTGAACCTGGGACCGATGCATATTAGTGAACCTGGGACCGATGCATATTAATGAACCTGAACCTGGGACCGATGCATATTAGTGAACCTGGGACCGATGCATATTAGTGAACCTGAACCTGGGACCGATGCATATTAGTGAACCTGGGACCGATGCATATTGGTGAACCAGGGACCGATGCATATTAGTGAACCTGGGACCGATGCATATTAGTGAACCTGGGACCGATGCATATTAGTGAACCTGAACCTGGGACCGATGCATATTAGTGAACCTGGGACCGATGCATATTAATGAACCTGAACCTGGGACCGATGCATATTAGTGAACCTGGGACCGATGCATATTAGTGAACCTGAACCTGGGACCGATGCATATTAGTGAACCTGGGACCGATGCATATTGGTGAACCAGGGACCGATGCATATTGGTGAACCAGGGACCGATGCATATTAGTGAACCTGGGACCGATGCATATTAGTGAACCTGGGACCGATGCATATTAGTGAACCTGAACCTGGGACCGATGCATATTAGTGAACCCGGGACCGATGCATATTAGTGAACCTGGGACTGATGTATATTAGTGAACCTGGGACCGATGCATATTAGTGAACCCGGGACCGATGCATATTAGTGAACCTGGGACCGATGCATATTAGTGAACCTGGGACCGATGCATATTAGTGAACCCGGGACCGATGCATATTAGTGAACCTGGGACCGATGCATATTAGTGAACCTGGGACCGATGCATATTAGTGAACCTGAACCTGGGACCGATGCATATTAGTGAACCCGGGACCGATGTATATTAGTGAACCTGAACCTGGGACCGATGCATATTAGTGAACCTAAACCTGGGACCGATGCATATTAGTGAACCTGAACCTGGGACCGATGCATATTAGTGAACCTGGGACCGATGCATATTAGTGAACCTGGGACCGATGCATATTAGTGAACCTGAACCTGGGACCGATGTATATTAGTGAACCTGGGACTGATGCATATTAGTGAACCTGAACCTGGGACCGATGTATATTAGTGAACCTGGGACCGATGCATATTAGTGAACCTGGGACCGATGCACATTAGTGAACCTGAACCTGGGACCGATGCATATTAGTGAACCTGAACCTGGGACCGATGCATATTAGTGAACCTGGGACCGATGCATATTAGTGAACCTGAACCTGGGACCGATGCACATTAGTGAACCTGGGACCGATGCATATTAGTGAACCTGAACCTGGGACCGATGCACATTAGTGAACCTGGGACCGATGCATATTAGTGAACCTGAACCCGGGACCGATGCCTATTAGTGAACCTGGGACCGATGCCTATTAGTGAACCCGGGACCGATGCATATTAGTGAACCTGGGACCGATGCACATTAGTGAACCTGGGACCGATGCACATTAGTGAACCTGGGACCGATGCATATTAGTGAACCCGGGACCGATGCATATTAGTGAACCTGAACCTGGGACCGATGCACATTAGTGAACCTGGGACCGATGCATATTAGTGAACCTGAACCTGGGACCGATGCATATTAGTGAACCTGGGACCGATGCACATTAGTGAACCTGAACCTGGGACCGATGCATATTAGTGAACCTGAACCTGGGACCGATGCATATTAGTGAACCTGGGACCGATGCATATTAGTGAACCTGAACCTGGGACCGATGCATATTAGTGAACCTGGGACCGATGCATATTAGTGAACCTGAACCTGGGACCGATGCATATTAGTGAACCTGGGACCGATGCATATTAGTGAACCTGGGACCGATGCATATTAGTGAACCTGAACCTGGGACCGATGCATATTAGTGAACCTGGGACCGATGCATATTAATGAACCAGGGACCGATGCATATTAGTGAACCCGGGACCGATGCATATTAGTGAACCCGGGACCGATGCATATTAGTGAACCCGGGACCGATGCATATTAGTGAACCCGGGACCGATGCATATTAGTGAACCCGGGACCGATGCATATTAGTGAACCCGGGACCGATGCATATTAGTGAACCCGGGACCGATGCATATTAGTGAACCCGGGACCGATGCATATTAGTGAACCCGGGACCGATGCATATTAGTGAACCCGGGACCGATGCATATTAGTGAACCTGGGACCGATGTATATTAGTGAACCCGGGACCGATGCATATTAGTGAACCTGAACCTGGGACCGATGCATATTAGTGAACCTGGGACCGATGCATATTAGTGAACCTGGGACCGATGTATATTAGTGAACCCGGGACCGATGCATATTAGTGAACCTGAACCTGGGACCGATGTACATTAGTGAACCTGGGACCGATGCATATTAGTGAACCTGGGACCGATGCATATTAGTGAACCTGGGACCGATGCATATTAGTGAACCCGGGACCGATGCATATTAGTGAACCTGGGACCGATGCATATTAGTGAACCTGAACCTGGGACCGATGCATATTAGTGAACCTGAACCTGGGACCGATGCATATTAGTGAACCTGGGACCGATGCATATTAGTGAACCCGGGACCGATGCATATTAGTGAACCTGGGACCGATGCATATTAGTGAACCTGAACCTGGGACCGATGTATATTAGTGAACCCGGGACCGATGCATATTAGTGAACCCGGGACCGATGCATATTAGTGAATTTGGGACCGATGTATATTAGTGAACCTGAACCTGGGACCGATGCATATTAGTGAACCTGGGACCGATGTATATTAGTGAACCTGAACCTGGAACCGATGTATATTAGTGAACCTGAACCTGGGACCGATGCATATTAGTGAACCTGGGACCGATGCCTATTAGTGAACCTGGGACCGATGCCTATTAGTGAACCTGGGACCGATGCCTATTAGTGAACCTGGGACCGATGCATATTAGTGAACCCGGGACCGATGCATATTAGTGAACCCGGGACCGATGCATATTAGTGAACCCGGGACCGATGCATATTAGTGAACCTGGGACCGATGCATATTAGTGAACCTGGGACCGATGCATATTAGTGAACCCGGGACCGATGCATATTAGTGAACCTGGGACCGATGCATATTAGTGAACCTGAACCTGGGACCGATGCATATTAGTGAACCCGGGACCGATGCATATTAGTGAACCCGGGACCGATGCATATTAGTGAACCCGGGACCGATGCATATTAGTGAACCCGGGACCGATGCATATTAGTGAACCCGGGACCGATGCATATTAGTGAACCTGGGACCGATGTATATTAGTGAACCTGAACTTGGAACCGATGTATATTAGTGAACCTGAACCTGGGACCGATGCATATTAGTGAACCTGGGACCGATGCATATTAGTGAACCTGGGACCGATGCCTATTAGTGAACCTGGGACCGATGCCTATTAGTGAACCTGGGACCGATGCCTATTAGTGAACCTGGGACCGATGCATATTAGTGAACCCGGGACCGATGCATATTAGTGAACCTGGGACCGATGCATATTAGTGAACCCGGGACCGATGCATATTAGTGAACCTGGGACCGATGCATATTAGTGAACCTGGGACCGATGCATATTAGTGAACCTGAACCTGGGACCGATGCATATTAGTGAACCCGGGACCGATGCATATTAGTGAACCTGGGACCGATGCATATTAGTGAACCTGAACCTGGGACCGATGCATATTAGTGAACCCGGGACCGATGCATATTAGTGAACCCGGGACCGATGCATATTAGTGAACCCGGGACCGATGCATATTAGTGAACCCGGGACCGATGCATATTAGTGAACCCGGGACCAATGCATATTAGTGAATCTGAACCTGGGACCGATGCATATTAGTGAATCTGAACCTGGGACCGATGCATATTGGTGAACCCGGGACCGATGTATATTAGTGAACCTGGGACCGATGCATATTAGTGAACCTGAACCTGGGACCGATGTATATTAGTGAACCTGGGACCGATGTATATTAGTGAATCGGTACATCCCTAATTGATGCAATTCAATGTAGTTGGGCAGGAACTTGACCAAGATGGACGTTCAGTTTCCGTCAGCAGCCAGGTGACATCCTCAACGTGAGACAAATATCTGCTAGGTCATATGGTGAAAATAACCCTTCCACTGCAATGTCTTGGCACCAGTCAGCAGAAGAAGACAGAAGTAATGTAGATGCTCTTTCAGACAGCTCATACTCACTGGGAGCCAGCAGGTCATTCAGTGAGAAGTCATACACATAGCACATCCGCAGGAACTGGCGCCTGGAACAGAAGACACAGGATGAAAAACAGTAGAACCGGCTCCGCACTGTTAGAACCGGCTCCGCACCGTTAGAACGGTAGAACCGGCTCCGCACCGTTAAAACCGGCTCCGCACCGTTAAAACCGTAGAACCGGCTCCGCATTGTTAAAACCGTAGAACCGGCTCCGCACCGTTAAAACCGTAGAACCGGCTCCGCGCCGTTAAAACCGTAGAACCGGCTCCGCGCCGTTAAAACCGTAGAACCGGCTCCGCACCGTTAAAACCGTAGAACCGGCTCCGCACCGTTAAAACCGTAGAACCGGCTCCGCACCGTTAAAACCGTAGAACCGGCTCCGCACCGTTAAAACCGTAGAACCGGCTCCGCACCGTTAAAACCGTAGAACCGGCTCCGCACCGTTAAAACCGTAGAACCGGCTCCGCACCGTTAAAACAGTAGAACCGGCTCCGCACCGTTAAAACCGTAGAACCGGCTCCGCACCGTTAAAACAGTAGAACCGGCTCCGCACCGTTAAAACAGTAGAACCGGCTCCGCACCGTTAAAACAGTAGAACCGGCTCCGCACCGTTAAAACAGTAGAACCGGCTCCGCACCGTTAAAACCGTAGAACCGGCTCCGCACCGTTAAAACCGTAGAACCGGCTCCGCACCGTTAAAACAGTAGAACCGGCTCCGCACCGTTAAAACAGTAGAACCGGCTCCGCACCGTTAAAACCGTAGAACCGGCTCCGCACCGTTAAAACCGTAGAACCGGCTCCGCACCGTTAAAACCGTAGAACCGGCTCCGCACCGTTAAAACCGTAGAACCGGCTCCGCACCGTTAAAACCGTAGAACCGGCTCCGCACCGTTAAAACCGTAGAACCGGCTCCGCACCGTTAAAACCGTAGAACCGGCTCCGCACCGTTAAAACCGTAGAACCGGCTCCGCACCGTTAAAACCGTAGAACCGGCTCCGCACCGTTAAAACCGTAGAACCGGCTCCGCACCGTTAAAACAGTAGAACCGGCTCCGCACCGTTAAAACCGTAGAACCGGCTCCGCACCGTTAAAACAGTAGAACCGGCTCCGCACCGTTAAAACCGTAGAACCGGCTCCGGACCGTTAAAACCGTAGAACCGGCTCCGGACCGTTAAAACCGTAGAACCGGCTCCGGACCGTTAAAACCGTAGAACCGGCTCCGGACCGTTAAAACCGTAGAACCGGCTCCGGACCGTTAAAACCGTAGAACCGGCTCCGGACTGTTAAAACCGTAGAACCGGCTCCGGACTGTTAAAACCGTAGAAACGGCTCCGGACTGTTAAAACCGTAGAAACGGCTCCGGACTGTTAAAACCGTAGAAACCGGCTCCGGACTGTTAAAACCGTAGAAACCGGCTCCGGACTGTTAAAACCGTAGAAACCGGCTCCGGACTGTTAAAACCGTAGAAACCGGCTCCGGACTGTTAAAACCGTAGAACCGGCTCCGGACTGTTAAAACCGTAGAACCGGCTCCGGACTGTTAAAACAGTATAATAGATTCACACTGTGACAACAATAAAACAATTTAAAACAAATCAAGAAAAGTGCAAAAAATAGCCCACATGAACATATGTAGCCTAAGAAACAAGGTTGATGAACAGATGACATTCATATTCTCTCTCTGAAACTTGGATAATACCTTTAATGATACAGTTGTAGCAATACACAGTGGTGACCTAAATATTGACTGGCTTTCATCAAGCTGCCCACTAAAGAAAAACCTTCAAACCTACTACTTATTTACAATGACGGCCTTCCCCCGGCCAAACTCTAACGACGCTGGGCCAATTGTACCCCGCCCTATAGGACTCCCAATCATGGCCAATTGTGATACAGCCTGGAATCGAACCATGGTCTGTAATGATGCCTCTAGCACTGAGATGCCTTACACCGCTGAGCCACTCGGGAGCCCTAAAACTCATACAAGCAGTAGAATATGGAGAAAAATAATACAAATACACCTTATGGAACAGCAAGGACTGTGAAGTCACACTCACAGGTACACAAAACACACCCAACAAACACCCTACACACCTGGATAGTGTGTAGTAGTAGACTAGTGGCCTGACCCTAACCCTGGGGACTTACTGTACTGTGAAATCTGTTGGGAAATGTATTTTCATGTTTAAAAATGTAACTATAATGTATATTATACTGCTTTAACTTTTACTGGACGCCAGGAAGAGTAGCTTCTGCCTTAGCAGCAGCTAGTGGGGATCCATAATAAATACAAATACATCTCCATGACCCCGAGCCATCCACAATAAATACAAATACATCTCCATGACCCCGAGCCATCCACCGGGGATCCATAATAAATACATCTCCATGACCCCGAGCCATCCAACGGGGATCCATAGTAAATACAAATACAACTCCATGACCCCGAGCCATCCACCAGGGATCCATAGTAAATACATCTCCATGACCCCGAGCCATCCACCAGGGATCCATAGTAAATACATCTCCATGACCCCGAGCCATCCACCGGGGATCCATAATAAATACATCTCCATGACCCCGAGCCATCCACCAGGAATCCATAGTAAATACATCTCCATGACCCCGAGCCATCCACCGGGGATCCATAGTAAATACATCTCCATGACCCCGAGCCATCCACCAGGGATCCATAATAAATACATCTCCATGACCCAGAGCCATCCACCGGGGATCCATAATAAATACATCTCCATGACCCCGAGCCATCCACCGGGGATCCATAATAAATACAAATACATCTCCATGACCCCAAGCCATCCACCGGGGATCCATAGTAAATACATCTCCATGACCCCGAGCCATCCACCGGGGATCCATAGTAAATACAACTCCATGACCCCGAGCCATCCACCGGGGATCCATAGTAAATACATCTCCATGACCCCGAGCCATCCACCGGGGATCCATAATAAATACATCTCCATGACCCCGAGCCATCCACCGGGGATCCATAATAAATACAAATACATCTCCATGACCCCGAGCCATCCACCGGGGATCCATAGTAAATACATCTCCATGACCCCGAGCCATCCACCGGGGATCCATAGTAAATACAACTCCATGACCCCGAGCCATCCACCAGGAATCCATAGTAAATACATCTCCATGACCCCGAGCCATCCACCGGGGATCCATAGTAAATACATCTCCATGACCCCGAGCCATCCACCGGGGATCCATAATAAATACATCTCCATGACCCCGAGCCATCCACCAGGGATCCATAATAAATACATCTCCATGACCCAGAGCCATCCACCGGGGATCCATAATAAATACATCTCCATGACCCCGAGCCATCCACCGGGGATCCATAATAAATACAAATACATCTCCATGACCCCAAGCCATCCACCGGGGATCCATAGTAAATACATCTCCATGACCCCGAGCCATCCACCGGGGATCCATAGTAAATACAACTCCATGACCCCGAGCCATCCACCGGGGATCCATAGTAAATTCATCTCCATGACCCCGAGCCATCCACCGGGGATCCATAATAAATACATCTCCATGACCCCGAGCCATCCACCGGGGATCCATAATAAATACAAATACATCTCCATGACCCCGAGCCATCCACCGGGGATCCATAGTAAATACATCTCCATGACCCCGAGCCATCCACCGGGGATCCATAGTAAATACAACTCCATGACCCCGAGCCATCCACCGGGGATCCATAGTAAATACATCTCCATGACCCCGAGCCATCCACCAGGGATCCATAGTAAATACATCTCCATGACCCCGAGCCATCCACCGGGGATCCATAGTAAATACATCTCCATGACCCCGAGCCATCCACCGGGGATCCATAATAAATACAAATACATCTCCATGACCCCGAGCCATCCACCAGGGATCCATAATAAATACATCTCCATGACCCCGAGCCATCCACCAGGGATCCATAATAAATACATCTCCATGACCCCGAGCCATCCACCGGGGATCCATAGTAAATACATCTCCATGACCCCGAGCCATCCACCGGGGATCCATAATAAATACATCTCCATGACCCCGAGCCATCCACCAGGGATCCATAATAAATACATCTCCATGACCCAGAGCCATCCACCGGGGATCCATAATAAATACATCTCCATGACCCCGAGCCATCCACCGGGGATCCATAATAAATACAAATACAACTCCATGACCCCAAGCCATCCACCGGGGATCCATAGTAAATACATCTCCATGACCCCGAGCCATCCACCGGGGATCCATAGTAAATACAACTCCATGACCCCGAGCCATCCACCGGGGATCCATAATAAATACATCTCCATGACCCCGAGCCATCCACCGGGGATCCATAATAAATACAAATACATCTCCATGACCCCGAGCCATCCACCGGGGATCCATAGTAAATACATCTCCATGACCCCGAGCCATCCACCGGGGATCCATAGTAAATACAACTCCATGACCCCGAGCCATCCACCAGGAATCCATAGTAAATACATCTCCATGACCCAGAGCCATCCACCGGGGATCCATAGTAAATACATCTCCATGACCCCGAGCCATCCACCGGGGATCCATAGTAAATACAACTCCATGACCCCGAGCCATCCACCAGGAATCCATAGTAAATACATCTCCATGACCCCGAGCCATCCACCGGGGATCCATAGTAAATACATCTCTATGACCCCGAGCCATCCACCGGGGATCCATAGTAAATACAAATCCATGACCCCGAGCCATCCACCGGGGATCCATAGTAAATACATCTCCATGACCCCGAGCCATCCACCAGGGATCCATAGTAAATACATCTCCATGACCCCGAGCCATCCACCGGGGATCCATAGTAAATACATCTCCATGACCCCGAGCCATCCACCGGGGATCCATAATAAATACAAATACATCTCCATGACCCCGAGCCATCCACCAGGGATCCATAATAAATACATCTCCATGACCCCGAGCCATCCACCAGGGATCCATAATAAATACATCTCCATGACCCCGAGCCATCCACCGGGGATCCATAGTAAATACAACTCCATGACCCCGAGCCATCCACCGGGGATCCATAGTAAATACATCTCCATGACCCCGAGCCATCCACCAGGGATCCATAGTAAATACATCTCCATGACCCCGAGCCATCCACCAGGAATCCATAGCAAATACATCTCCATGACACCGAGCCATCCACCAGGGATCCATAGTAAATACATCTCCATGACACCGAGCCATCCACCGGGGATCCATAGTAAATACATCTCCATGACCCCGAGCCATCCACCGGGGATCCATAATAAATACATCTCCATGACCCCGAGCCATCCACCAGGGATCCATAGTAAATACATCTCCATGACCCCGAGCCATCCACCGGGGATCCATAATAAATACATCTCCATGACCCCGAGCCATCCACCGGGGATCCAAAGTAAATACATCTCCATGACCCCGAGCCATCCACCAGGGATCCATAATAAATACATCTCCATGACCCCGAGCCATCCACCAGGGATCCATAGTAAATACATCTCCATGACCCCGAGCCATCCACCGAGGATAAATAGTAAATACATCTCCATGACCCCGAGCCATCCACCGGGGATCCATAATAAATACATCTCCATGACCCCGAGCCATCCACCAGGGATCCATAATAAATACATCTCCATGACCCAGAGCCATCCACCGGGGATCCATAATAAATACATCTCCATGACCCCGAGCCATCCACCGGGGATCCATAATAAATACAAATACATCTCCATGACCCCAAGCCATCCACCGGGGATCCATAGTAAATACATCTCCATGACCCCGAGCCATCCACCGGGGATCCATAGTAAATACAACTCCATGACCCCGAGCCATCCACCGGGGATCCATAATAAATACAAATACATCTCCATGACCCCAAGCCATCCACCGGGGATCCATAGTAAATACATCTCCATGACCCCGAGCCATCCACCGGGGATCCATAGTAAATACAACTCCATGACCCCGAGCCATCCACCGGGGATCCATAGTAAATACATCTCCATGACCCCGAGCCATCCACCGGGGATCCATAATAAATACATCTCCATGACCCCGAGCCATCCACCGGGGATCCATAATAAATACAAATACATCTCCATGACCCCGAGCCATCCACCGGGGATCCATAGTAAATACATCTCCATGACCCCGAGCCATCCACCGGGGATCCATAGTAAATACAACTCCATGACCCCGAGCCATCCACCAGGAATCCATAGTAAATACATCTCCATGACCCCGAGCCATCCACCGGGGATCCATAGTAAATACATCTCCATGACCCCGAGCCATCCACCGGGGATCCATAGTAAATACAACTCCATGACCCCGAGCCATCCACCAGGAATCCATAGTAAATACATCTCCATGACCCCGAGCCATCCACCGGGGATCCATAGTAAATACATCTCCATGACCCCGAGCCATCCACCGGGGATCCATAGTAAATACAAATCCATGACCCCGAGCCATCCACCGGGGATCCATAGTAAATACATCTCCATGACCCCGAGCCATCCACCAGGGATCCATAGTAAATACATCTCCATGACCCCGAGCCATCCACCGGGGATCCATAGTAAATACATCTCCATGACCCCGAGCCATCCACCGGGGATCCATAATAAATACAAATACATCTCCATGACCCCGAGCCATCCACCAGGGATCCATAATAAATACATCTCCATGACCCCGAGCCATCCACCAGGGATCCATAATAAATACATCTCCATGACCCCGAGCCATCCACCGGGGATCCATAGTAAATACAACTCCATGACCCCGAGCCATCCACCGGGGATCCATAGTAAATACATCTCCATGACCCCGAGCCATCCACCAGGGATCCATAGTAAATACATCTCCATGACCCCGAGCCATCCACCAGGAATCCATAGCAAATACATCTCCATGACCCCGAGCCATCCACCAGGGATCCATAGTAAATACATCTCCATGACCCCGAGCCATCCACCGGGGATCCATAGTAAATACATCTCCATGACCCCGAGCCATCCACCGGGGATCCATAATAAATACATCTCCATGACCCCGAGCCATCCACCAGGGATCCATAGTAAATACATCTCCATGACCCCGAGCCATCCACCGGGGATCCATAATAAATACATCTCCATGACCCCGAGCCATCCACCGGGGATCCAAAGTAAATACATCTCCATGACCCCGAGCCATCCACCAGGGATCCATAATAAATACATCTCCATGACCCCGAGCCATCCACCAGGGATCCATAGTAAATACATCTCCATGACCCCGAGCCATCCACCGAGGATAAATAGTAAATACATCTCCATGACCCCGAGCCATCCACCAGGGATCCATAGTAAATACATCTCCATGACCCGAGCCATCCACCAGGGATCCATAGTAAATACATCTCCATGACCCCGAGCCATCCACCAGGAATCCATAGTAAATACATCTCCATGACCCCGAGCCATCCACCGGGGATCCATAGTAAATACATCCCCATGACCCCGAGCCATCCACCAGGGATCCATAATAAATACATCTCCATGACCCCGAGCCATCCACCGGGGATCCATAATAAATACAAATACATCTCCATGACCCCAAGCCATCCACCGGGGATCCATAGTAAATACATCTCCATGACCCCGAGCCATCCACCAGGGATCCATAGTAAATACATCTCCATGACCCCGAGCCATCCACCAGGAATCCATAGTAAATACATCTCCATGACCCCGAGCCATCCACCAGGGATCCATAGTAAATACATCTCCATGACCCCGAGCCATCCACCGGGGATCCATAATAAATACATCTCCATGACCCCGAGCCATCCACCGGGGATCCATAGTAAATACATCCCCATGACCCCGAGCCATCCACCAGGGATCCATAATAAATACATCTCCATGACCCCGAGCCATCCACCGGGGATCCATAATAAATACAAATACATCTCCATGACCCCAAGCCATCCACCGGGGATCCATAGTAAATACATCTCCATGACCCCGAGCCATCCACCAGGGATCCATAGTAAATACATCTCCATGACCCCGAGCCATCCACCAGGAATCCATAGTAAATACATCTCCATGACCCCGAGCCATCCACCAGGGATCCATAGTAAATACATCTCCATGACCCCGAGCCATCCACCGGGGATCCATAATAAATACATCTCCATGACCCCGAGCCATCCACCGGGGATCCATAGTAAATACATCTCCATGACCCCGAGCCATCCACCGGGGATCCATAATAAATACAAATACATCTCCATGACCCCGAGCCATCCACCAGGGATCCATAATAAATACATCTCCATGACCCCGAGCCATCCACCAGGGATCCATAATAAATACATCTCCATGACCCCGAGCCATCCACCGGGGATCCATAGTAAATACATCTCCATGACCCCGAGCCATCCACCAGGGATCCATAGTAAATACATCTCCATGACCCCGAGCCATCCACCAGGAATCCATAGCAAATACATCTCCATGACACCGAGCCATCCACCAGGGATCCATAGTAAATACATCTCCATGACACCGAGCCATCCACCGGGGATCCATAGTAAATACATCTCCATGACCCCGAGCCATCCACCGGGGATCCATAATAAATACATCTCCATGACCCCGAGCCATCCACCAGGGATCCATAGTAAATACATCTCCATGACCCCGAGCCATCCACCGGGGATCCATAATAAATACATCTCCATGACCCCGAGCCATCCACCGGGGATCCAAAGTAAATACATCTCCATGACCCCGAGCCATCCACCAGGGATCCATAATAAATACATCTCCATGACCCCGAGCCATCCACCAGGGATCCATAGTAAATACATCTCCATGACCCCGAGCCATCCACCGAGGATAAATAGTAAATACATCTCCATGACCCCGAGCCATCCACCGGGGATCCATAATAAATACATCTCCATGACCCCGAGCCATCCACCAGGGATCCATAATAAATACATCTCCATGACCCAGAGCCATCCACCGGGGATCCATAATAAATACATCTCCATGACCCCGAGCCATCCACCGGGGATCCATAATAAATACAAATACATCTCCATGACCCCAAGCCATCCACCGGGGATCCATAGTAAATACATCTCCATGACCCCGAGCCATCCACCGGGGATCCATAGTAAATACAACTCCATGACCCCGAGCCATCCACCGGGGATCCATAGTAAATACATCTCCATGACCCCGAGCCATCCACCGGGGATCCATAATAAATACATCTCCATGACCCCGAGCCATCCACCGGGGATCCATAATAAATACAAATACATCTCCATGACCCCGAGCCATCCACCGGGGATCCATAGTAAATACATCTCCATGACCCCGAGCCATCCACCGGGGATCCATAGTAAATACAACTCCATGACCCCGAGCCATCCACCAGGAATCCATAGTAAATACATCTCCATGACCCCGAGCCATCCACCGGGGATCCATAGTAAATACATCTCCATGACCCCGAGCCATCCACCGGGGATCCATAGTAAATACAACTCCATGACCCCGAGCCATCCACCAGGAATCCATAGTAAATACATCTCCATGACCCCGAGCCATCCACCGGGGATCCATAGTAAATACATCTCCATGACCCCGAGCCATCCACCGGGGATCCATAGTAAATACAAATCCATGACCCCGAGCCATCCACCGGGGATCCATAGTAAATACATCTCCATGACCCCGAGCCATCCACCAGGGATCCATAGTAAATACATCTCCATGACCCCGAGCCATCCACCGGGGATCCATAGTAAATACATCTCCATGACCCCGAGCCATCCACCGGGGATCCATAATAAATACAAATACATCTCCATGACCCCGAGCCATCCACCAGGGATCCATAATAAATACATCTCCATGACCCCGAGCCATCCACCAGGGATCCATAATAAATACATCTCCATGACCCCGAGCCATCCACCGGGGATCCATAGTAAATACAACTCCATGACCCCGAGCCATCCACCGGGGATCCATAGTAAATACATCTCCATGACCCCGAGCCATCCACCAGGGATCCATAGTAAATACATCTCCATGACCCCGAGCCATCCACCAGGAATCCATAGCAAATACATCTCCATGACCCCGAGCCATCCACCAGGGATCCATAGTAAATACATCTCCATGACCCCGAGCCATCCACCGGGGATCCATAGTAAATACATCTCCATGACCCCGAGCCATCCACCGGGGATCCATAATAAATACATCTCCATGACCCCGAGCCATCCACCAGGGATCCATAGTAAATACATCTCCATGACCCCGAGCCATCCACCGGGGATCCATAATAAATACATCTCCATGACCCCGAGCCATCCACCGGGGATCCAAAGTAAATACATCTCCATGACCCCGAGCCATCCACCAGGGATCCATAATAAATACATCTCCATGACCCCGAGCCATCCACCAGGGATCCATAGTAAATACATCTCCATGACCCCGAGCCATCCACCGAGGATAAATAGTAAATACATCTCCATGACCCCGAGCCATCCACCAGGGATCCATAGTAAATACATCTCCATGACCCGAGCCATCCACCAGGGATCCATAGTAAATACATCTCCATGACCCCGAGCCATCCACCAGGAATCCATAGTAAATACATCTCCATGACCCCGAGCCATCCACCGGGGATCCATAGTAAATACATCCCCATGACCCCGAGCCATCCACCAGGGATCCATAATAAATACATCTCCATGACCCCGAGCCATCCACCGGGGATCCATAATAAATACAAATACATCTCCATGACCCCAAGCCATCCACCGGGGATCCATAGTAAATACATCTCCATGACCCCGAGCCATCCACCAGGGATCCATAGTAAATACATCTCCATGACCCCGAGCCATCCACCAGGAATCCATAGTAAATACATCTCCATGACCCCGAGCCATCCACCAGGGATCCATAGTAAATACATCTCCATGACCCCGAGCCATCCACCGGGGATCCATAATAAATACATCTCCATGACCCCGAGCCATCCACCGGGGATCCATAATAAATACAAATACATCTCCATGACCCCAAGCCATCCACCGGGGATCCATAGTAAATACATCTCCATGACCCCGAGCCATCCACCAGGGATCCATAGTAAATACATCTCCATGACCCCGAGCCATCCACCAGGAATCCATAGTAAATACATCTCCATGACCCCGAGCCATCCACCAGGGATCCATAGTAAATACATCTCCATGACCCCGAGCCATCCACCGGGGATCCATAATAAATACATCTCCATGACCCCGAGCCATCCACCGGGGATCCATAGTAAATACATCTCCATGACCCCGAGCCATCCACCGGGGATCCATAATAAATACATCTCCATGACCCCGAGCCATCCACCGGGGATCCAAAGTAAATACATCTCCATGACCCCGAGCCATCCACCAGGGATCCATAATAAATACATCTCCATGACCCCGAGCCATCCACCAGGGATCCATAGTAAATACATCTCCATGACCCCGAGCCATCCACCGAGGATAAATAGTAAATACATCTCCATGACCCCGAGCCATCCACCAGGGATCCATAGTAAATACATCTCCATGACCCGAGCCATCCACCAGGGATCCATAGTAAATACATCTCCATGACCCCGAGCCATCCACCAGGAATCCATAGTAAATACATCTCCATGACCCCGAGCCATCCACCGGGGATCCATAGTAAATACATCCCCATGACCCCGAGCCATCCACCAGGGATCCATAATAAATACATCTCCATGACCCCGAGCCATCCACCGGGGATCCATAATAAATACAAATACATCTCCATGACCCCAAGCCATCCACCGGGGATCCATAGTAAATACATCTCCATGACCCCGAGCCATCCACCAGGGATCCATAGTAAATACATCTCCATGACCCCGAGCCATCCACCAGGAATCCATAGTAAATACATCTCCATGACCCCGAGCCATCCACCAGGGATCCATAGTAAATACATCTCCATGACCCCGAGCCATCCACCGGGGATCCATAATAAATACATCTCCATGACCCCGAGCCATCCACCGGGGATCCATAGTAAATACATCTCCATGACCCCGAGCCATCCACCAGGGATCCATAATAAATACATCTCCATGACCCCGAGCCATCCACCAGGGATCCATAGTAAATACATCTCCATGACCCCGAGCCATCCACCGAGGATCCATAGTAAATACATCTCCATGACCCCGAGCCATCCACCAGGGATCCATAGTAAATACATCTCCATGACCCCGAGCCATCCACCAGGGATCCATAGTAAATACATCTCCATGACCCCGAGCCATCCACCAGGAATCCATAGTAAATACATCTCCATGACCCCGAGCCATCCACCGGGGATCCATAGTAAATACATCCCCATGACCCCGAGCCATCCACCAGGGATCCATAGTAAATACATCTCCATGACCCCGAGCCATCCACCAGGGATCCATAGTAAATACATCTCCATGACCCCGAGCCATCCACCAGGAATCCATAGTAAATACATCTCCATGACCCCGAGCCATCCACCGGGGATCCATAGTAAATACATCTCCATGACCCCGAGCCATCCACCAGGGATCCATAGTAAATACATCTCCATGACCCCGAGCCATCCACCGGGGATCCATAGTAAATACATCTCCATGACCCCGAGCCATCCACCGGGGATCCACAATAAATACAAATACATCTCCATGACCCCGAGCCATCCACCGGGGATCCATAGTAAATACATCTCCATGACCCCGAGCCATCCACCAGGGATCCATTGTAAAAAACTGACTCCACACAGTTAGAACATTATGACAGATTCACACTTAAAACATTTCTAACAGTGTGGAATCAGTTTCACAGATCAGTTATAAGCAAATCCCAGGTAGACGACGACAATTGGCATCCTCAGGTAGACAACATCATTAACAGCAGCAATTCCCCATCCTCGGGTAGACAACAATTCCCATCCTCAGGTAGACAACAACTCACATCCTCAGGTAGACACTCATGACAGCAGTGGGCCACTCATGGAGCTGTGGATGCTGGATGTTCTCAGAGAATGGGACCTGTAGGGAAACACATCAGATAGAAATAACAGGGCTCGGATTAATCACATACATACAGTACAGTACATACAGTGCCTTTAGAAAGTATTCACAGGCCTAGACTTTCCACATTTGTGATATGGCCTGAATTTAAAATTGATTACATTTAGATTGTGTCCCTGGCCTATACAGAATACCTGAAAGTGTCAAAGTGGACTTACGTTTTTAGAAATTGTTAAAAATTAATTAGAAATTAAAAGCTGAAATGTCCTGAGTGAATAAGTATTCAACCTCTAAATAAGTTCAAGTCACATTATAAGTTGCGTGAACTCACTGTGACTACCTCATCTTTGTGTCCCACACATAGAATTATCTGTAAGTTCCCTCAGTCAAGCACTGAATTTCAAAGAGATTCAAACACAAAGACAAGGGAGGATTTCCAATGCCTTTCAAAGAATGGGTCAACATTTTTAATAAGCAAAAATTGAATATCCCCCAGTTGCCAGAGAGGAAGGAAACCGCTCAGGATTTCACCATGAGACAAATGGGGACTTTAAAATAGTTATTGTTTAATGGTTGTGATAGGAGAAAACTGAGGATGGATCAACAACATTGTAGTGACTCCACAATACTAACCTAATTGACAGAGTGAAAAGAAGGAAGCCTGTACAGAATAACAATATTCCAAAACATGAGTTATATTTGGGGCAAATCCAACACATTACTGAGTACCACTTCATATTTTCAAGCATGGTGGTGGCTGCATCATGCTATGGGTATGCTTGTCATCAGTAAGGACTAGGGAGTTTTTGTTTTGTATAAAAAGAAACAGAAAATAGCTAAGCACAGGCAAAATCTTAGAGGAAAACCTGGTTCGGTCTGCTTTCCAATGCTCACTGGGAGACAAATTCACCTTTCAGCAGGACAATAACCTAAAACACAAGGCCAAATATACACTGGAGTTGCTTTCCAAGAAGACATTGAATGTTCCCGAGTGGCCTAGTTATAGTTTTTACTTAAAATCTGCTTGGAAATCTAATGGCAAGACATGAAAATGGCAGTCTAACAATGATCAACAAACAACTTGACAGCGCTTGAAGAATTTTATAAAGAATAAATGTGCAAATATTGTACAATCCAGGTGTGAAAAGCTCTAGAGACTTACCCAGAAAGCATCACAGCTATAATCGCTGCTAAAGGTGCTTCTACAAAGTATTGACTCATATCCCAACTGTAGGTAGCTAGCATTAAACTTATCTTATAAAAAACAATCAATCAATGACTGTCATTGCTCCAATATGTACTTAAACATAAATGCCGCTCTTAAAATCAATACACAAGTATATATTTTTTAACCTACATATTTAGCTAAAAGAAATCCAGGTTAGCAGGCAATATTAACCAGGTGAAATTGTGTCATTTCTCTTGCGTTCATTGCACGCAGAGTCAGGGTATATGCAACAGTTTGGGCCGCCTGGCTCTTTGCAAACTAATTTGCCAGAATTTTACGTAATTATGACATAACATTGAAGGTTGTGCAATGTAACAGGAATATTTAGACTCGTGGATGCTACCCGTTTGATAAAATACGGAACGGAATAAACGGTTTGTTTTCGAGGTGATAGTTTCCGGATTAGTCAAAGGTATATGGTTTAGAGAGAAATAGTCGACGTGTTATAATTCCTGTAATAACTTGCGGCTGAACTTGAAAGGGGTTCCTTAGTTATTTTACTGTTCATGTCTTCCATAGAGAACGTCTTGATCTACTTCAAATAAGGTCTGTGTTTCGCGGAGTAGCAGACTGACAGGGGACCATGCAGACAAGCTCTGCTTTCTGCACTACAACCTAAAACTTAACTTGGAATATTGAAGACCCGTGAAAGCTGGTGGTTCGTTTTAACATGTTATTTGAGACTAAATTGATTTTATTTATTATATTAAGTTAAAATAAAAAAGTGTTCATTGTTCATTCTGTATTGTTGCAATTGTCATTATTACAAAAATGTGTGTGTGTGTACATATAAAACTTTACTTTCCTTCTTTTTAAAATGTATTTTTTAAATTGGCCGATTAACTTCTTTAGGGTAGGGGGCAGTATTCGGAATTTTGGATGAAATCTATGCCCAAATTAAACGGCCTGTTTCTCGGGCCCAGAAGATATGATATGCATATAACTGGTAGATTTTGATAGAAAACACTCTAAAGTGGCTTTCGACCTTCGTTTCTCCCGAGCCCGTAGTTTTAGCGATGAACCCACAAATCAAACCCACAAATGCTGATGCTCCAGATACCAGATTCTCAACTAGTCTAAAGAAGGAGTTTTATTGCTTCTTTAAATCAGAACAGTTTTCAGCGGTGCTAACATAGTTGCAAAAGGATTTTCTAATGATCAATTAGCCTTTTAAAATGCTAAACTTGGATTAGCTAACACAACGTGCCATTGGAACACAGGAGTGATGGTTGCTGATAATGGGTCTATGTAAATATTCCATTTAAAACCAGCCGTTTCCAGCTACAATAGTAATTTACAACATTAACAACATTTACAGTGTTTTAATGGACAAAATAACGCTTTTCTTTCAAAAACAAGAACATTTCTAAGTGACCCCAAACATTTTGAACAGTAGTGTATTGTATTGATTAAAAGTAATGTGTGCGTTTAAATATGTATAACCATATATTTACAAGCATTTCGCTACATCCACAATAAGCTAAACATGTGTATGTGACCAATAAAAACGTATTTGTAGTGTAAGTGTACTTACCATGTAATGACACTCAGGCTTGAATCGGTACAGGAGTTGCAGTATCCTCATGTACAGTCTCTGTACTGCATCTGGCTACAATGGGGACAACAACATTGTATTACACTACCAACATTGGCAGCTGCAAATAAATGATCACTTTCATATGAGTCATATACACAATACAACCTCTGTGTGTGTTATTGGAGAACTCATGCAGTCATATTCATGCGAATTTAAAAACGTGTATTACCTTTGGGCTCGGGGCAAGGTCGTTCTTAGTGAAATGTTTTGCCTCCTGCCCGGTAAGGACCTCAGTGCGGAAAAAGGTTACGATGGCGTCCACTTTATACACTGGGAAAGTGTTCTCCGTCATTGTCACTAGGAAAAACATTTTTTAAACTGAATCAACAAGCAATTCAAATTCAGATCAATGTTTTTACTTGGGTATTTGGCTACGGTACACTACCATTATTCATATCAGTACATTTGAACTTATCTGCTTTAACGTTAACTAGCTAACGTTAACTATTCACTATTTAACGTTAGCCCAGGTAGCTAACTTGGCTACCTTGCTTACTTTGTCCTACACATAATCGTTATACATGTCTAAAGCTAGATTATTCAAACAGTGATTCTTAGTATAACGTCTTTGCAATGAGTAGTTTGATTACCTGAAATTGTGTTGTTGACTACGGAGCAAATAAGTAGCTAACTATTTCACGTCTGGTATTTCGATTTTTGGCGCTTTCGAGGTAACTTCCGTGTTTTTCGTATTCTTCAGTTGAGTATTGGTGCGCGACAGCGCCACCGCAAGGTTTGGGGTCGTCACTGGTTTAAACAGCCACAAAGTCATAAACCACACCCATTTCTACAGTTGCTCTTCTTAAATCTAATCTTCAACCTAACCTTAACCACACTGCAAACACTTGGTGGCAGGTAGCCTAGTGGTTAGAGCATTGGGCCAGTAACCAAAAGGTTGCTGGATAAAAATCTGTTGTTCTGCCCCTGAACAAGGCAGTTAACCCACTGTACCCTGGTAGGCTCTCATTGTAAATAAGAATTTGTTCTTAACTGACTTGCCTAGTTAAAATAAATTAGCCTAACCTTAAATGATGATCAAAAACCATTTCAGTTTTCATGTATTTTTAAGACTTTTGGAAAGTTAACGATAACAAACTCATTTAGAATACGCAGTCCCAATCTACATCCGGTTAGCTAGCTTCCGCAGAGAACTCCACATGTCAAGTGCATGTTACAAGCAGAAAAGTAAACAAAGTCTACTTATAAAGACGGAAAAGCTAGGTTACATGTAGCGTAGTCAGTGTATGGAGAAGTCAGGGCTAGCCAGCCAGACACTTCAGAGGACGTGGGCTACTTGGCCTGTGCCACGTTGGGTATGTTTTTACATTCTGGAATGTTCAGTTGAACGGAAACGGTGCTGTACTGAATGACGAGTTGGAAAACGGGGAGGGGTTGGGTTGTGAAACGCTGTACGCATAGACAATGTAGCCTAGTGGTTAGAGCATTGGGCCAGTAACCGAAAGGTTCCCATCTAGCAAAGAGGAGTCGGCCCAGAAGCGGCCCTCTTCCGTGGGACCGGAACTGATTGAATCGGCAAGGAATTGGGTGTCGGACTTGGCCCGCAATCAAAATGAATGACTGCCCAGAATCGGCCCAAGTACATCTGCCGTTTCCTCCACCCGGAATTCAGCCGACTTTAGGGGCATCTTAAAGAATCCCCCCAGAAGCGGCCTGATGAAAATGTAAATAAATGTATACAAAATTACCCGATTTAGTCATTTTAAATATGACTATTATACATTTTATACCCATTGTTGATAAAACGTTTACTGTTGACAGGAGAACAAGAGGAGACAATAGGACGAGGTGGATAATTTTATAATAAGGCCGTTTAATCACATGTAAAGATATCTTAGTAAAATCTTGCAGCAAGGCTCTTTCTGTCTGATTCTTATTGAACCGTCCGGAAAAGAGGTAGTTTCAACAATTGTACAGTATTATATAGACAACAAGCAAAGTAGGTAGATCTGCGAGTCTGGCCTTCCGATTGGTCGATCTGGGTCTTGGGTAGTCCTGAACAGGCCTGGTGTCCACGTTCCATTGGTTCCTGAGATAGTTCTTTGTCTTGAGCTCCAACCCTGAGTTGTGTGTGTCTGTGGTTATCATGGGGGAGGGGAATTATGTGTGTCTGTAGTTGGTGTCTTAATAAGTCCAGCATATGTCCAAGAGAAATGAGGAGTATGTGTATTTTGTATAAAAGATGACTTATGTTGAAATGTAGTTATTACTAGTTTCCAGTCCCTATTACAATTTCTTACACCATCCACAAAAAACATTATGTGTTGGCACCATTCACCTAGTGACCATGTCAGCATTTTTTATTTTTATTTTTTTACCGTTATTTTACCAGGTAAGTTGACTGAGAACACGTTCTCATTTGCAGCAACGACCTGGGGAATAGTTACAGGGGAGAGGAGGGGGATGAATGAGCCAATTGTAAACTGCATGTATGTATGTGTCCTTGTCCTATCGCTATAGCACGATAGGACAAGGACATGGGGCGGGCCAAACCCTCCCTAACTCGGACGACGCTGGGCCAATTGTGCGTTGCCTCATGGGTCTCCCGGTCGCGGCCGGCACGGGTCTCGAACCAGCATCTGTAGAAACGCAGTTATTCACTGAGACACAGTGTGTTCGACCGCTACGCCACTCGGGAGGTTCCAACCACAAAGTTTTGAATGTTTATCAATTGCCTTGCACAAAGTATCAAAATACAAAATACCGAGAAAATATGGAATAAATAAATAATGAAATGTAAATTATATAAAGCAGCCTGTGTAATCATCTGGCAGAGAGTAGCCCAAATCGTCCCGAGCCCCAAGTAATTCATTTGGGCCAGATAATTCACACAGGAATCAGCCCGAGCTTAATCCCCGCATCCTAGCCATAAGTAATACTGCCGATGGCGGCCCAGACTCGGGCCACATGACGTCGGCCGAGTGTGACTGTCAGCCAAGTATAGCCAGAAACTCAAACAGGAAGTAGCCGTGCTAAGGACTATTCAACGTTGGTCTGACCAATCGGAATCCCCGCTTCAAGAGTGTTTTTATCACGCGGACAGGGATATGTTCCGGGTAGCTTCTGAGAATAATATCAATGAACATACTGATACGGTGACTGGGTTTACCAGGAAGTGTATCGGTGATGTTGTACCCAATATGACTATTAAAACCAACCCTAACCAGAAACTATGGATAAATGGCGGCATTCATGCAAAACTGAAAGCACGAACCACCGCATTTAACCATGGCAAGGGGACTGGGTATATGGCAGAACACAAACAGTGTAGTTATTCCCTCCGCAAGGCAATCAAACAGGCAAAACGTCAGTATAGAGACAAAGTGGAGTCGCAATTCAACGGCTCAGACACGAGACGTATGTGGCAGGGTCTATAGACAATCATAGACTACAAAAGGAAAACCAGCCACATTGCAGACACAGACGTCTTGCTTCCGGACAAGCTAAACACCTTCTTCGACAACTTTGAGGATAACGCAGTGCCACCGACGCGGCCAGCTACCAAGGACTGTGGGCTCTCTTTCTCCGTGGCCCAGACTGCATCCCAAGCAGCGTCCACAGAGCATGCGCAGACCAGCTGGCTGGTGTGTTTATGGATATATTCAATCTCTCCTTCAAATCAAACCAATGCAAGTATGCTCCCTCTAATTCTCTTTCTCTCCCTCCCCTCCCAGAGGACCATTATAGGACCACGCGTCAGGACAACCTGACCTGATGACTCCTTGCTGTCCCCAGTCCATGTGGTCACATGCTGCTCCAGTTTCAACTGTTCTGCCTGCGGCTATGGATCCCTGACCTGTTCACCGGACGCGCTACATGTCCCAGACCTGCTGTTTTTCGACTCTCTACCGCACCTGCTGTCTCTAAATCTGAATGCTCGGCTATGAAAAGCCAACTGACATTTACTCCTGAGGTGCTGACCTGTTGCAACCTCTACAACCACTGTGATTATTTCTTATTATCTATAAACGTTTGAACATCTTGGCCATGTACTGTTATAATCTCCACTCGGCACAGCCAGAAGAGGACTTGCCATCCCTCAGAGCCTGGTTCCTCTCTAGGCTTCTTCCTAGGTTCCTGCCTTTCAAGGGAGTTTTTCCTAGCCACCGTACTTCTACATCTGCATTGCCTGCTTTTTGGGGTTTTAGGCTGGGTTTCTGTATAGCACTTTGTGACATCGGCTGATGTAAAAAGGGCTTCCTAATTACATTTGATTGACTATAGCTCAGCAGTCAACACCATAGTACCCTCCAAGCTCATCATTAAGCTTGAGGCCTTGGATCAGAACCCCGCCCTGTGCAACTGGGTCCTGGACTTCCTGACGGGCCGCCCCCAGGTGGTGAAGGTAGGAAACAACACCTCCACTTTGCTGATCCTCAACACTGGGGCCCCACAAGGGTACGTGCATCCTGTCGGGTTGTATCGCCGCCTGGTACGGCAACTGCACCGCCCACAACCGCAAGGCTCTCCAGAGGGTGGTACGGTCTGCACAACGCATCACCAGGGGCAAACTACCTGCCCTCCAGGACACCTACACCACCCTATGTCACAGGAAGGCCAAAAATATCATCAAGGACAACAGCCATCCGAGCCACTGCCTGTTCACCCCGCTATCATCCAGAAGGCGAGGTCAGTACAGGTGCATCAAAGCTGGGACAGAGAGACTGAAAAACAGCTTCTATCTCAAGGCCATCAGACTGCTAAACAGCCATCACTAACTCAGAGAGGCTGCTGCCTACATACAGACTTGATATCATTGGCCACTTTAATAAATGGATCACTAGTCACTTTAATAATGGCACTTTAATAATGTTTACATATCTTGCATTACTCATCTCATGTATATACTGTATATTGTACCATCTATTGCATCTTGCCTATGCTACTCGGTCATCCATACATTTATATGTATATATTCTTATTCCATCCCTTTACTTAGATTTGTGTGTATTAGGTAGTTGTTGTGGAATTGTGAGATTACTTGTTAGATATTACTGCACTGTCGGAACTAGAAGCACAAGCATTTCGCTAATAACATCTGCTAACCATGTGTATGTGACCAATAAATTTTGATTTGAAATGTTAGGCTTTCCTGAGAAAAGGACGAACAAATAGGCCTACCAATAAATATGTATCTATTAGCTAAAGCTAAACTATGCCCTAGCACCATAGAAAGTCTATCAAAGGTTTGGTATTTCAGCACTATAGACAGCGATTGGTAGTCTACTTTGTGAGTGGCTGTCTGGCTAACACACGTAAACGTGTGTGTGTGTGGGGGGGGGGGGGGGGGGGGGGGGGGGGCTTGAGCAAGGCACTTAACCCTAATTGCAGGGAGAAAGCTATTTGTGCCAGAAGCATGCCAGCTCCTGGAGTCTGGGTACATGTCCTGACTCTACTCTTTCAGAGCACCTCTCATTTTCTCCTCACTCCACTGATTGTTTCATCCCTTTTCTTTTTTACTGTACATGGCGTAACGGTTTAACAAGGCTCCTTCCAACAGATACATGCAGTATAAACACAAAGGCCTAGGATGGGGATCTGACTTAATAATGTAACGGTCTGTTTGAAAACCAGAGCAGAGCCGTGTGCAAAAGCAGCGCCCATGTGGAGGGGAGAAGAACAGGACCGAAGTAGAGGACCGTGTGCAACCCGCGTGTGGCGCAGAGGAGACCGACAACAACCAGGCGCAGTCTGAGGTGAGTGGCTGTAATAAAGGACAAAAATATAACCTGTGGAAGATATGTTTAAATACTTCACATGTGTCATAAAGATTCGCAGTCTGTCTAAAGTACGACCGAAATGTAAATAAATGCAAGACGAGCTGTTGTGATTCCTTGGCTAGCTAGCTAACGTTAACGTTAAATACATTTTCTTACAACGCACTTTGGTCTACTGCGTGTGGGAAAGGTGCAGAATTTAATAATTTATTTTTCCAGATCGAGACTTTGTCTCGAAAGAAATCAGCAAATGTATTGAAGTCACAATTTGAAATGATTTAATAAAACGCATATGGTCTTTGTTTTGGTGTTGTTTACCTAGTTAGCTACCGTAGATAGATGCAGTGGTATCAAAGATAGTACACCGTTTCTAAACACCATGCAACATCGCGAGACTTCCGGGAACGCTTGACGAGCAGGCCGGGATTTGAGAAGTCTTAACTAAGGAAGAATTGTTCACTTCTCAACATTTCCCCAAATATAATATATATACATGTTAATAATCCAACCGCGTGAAAGTGACAAACTGACACGTTTTCATTTTAATTAAAAACAACTTTATATACGAGAGCCTTTGATTTGACGGTTTGCACATGCGTAGTTCGGCGTGAGATGACCGATGACGTGAGTGAGTGTAGCTAGCCAATGTCGCAAGACATCGCCTATTTTTTTAAATTACTTATTGCAACAATAATAACAATATTACACATCAATACAGGGACATTCCTGTGAATAAAAGGAAAACAATGAAATAACATAACACAAGTCGAACCCCCCGCCCCACAAAAATAATAATTCGGGACATCATTAATATGTAACAAGGCAATGAGACATCAACAGACATTCAGAGACACGACTTCAAATTTTTCCAACTTTTTAAGTTTCACAAGTTTTTTTGCACTTAGCAGTGCGCTAGGTCACAAGGTGTGATGCGCAAAGTGCCTTTTCTTGTACCTTGAAGTCGTTATTCAATGAATCTTGTGATGCATCCAGATATTGACGTTTTATTTGAAAGTCAGCTGTCTTATCTTTGTGGACGCCTGGTGTCCAGATGCCTTTTCCTTTTGGAGGGTTTCATGCTCTCATTGGCTAACAGCTCATTCCATAGGATACACAGCGGTCTACACTCACCATGCCTGTCTTCTATATATGTAAAACCATATTTGATGAAGTCGGGGTGGTATTTTCTCTTCCTGACAGGGACCGGGTTGTCTGCCTTGTTGACATTGGAAGCAGCAGTAGATAGAGGAAGCTGCACCTTTTAAAACGGGTCCCTGATTTTAATCTGACAGCCGACATGTGCAATGTTGCAGAACGACATTTCATTGGATCAGTGTGTGTGTTGAGAAATCTGACATTTCATTGGATCAGTGTGTGTGTGTTGAGAAATCTGACATTTCATTGGATCAGTGTGTGTGTGTTGAGAAATCTGACATTTCATTGGATCAGTGTGTGTGTGTTGAGAAATCTGACATTTCATTGGATCAGTGTGTGTGTGTTGAGAAATCTGACATTTCATTGGATCAGTGTTTGTGTGTGTGGGGCGAGAACGTTATTGTATTGGTCAGTGAGTATGTGCCAACCCTCTGAAACTGAAACATCACTGCGGACGCTCTACACGTGTAAAGTCAGCAACAATAAGTGGTGCGGCGGTATCCTTTCAAAATAAAAGTTTAGGTGCAGTGTTTACCTTTCAAAATAATATGATTCTTTTTTATATATTCCTACGATCCCTTAAAATCCTCCCGCGACCCCCAAGTTGAGAATCACTGGCCTAGTATGATTGGGGATTTACAGTGCATTTGGAAAGTATTCAGACTCCTTGAATTCTTCTACATTTTGTTCTGTTACAGCCTTATTTAAAAATGTCTAATCTATACACAATACCCCATAATGACAAAGCAAAAACATGTTTTTAGACATGTTTGCTAATTTCTTCAAAATAAAAATGGAAATATCACATTTTACATAAGTATTCAGACCCTTTACTCAGTACTTTGTTGAAGCACCTTTGGCAGCGATTACAGCCTCGAGTCTTCTTGGGTATGACGCTACAAGCTTGGCACACCTGTATTTGGGGAGTTTCTCTCATTCTTCTCTGCAGATCCTCTCAAGCTCTGTCAGGTTGGATGGGGAGCGTTGCTGCACAGCTATTTTCAGGTCTCTCCAAAGTAGAGGTCGACCGATTATGATTTTTCAACACTGATACCGGTTATTGGAGGACCAAAAAATGGCAATACCGATTAATTGGACGATTTTTATATATATATATATTTGTAATAATGACAATTACAACAATACTGAATGAACACTTATTTTAACTTAATATAATACATAAATAAAATCAATTTAGTCTCAAATAAATAATAAAACATGTTCAATTTGGTTTAAATAATACAAAACACAGTGTTGGAGAAGAAAGTAAAAGTGCAATATGTGCCATGTAAGAAAGCTAACGTTTAAGTCCCTTGCTCAGAACATGAGAACATATGAAAGCTGGTGGTTCCTTTTAACATGAGTCTTCAATATTCCCAGGTAAGAAGTTTTAGGTTGTAGTTATTATAGGAATTATGACACGTCAACTATTTCTCTATACCATTTGTATTCCATATACCTTTGACTATTGGATGTTCTTAACTGTGTTCTTGGGGACCTTCAATGTTACAGAAAGGTTTTGGTACACTTCCCTAGATCTGTGCCTCGACACAATCCTGTCTCGAAGCTCTACGGTCAAATCCTTCGACCTCATGGCTTGGTTTTTGCTCTGACATGCACTGTCAACTGTGGGACCTTATATAGACAGGTGTGTGCTTTTTCAAAATCATGTCCAATCAATTGAATTGACCACAGGTGGACTCCAATCAAGTTGTAGAAACATCTCAAGGATGATCAATGGAAACAGGATGCACCTGAGCTCAATTTAAAGTCTAATAGCGAAGGGTCTGAATACTTATGGAAATAAAGTATTTCTGTTTTCTTTCACTTTGTCATTATGGGGTATTGTGTGTAGATTGAGGAAAAACATTTTATTGAATACATTCTAGAATAAGGCTGTAATGTAATAATGTGGAAAAGGGGAAGGGGTCTGAAAGTTAGGACACACCTACTCATTCAAAAGTTTCTTTATTTTTACTATTTTCTACTTTGTAGAATAATAGTGAAGACATCAAAACTATGAAATGACACATATGGAATCATGTAGTAACCAAAAAAATATATTTTATATTTGAGATTCTTCAAACAGCCACCCTTTGCCTTGATGACAGCTTTGCACACTCTTGGCATTCTCTCAACCAGATTCTCAAATCATATCATAAATTATTTTAAGGCATTCAATATTATTTTTCCAGTCTTCTCGTTGTCGGAGTGAACACATTTTCTGCCGTGTGTACAACCTATGCTACACTTGTGAGAAACACGTTTTGGTTTATTTCATTCCGTTCACGAGTTTTATCAATTTAGTCAATGTCTTTTGTTTGGAGCGTTCCTGTCAATGTTGAGTAAGGACTCGCACGCATAGAAGTAGACCTATAGGCTACCTGGCCTGAGTTACACATAGAAGTAGACCTATAGGCTACCTGGCCTGAGTTACACATAGAAGTAGACCTATAGGCTACCTGGCCTGAGTTACACATAGAAGTAGTCCTATAGGCTACCTGGCCTGAGTTACACATAGAAGTAGTCCTATAGGCTACCTGGCCTGAGTTACACATAGAAGTAGTCCTATAGGCTACCTGGCCTGAGTTACACATAGAAGTAGTCCTATAGGCTACCTGGCCTGAGTTACACATAGAAGTAGACCTATAGGCTACCTGGCCTGAGTTACACATAGAAGTAGACCTATAGGCTACCTGGCCTGAGTTACACATAGAAGTAGACCTATAGGCTACCTGGCCTGAGTTACACATAGAAGTAGTCCTATAGGCTACCTGGCCTGAGTTACACATAGAAGTAGACCTATAGGCTACCTGGCCTGAGTTACACATAGAAGTAGTCTTATAGGCTACCTGGCCTGAGTTACACATAGAAGTAGACCTATAGGCTACCTGGCCTGCGCGCAGATGTAGGCATAAAAATGTGCCCATTTGGGGATCTGAAAGTATTTCTGATTGGCTTAACGACCCACCACTAATGACCTGTGGAGCTTCTCAAAGTAATGTTTTCTTCACCTCAAACAGCAAGCAAATGAAGTCTGTTTTTACATCCCATTGAGAATGATAATAGTTCCTCAATGTATTTGAAAAATCTTTCCAGCTCTCTCCCTTTCGATGACCACTCAGCGTGAAAGGGGAACAATGTCATGCTCAGATCCAGTGGAAACGTCATAAAATAGTCCTACCTGATTACTTCTTATCAGTGCTTGACTGAAATAGGTTCCGGTTCTCATTTTGGGTGCTGATATTGTTTATATTCACGTGCAGGAGCTCCACAATACTTTGGAGTTAATATTCCAAAAGAGGAACAAGATCTCAAGCCAACAGGTGTGTCTGTCCCGAGCTCACTGGCCTGGGAAACTCTGAGGACCCAGAATATTTTATACAATGTTGCAAGTTTGTAGCTACACATGGCCTGTCTGCAAATATGATTTATAGGATATTTAGTTTTACCAGGATATTTTCTACCTGCAGGCTGCGATGCTATTTTTGGGGAGGGCTTTATGTAGGCTTTTTTTATGTAGTTGGCAACGGCAATAGAAGTTACCTTTTTAGGTTTGTTTGTTTTCATTTAGATTTGGATAGAATTTTGATTAACCACATGACAATGATTCTGAGATATAAAAACGGTATAATAAATGAAACAGTTTCATGAAAACCATAACTGGCAGGTAGATGGGTAGAACTGGTCAGATAAACTGGCGTTCCACATGAGAAAGGTTGCCGACTCCGAGAGTAATGGCAGAATCAGCGAAAGCCAGCGGGAAGAGAATGGTTGGGTCAGGTTAAGGGTTTTCTCTTCTCCTTATCTAGATCTCTGGCACCCTCTTTAGGCATCAAACCGTAAGCTTAAAGCATCAGACCAGCTCAATGCACATAGTTGATTTTATTCAAACACATAGGGTGTGTCTATATATGGAAAAATTACACATTGAACAAAAAAAGTATGAATGTATGTACTTGTAAGTCGCTCTGGATAAGAGCGTCTGCTAAATGACTTAAATGTAAATATTTTGAGAAATCAATTGGTCGAAGAACAGATGACTTTTGGTCTACCAAGATTGTGTTTAATCAGGGAGCAGCCCTAGACTGTCTGGCTGTATTAGGGCTGACTGTGTCTGTCTCCTCAGGTTGTAGGAGCTAGTGGAGATGAGTAGTAATGAGTGTTTTGGATGCGGACATACTGGCCACTGGATCAAGAACTGTCCGAATGCCGGGCGGGGACGAGGCAAGGGCCGCGGGAGGGGGAAAGGTAAGGTACTGACTACATTACAGAGTAGTGATCAATAGACGGGGAACGGAACTGACTACATTACAGAGTAGTGTTCAATAGACGGGGAACGGAACTGACTACATTACAGAGTAGTGTTCAATAGACGGGGAACGGAACTGACTACATTACAGAGTAGTGTTCAATAGACGGGGAACGGAACTGACTACATTACAGAGTAGTGTTCAATAGACGGGGAACGGAACTGACTACATTACAGAGTAGTGTTCAATAGACGGGGAAAGGTAAGGTACTGACTACATTACAGAGTAGTGTTTAATAGACGGGGAAAGGTAAGGTACTGACTACATTACAGAGTAGTGTTCAATAGACGGGGAAAGGTAAGGTACTGACTACATTACAGGGTATTTACAGGATATTGATCAATAGACGGGGAAAGATACTGACTACATTACAGGGTATTGATCAATAGACGGGGAAAGGTAAGGTACTGACTACATTGCAGGGTATTGATCAACAGACGGTGAAAGGTACTGACTACATTACAGGGTATTGATCAATAGACGGTGAAAGATACTGACTACATTACAGGATATTGATCAATAGACGGTGAAAGATACTGACTACATTACAGGATATTGATCAATAGACGGGGAACGGAACTGACTACATTACAGGATATTGATCAATAGACGGGGAATGGAACTGACTACATTACAGGGTAGTGTTCAATAGACGGGGAACGGAACTGACTACATTACAGGATATTGATCAATAGACGGTGAAAGGTACTGACTACATTACAGGATATTGATCAATAGACGGTGAAAGGTACTGACTACATTAAAGGATAAATGAAAGGGCAAAGTTTAGTAAAAACACTTTGAAACTGTAAATTAACGTTCAGGTAGTATTCAACCTTCCCATGTAACTCAGTTTCAAAACATTTTCTCCTGTTTGGTTTTCCAGAGCATGGCCCTGGGCAGCACTAAGCCTGTGTGCTAACTTGGCCCTGGGCAGCACTAAGCCTGTGTGCTAACTTGGCCCTGGGCAGCACTAAGCCTGTGTGCTAACTTGGCCCTGGGCAGCACTAAGCCTGTGTGCTAACTTGGCCCTGGGCAGCACTAAGCCTGTGTGCTAACTTGGCCCTGGGCAGCACTAAGCCTGTGTGCTAACTTGGCCCTGGGCAGCACTAAGCCTGTGTGCTAACTTGGCCCTGGGCAGCACTGAGCCTGTGTGCTAACTTGGCCCTGGGCAGCACTGAGCCTGTGTGCTAACTTGGCCCTGGGCAGCACTGAGCCTGTGTGCTAACTTGGCCCTGGGCAGCACTAAGCCTGTGTGCTAACTTGGCCCTGGGCAGCACTGAGCCTGTGTGCTAACTTGGCCCTGGGCAGCACTAAGCCTGTGTGCTAACTTGGCCCTGGGCAGCACTAAGCCTGTGTGCTAACTTGGCCCTGGGCAGCACTAAGCCTGTGTGCTAACTTGGCCCTGGGCAGCACTAAGCCTGTGTGCTAACTTGGCCCTGGGCAGCACTAAGCCTGTGTGCTAACTTGGCCCTGGGCAGCACTGAGCCTGTGTGCTAACTTGGCCCTGGGCAGCACTAAGCCTGTGTGCTAACTTCTAAGTCGATTCCTATTGTCACATGTCTAGCAAAGCAATGATGTGATTTTCCAGTCATAATATTCTTCCTGTTCCTCAGATCTGTTCTGCTATCGCTGTGGAGAGCCTGGTCACGTCGCCAGGGACTGTGAGAGGACTGAGGATGGTGAGGACGGCTCCAGATTAGAAAAATGTTGACCACACTTGTGTGTACATCACACCAATTTAGAAGTTTGACTATTAGTCTGATGTTGGGTTAGTGAGTGGGTTATGTTGGGTTAGTGAGTGGGTTATGTTGGGTTAGTGAGTGGGTTATGTTGGGTTAGTGAGTGGGTTATGTTGGGTTAGTGAGTGGGTTATGTTGGGTTATGTTGGGTTAGTGAGTGGGTTATGTTGGGTTAGTGAGTGGGTTATGTTGGGTTAGTGAGTGGGTTATGTTGGGTTAGTGAGTGGGTTATGTTGGGTTAGTGGGTGGGTTATTGTTCCTGTATGTGTTAGTTATCTTCCAGCGTGCTATAACTGTTCTGTGTGTTTCTGCAGCGTGCTATAACTGTTCTGTGTTTCTGCAGCGTGCTATAACTGTTCTGTGTGTTTCTACAGCGTGCTATAACTGTTCTGTGTGTTTCTACAGCGTGCTATAACTGTTCTGTGTGTTTCTGCAGCGTGCTATAACTGTTTTGTGTGTCTGCAGCGTGCTATAACTGTTCTGTGTGTTTCTGCAGCGTGCTATAACTGTTCTGTGTGTTTCTGCAGCGTGCTATAACTGTTCTGTGTGTTTCTGCAGCGTGCTATAACTGTTCTGTGTGTTTCTGCAGCATGCTATAACTGTTCTGTGTGTTTCTGCAGCTTGCTATAACTGTTCTGTGTGTTTCTGCAGCGTGCTATAACTGTTCTGTGTGTTTCTGCAGCTTGCTATAACTGTTCTGTGTGTTTCTGCAGCGTGCTATAACTGTTCTGTGTGTTTCTGCAGCGTGCTATAACTGTTCTGTGTGTTTCTGCAGCGTGCTATAACTGTTCTGTGTGTTTCTGCAGCGTGCTATAACTGTGGTCGTGGAGGACACATCTCCAGAGACTGTAAGGAGCCCAAGAAGGAGAGGGAACAGGTGTGTTAGAACTGTTAATATGGTCAAATCCGGAAACTATCCTTTTGAAAACAAAACGTTTATTCTTTCAGTGAAATACGGAACTTTTCGGTATTTTATCGAACGGATGGCAACCTAAGTCTAAATATTGCTGTTACATTGCACAACCTTCAAAGTTATGTCATAATTATGTAAAATTCTGGCAAATTGATTACGGTCTTTGTTAGGAATAAATGGCCTTTCAACAGTTCGTAACGAGCCATGCGGGCCAAACTGCTGCATACACCCTGACTCTGCTTGTACTGAACGCAAGAGAAGTGACACAATTTCCCTCGTTAATATTGCCTGCTAACATGCATTTAAATAAAAAATAATATTCAGGTTTAAAAAAAAAAAAATACTTCTGTGTATTGATTTTAAGGAAGGCATTGATGTTTATGGTTAGGTACATTTGTGCAACGATTGTGCTTTTTTCGCATATTCAGGTTTCAATATTCAGGTCCCCAAGAAAGTAGACCTTATGCTGTTTCTCCTGTCAGTTCCAGACAGGACAGGTTATGCTGTTACTCCTTTCGGTTCCAGACAGGACAGGTTATACTGTTTCTCTCCTCTGTTCCAGACAGGACAGGTTATACTGTTACTCCTCTCAGTTCCAGACAGGACAGGTTATGCTGTTACTCCACTCCTCTCAGTTCCAGACAGGACAGGTTATACTGTTACTCCTTTCGGTTCCAGACAGGACAGGTTACTCTGTTACTCCTCTCAGTTCCAGACAGGACAGGTTATGCTGTTACTCCTCTCGGTTCCAGACAGGACAGGTTATGCTGTTACTCCTCTCAGTTCCAGACAGGACAGGTTATACTGTTACTCCTCTCAGTTCCAGACAGGACAGGTTATACTGTTACTCCTCTCCGTTCCAGACAGGACAGGTTATACTGTTACTCCTCTCAGTTCCAGACAGGACAGGTTATACTGTTACTCCTCTCAGTTCCAGACAGGACAGGTTATACTGTTACTCCTTTCGGTTCCAGACAGGACAGGTTATGCTGTTACTCCTTTCGGTTCCAGACAGGACAGGTTATACTGTTACTCCTCTCAGTTCCAGACAGGACAGGTTATACTGTTACTCCTTTCGGTTCCAGACAGGACAGGTTATACTGTTACCCCTTTCGGTTCCAGACAGGGCAGGTTATACTGTTACTCCACTCCTCTCAGTTCCAGACAGGACAGGTTAAACTGTTACTCCTCTGTTCCAGACAGGACAGGTTATACTGTTACTCCACTCCTTTCGGTTCTAGACAGGACAGGTTATACTGTTTCTCCTCTCCGTTCCAGACAGGACAGGTTATACTGTTACTCCTCTCAGTTCCAGACAGGACAGGTTATACTGTTTCTCCTCTCGGTTCCAGACAGGACAGGTTATACTGTTTCTCCTCTCGGTTCCAGACAGGACAGGTTATGCTGTTACTCCTTTCGGTTCCAGACAGGACAGGTTATGCTGTTTCTCTTCTCGGTTCCAGACAGGACAGGTTATACTGTTACTCCTCTCAGTTCCAGACAGGACAGGTTATACTGTTACTCCACTCCTCTCAGTTCCAGACAGGACAGGTTAAACTGTTACTCCTCTCAGTTCCAGACAGGACAGGTTATACTGTTTCTCCTCTGTTCCAGACAGGACAGGTTATACTGTTACTCCACTCCTTTCGGTTCTAGACAGGACAGGTTATGCTGTTTCTCCTCTCAGTTCCAGACAGGACAGGTTATACTGTTACTCCTTTCGGTTCCAGACAGGACAGGTTATACTGTTACTCCTCTCAGTTCCAGACAGGACAGGTTATGCTGTTACTCCTCTCAGTTCCAGACAGGACAGGTTATACTGTTACTCCTTTCGGTTCCAGACAGGACAGGTTATGCTGTTACTCCTCTCAGTTCCAGACAGGACAGGTTATACTGTTACTCCACTCCTCTCAGTTCCAGACAGGACAGGTTATACTGTTACTCCTCTCAGTTCCAGACAGGACAGGTTATGCTGTTTCTCCTCTGTTCCAGACAGGACAGGTTATACTGTTACTCCTCTCAGTTCCAGACAGGACAGGTTATACTGTTACTCCTTTCGGTTCCAGACAGGACAGGTTATACTGTTACCCCTTTCGGTTCCAGACAGGGCAGGTTATACTGTTACTCCACTCCTCTCGGTTCCAGACAGGACAGGTTATACTGTTACTCCTCTCAGTTCCAGACAGGACAGGTTATACTGTTACTCCTTTCGGTTCCAGACAGGACAGGTTATACTGTTACCCCTTTCGGTTCCAGACAGGGCAGGTTATACTGTTACTCCACTCCTCTCGGTTCCAGACAGGACAGGTTATACTGTTACTCCTTTCGGTTCCAGACAGGACAGGTTATACTGTTACTCCTCTCCGTTCCAGACAGGACAGGTCGCAGGGAAGATTGAAAAACAACAACAAACAGCAGGGCTCTAGACAGCAACAGGCCCTGGAGAGTCCGCTGTCCCAGCCGTAATGGTTAACCGCGTTGCAGGCTGCGTTCAGGCCCTCAAGAAAACCCTGCTAGGTTGATAGGCAGCTAGCTAGCAGCTAGGCTAGCTGCTATGCCAAACAGCTCCTCAGACCGCTCCTTGGTCGGCAGGATGACTGGACATATAGTAGTGGTCCCAGCCACTGATGCTGTCTGCGTCTGTATTCCGTCCACATTTTCCACAATGCAGTAATGCAGGTGTGTTATCACTGTGGCATGGCTGGTGATTATATTCTTAATTGTTATGTTATATTATAATGTTATATTGCAGGTCTGTTATAACTGTGGCAAGGCCGGTGATTATATTCTTAATTGTTATGTTATATTATAATGTTATATTGCAGGTCTGTTATAACTGTGGCAAGGCCGGTGATTATATTCTTAATTGTTATGTTATATTATAATGTTATATTGCAGGTCTGTTATAACTGTGGCAAGGCTGGTCATGTGGCCCGGGACTGTGACCATGCCAACGAGCAGAAGTGCTACTCCTGTGGAGGCTTCGGACACATCCAGAAGGGCTGTGACAAGGTCAAGTGTTACAGGTGAGTTATTGAAGATGTACCTCATTACTAGGACACATCTAGAAGGGCTGTGACAAGGTCAAGTGTTACAGGTGAGTTATTGAAGATGTACATCATTACTAGGACACATCTAGAAGGGCTGTGACAAGGTCAAGTGTTACAGGTGAGTTATTGAAGATATACATCATTACTAGAAGGGCTGTGACAAGGTCAAGTGTTACAGGTGAGTTATCGAAGATGTACATCATTACTAGGACACATCTAGAAGGGCTGTGACAAGGTCAAGTGTTACAGGTGAGTTATTGAAGATATACATCATTACTAGAAGGGCTGTGACAAGGTCAAGTGTTACAGGTGAGTTATTGAAGATGTACATCATTACTAGGACACATCTAGAAGGGCTGTGACAAGGTCAAGTGTTACAGGTGAGTTATTGAAGATGTACCTCATTACTAGGACACATCTAGAAGGGCTGTGACAAGGTCAAGTGTTACAGGTGAGTTATTGAAGATGTACCTCATTACTAGGACACATCTAGAAGGGCTGTGACAAGGTCAAGTGTTACAGGTGAGTTATTGAAGATGTACATCATTACTAGGACACATCTAGAAGGGCTGTGACAAGGTCAAGTGTTACAGGTGAGTTATTGAAGATATACATCATTACTAGAAGGGCTGTGACAAGGTCAAGTGTTACAGGTGAGTTATCGAAGATGTACATCATTACTAGGACACATCTAGAAGGGCTGTGACAAGGTCAAGTGTTACAGGTGAGTTATTGAAGATATACATCATTACTAGAAGGGCTGTGACAAGGTCAAGTGTTACAGGTGAGTTATTGAAGATGTACATCATTACTAGGACACATCTAGAAGGGCTGTGACAAGGTCAAGTGTTACAGGTGAGTTATTGAAGATGTACCTCATTACTAGGACACATCTAGAAGGGCTGTGACAAGGTCAAGTGTTACAGGTGAGTTATTGAAGATATACATCATTACTAGAAGGGCTGTGACAAGGTCAAGTGTTACAGGTGAGTTATCGAAGATGTACATCATTACTAGGACACATCTAGAAGAGCTGTGACAAGGTCAAGTGTTACAGGTGAGTTATTGAAGATATACATCATTACTAGAAGGGCTGTGACAAGGTCAAGTGTTACAGGTGAGTTATTGAAGATATACATCATTACTAGAAGGGCTGTGACAAGGTCAAGTGTTACAGGTGAGTTATTGAAGATGTACATCATTACTAGGACACATCTAGAAGGGCTGTGACAAGGTCAAGTGTTACAGGTGAGTTATTGAAGATATACATCATTACTAGAAGGGCTGTGACAAGGTCAAGTGTTACAGGTGAGTTATTGAAGATATACATCATTACTAGGACACATCTAGAAGGGCTGTGACAAGGTCAAGTGTTACAGGTGAGTTATTGAAGATATACATCATTACTAGAAGGGCTGTGACAAGGTCAAGTGTTACAGGTGAGTTATTGAAGATGTACATCATTACTAGGACACATCTAGAAGGGCTGTGACAAGGTCAAGTGTTACAGGTGAGTTATTGAAGATATACATCATTACTAGAAGGGCTGTGACAAGGTCAAGTGTTACAGGTGAGTTATTGAAGATATACATCATTACTAGGACACATCTAGAAGGGCTGTGAGCACATATTGTTTTTTTACAAGGTATACTGGCCAGTGTATCGTTCTCTGTGGTATGTTTGAGTTGGGGCAGCCATGAACAGCTTTATAAATGGACATCAAGAATCGTGTGTGTGTGTGTGTGTGTGTGTGTGTGTGTGTGTGTGTGTGTGTGTGTGTGTGTGTGTGTGTGTGTGTGTGTGTGTGTGTGTGTGTGTGTGTGTGTGTGTGTGTGTGTGTGTGTGTGTGTTGACCAGCAGGCAGGACTTCTGTGTCAGGTACAAATCAGTTGGAAAGGAGATGTTTAGGCCTGATACCAAAAGATGAGACGTTATAGCATTCTTGTTTAAATATCAGGACATAAAACGTTGTCCCCAAATAACAAGTGACTGAAAACACTCTCCCTTCTCTTAGCTAAACCTCATCTCTCTCCTCTGTCTCCCACCAGGTGTGGTGAGATCGGCCATGTTGCCGTCCAGTGCAGCAAGGCCAGCGAAGTCAACTGCTACAACTGTGGAAAGTCTGGTCACCTGGCTAAAGAATGCACCATCGAGGCCACGACCTAGCGCTCTGCTGCCTTCCTACGCCCCTCCCTTTTCACTTGGATGGTTGTGTTATTTCGTCTGAATCGTCCCCTCTGGCCTACGGCAGGCTACGGAGGATAGTCCCACACCAGTCTGCTGGAAAAGCAGGACAAGGGGTGAAACATCCACTTTCTGCATTTAATCAAACATGTTTGTTTAGTTTGGTAGAGGTTAATGTATAATGCTTGTTAAAGAACCCCCTTTCCAAGCCACTGGTGACCAGGGATGAATGATGAGTGGATGCCCTTCCTACCTGGGAAACCAGTACTTAGTGAGTGGGTAGGAAGTCTGAGCTTCCCGTAAAGATTGACTTTGTTTTAGTTTTGTTGAACAAAACGGAGTCTACCTGCAAGAGAGTGACTGACGTGCGACAGCAGCCCCGGCCAGCGGTCACTATGGTTACGGTTCAGTCCCACGACAGACAGGGAGATAACCCGCCCAAACACTGTATGAATACTGTGAGAGAAATTACAAGATTATGTTTTAATACTTTTATTGCATCAAATGGCTGTTTTAAACAGAATAGAGGGTTCTTATAACTCTATGGTGTCTGTGTGAACTGAAAGTGGGCCTCTGGGAGATTTAACACGGACAAGAGATTTACCATGTCTTTTGGGTGATAAAACCTAAAGAGACCGCATTCCATAGCATGAGTTAATGTTTCTGTTCTATATGGTACCAGGGAGAGATGACCCCAGGGCCAGACCCTGGTCTCTACACAATGAGTACTGTTTTTTCAGCAGATACTGTCTGCTGTGATTAACAAGTATCTTTCATACTAATCTTAACCTTGTGACCCAATCCATACATTTGTTGTTTGTCATGTAGACTGAAAAGGGTGTATCTTGGCTGTAAAATACTTTTGTCTCGGGGGCTCTCAACGAATCATCTTAAGGGTGATTTGTCGACCAGCCATCATTATCGTAGAGCACTCAATCGATTCACTCTGTGTACGTTGTATTGACCTGCTCCCTTATTAATAAGTAAATAAAGATTTAGTATAATGGACTTGTGATAAGTTTCTCTCCTCATTTGATTGTAAAGAAATTAACCAACACAATAGACAGTCACAGCAAATTCATAAAATAAATGATTATCAATTCATAAAAGGTGCATTTCTTTGGACAGTGTGAGTTGCTGAAGGTCCAGATCACGGCAGAAAGCCTTTTGATCCCATGATTGGAGCACGGTGACGTATTATAACCATGGAGAACGATTCAACTTCAACAAGGAACGAGTAGATAACAAAATCTAGATTTTTTTTTTTGTACAATATATCACTTAGATCACTTAGACTACTGTAAAAAATATACACTGCTCAAAAAAATAAAGGGAACACTTAAACAACACAATGTACCTCCAAGTCAATCACACTTGTGAAATCAAACTGTCCACTTAGGAAGCAACACTGATTGACAATACATTTCACATGCTATTGTGCAAATGGTAAGTCGCTCTGGATAAGAGCGTCTGCTAAATGACTTAAATGTAAATGTAAAATGAATAGACAAAAGGTGGAAATTATAGGCAATTAGCAAGACACCCCCAATAAAGGAGTGGTTCTGCAGGTGGTGACCACAGACCACTTCTCAGTTCCTATGCTTCCTGGCTGATGTTTTGGTCACTTTTGAATGCTGGCGGTGCTTTCACTCTAGTGGTAGCATGAGACGGAATCTACAACCCACACAAGTGGCTCAGGTAGTGCAGCTCATCCAGGATGGCACATCAATGCGAGCTGTGGCAAGAAGGTTTGCTGTGTCTGTCAGCGTAGTGTCCAGAGCATGGAGGCACTACCAGGAGACAGGCCAGTACATCAGGAGACGTGGAGGAGGCCGTAGGAGGGCAACAACCCAGCAGCAGGACCGCTACCTCCGCCTTTGTGCAAGGAGGAGCACTGCCAGAGCCCTGCAAAATGACCTCCAGCAGGCCCCTTTATATTAAAGACCCCTCACATCATGGGGTTAGGACAGCCCCTTTATATTAAAGGCCCCTCACATCATGGGGTTAGGACAGCCCCTTTATATTAAAGACCCCTCACATAGTGGGGATAGGACAGCCCCTTTATATTAAAGACCCCTCACATAGTGGGGTTAGGACAACCCCTTTATATTAAAGACCCCTCACATAGTGGGGTTAGGACAACCCCTTTATATTAAAGACCCCTCACATAGTGGGGTTAGGACAGCCCCTTTATATTAAAGACCCCTCACATAGTGGGGTTAGGACAGCCCCTTTATATTAAAGACCCCTCACATAGTGGGGTTAGGACAACCCCTTTATATTAAAGACCCCTCACATAGTGGGGATAGGACAAGCCCTAAATATATTAAAGACCCCTCACATAGTGGGGATAGGACAAGCCCTAAATATATTAAAGACCCCTCACATAGTGGGGATAGGACAAGCCCTAAATATATTAAAGACCCCTCACATCGTGGAGTCCTAAACACAGACACACACAAAGGTTATAATGTTATTTATTCAAACGGCAAAATGTATAAAAAATATATAAAAAAGGGTGAACAATAGCTGCAACCTGTCCTTGTGGAGAGCTGACATAACGTTCAGATTACTTTCAGAACCTGTAGGGGAGCAAACGAACATGATTCAATGTTTTATAGTCAATGCTTAATTTTTTTTAAATTTCACCTTTATTTAAACAAGGTAGGCCAGTTGAGAACAAGTTCTCATTTACAACTGTGACCTGGCCAAGATAAAGCAAAGCAGTGTGACACAAACAACAACACAGAGTTACATAAACAAACGTTCAGTCAATAACACAATAGAAAAAAATCTATGTACAGTGTGTGCAAATGTAGAAGAGTAGGGAGGTAGGCAATAAATAGGCCATAGAGGCGAAATATAAACTATTTAGCATTAACAATGGAGTGATGGATGTGTAGATGATGATGTGCAAGTAGAGATACTGGGTGCAAAAGAGCAAGAGGGTAAGTAATAATATGGGGGTGAGGTAGTCGGGAGTGCTATTTACAGATTGGCTGTGTACAGGTACAGTGACCTGTAAACTGCTCTGACAGCTGATGCTTAATGAACACCATGACAAACATAACAGTTATCTACGCTATTTCAGCTGTGTGAATAGTAAACAAGCACCATCAGGACAATTCTTAGACGTGATGGCTACGCAATATTCACAGTTTTGTGTAGCATTCTTACAATATACCCACAATATATCATGAATGTAGGCAGTTGAGGTAAAAATGCACTGAAAGAATGAAACAAACACAGTTACAACAGTCAGTCATACAAAAATAAAGAAACAGCTTACACCATGAGATTCAGTTCGATTGTCTATGAAGGCTTTTCAACAAATCTGGACTATTTGATCATAAAAAAATGTGTTATGTAAAAGCTAAAACAAAAATCAGATTGCTACACGTTTGAGTGCCTTTGCGTCAACTTTCAACTTTGACGCCAGAATGCAACGTTCTACTTCCTGTTGGTTTCGCAGCGTGCACCGCAGAGTTTCTAAATTCAGAGGCGCAACATCACGAGACTTCCGGGAACGCTTGCGAAACAGACAAGGTCGGCGTTTGAGAAGTCATTGTGAAAAGTGAAAAATACTTCCTTAGTTGTTAATTTTCGCGAAATCTAAAGGCATAACCTAGATTCGAGACAATGTCTCAAGTAGTTGAACATGTTATTACTCCAATCCCGTGAAAGTGACAAACTGACAGTGAAGTGCCTTTGAATAAACGGCCTGCACATGCGCAGTTCGGCGCGAGATGACCGTTAGATCCGATGACTAGTTTCTGCGCATGAGCTTCTCTAGCCAACGTCGCCATGACATCGCCTACACGTGTGATTGGGGATTTCTATTGGAGAAGCAGTTTTAGCCTATCTTCATACGGTATTGTCTTTGGTGCATCCGCTTTCAACTTGTGAAAAACATCTAGCAAACGTTTTAGAAGAGGTGTTCAAAGACTGAAGTAACTACTTTAGCTAGATAATCAATATATATGGTAAGTAATAAACGTACTTCACTTATTTAGTCAGAGATAAGTCATAATTTTAAGTTAATGTAGCTAACAATCTTGCTATTAGCTAGCTGGCTAACTTTAGCTGCTAGCCCTAGAAGCTAGCTTGTTATCACAAATGTTTTAAATGTTCCTCGACTAACTAGCTAATTGTTTGAGTTAATTTCCCATGAACCACGTGATACTACTGACTTTCATAGCTGTAAGAAACGCACAACTAACTTTTAACTTAGGGTAAATCCATCACTTTTTGACAGCATCTCTTTTGATTCAAACAAATTTCCATACATGTTTGCATATGAGAGATGTGGTCAGAACGTAACTTTTTGGACCTGGTTGCCAAAACATTCAGGAGGTTTAGGTGCTCAAAGTTGACACTTATTGCAATCATTTACATTTTAGTCATTTAGCAGACGTACTAGAGGGACTTACAGTAGCAATTAGGGTAAAGTGCCTTGCTCAAGGGCACATCAACAGATTTGACACTTGGACTGCTCCGGGATTCCAGCTAGTCAAAAAGTTCAGATTTAAAGTGGGCTTTTTGTTGTTTTGAAATAGATATTGCCTCTCCCTAAATAGCAGGAAGGCAGAGTGTACAGTCAACTTGCCGGTTCTTGATTATGGTGACACCATTTAACAGATTGCAGCAGCTACTACTCTTAAACCTTTGGATGCTGTCTAAGATAGTGCCATTTGTTTTATCACTGGTGACAGTTTTAATACTCACCACTGCATCCTGTATCAAAAGGTTGGCTGGCCCTCATTAAAGTCCTGTAGATTAATTCATTATTCCATTTTTGTTTCCAAAACCCTACTACACAAGCTTCCAACTTACCTAACTATTGCTAACATATAAAAGAATGAGATACCAAACCCACTAGCAGGATTGGTTAACTCTTGAGGTCCCTCTGGTCTCTACCAATTAAGGTAAATCCTCCTTCAGCTTATTTGCTCAAAATTGTTGGAAAAACCTACAAAATTCCTTGCATCTTGATCCCATAGTCCCCCTAGGACAGGATATGACCTGGTCTATTAAACCCCTCAGTGGATATGACCTGGTCTATTAAACCCCTCAGTGGATATGACCTGGTCTATTAAACCACTCAGTGGATATGACCTGGTCTATTAAACCCCTCAGTGGATATGACCTGGTCTATTAAACCACTCAGTGGATATGACCTGGTCTATTAAACCACTCAGTGGATATGACCTGGTCTATTAAACCCCTCAGTGGATATGACCTGGTCTATTAAACCCCTCAGTGGATATGACCTGGTCTATTAAACCCCTCAGTGGATATGACCTGGTCTATTAAACCCCTCAGTGGATATGACCTGGTCTATTAAACCCCTCAGTGGATATGACCTGGTCTATTAAACCCCTCAGTGGATATGACCTGGTCTATTAAACCCCTCAGTGGATATGACCTGGTCTATTAAACCCCTCAGTGGATATGACCTGGTCTATTAAACCCCTCAGTGGATATGACCTGGTCTATTAAACCCCTCAGTGGATATGACCTGGTCTATTAAACCCCTCAGTGGATATGACCTGGTCTATTAAACCCCTCAGTGGATATGACCTGGTCTATTAAACCCCTCAGTGGATATGACCTGGTCTATTAAACCACTCAGTGGATATGACCTGGTCTATTAAACCACTCAGTGGATATGACCTGGTCTATTAAACCACTCAGTGGATATGACCTGGTCTATTAAACCACTCAGTGGATATGACCTGGTCTATTAAACCACTCAGTGGATATGACCAGCTCTTTAGTACCACAGATAGACCTAGACTACCACATGTCTCTTTAGTACCACAGATAGACCTAGACTACCATAGATAGACCTAGACTACCACAGATAGACCTAGACTACCACAGATAGCCAGATAGACCTAGACTACCACAGATAGACCTAGACTACCACAGATAGACCTAGACTACCACAGATAGACCTAGACTACCACAGATAGACCTAGACTACCACAGATAGACCTAGACTACCACAGATAGACCTAGACTACCACAGATAGACCTAGACTACTACATGTGTCTTTAGTACCACAGATAGACCTAGACTACCACAGATAGCCAGATAGACCTAGACTACTACATGTGTCTTTAGTACCACAGATAGACCTAGACTACTACGTGTGTCTTTAGTACCACAGATAGACCTAGACTACTACAGATGGACCTAGACTACCACAGATAGACCTAGACTACTACAGATAGACCTAGACTACTACAGATAGACCTAGACTACTACAGATAGACCTAGACTACCACAGATAGACCTAGACTACCACAGATAGACCTAGACTACCACAGATAGACCTAGACTACCACAGATAGACCTAGACTACCACAGATAGACCTAGACTACCACAGATAGACCTAGACTACCACAGATATTCCTAGACTACTACATGTGTCTTTAGTACCACAGATGGACCTAGACTACCACAGATAGCAAGATGGACCTAGACTACCACACATAGACCTATACTACCACACATAGACCTAGACTACCACAGATAGACCTAGACCACCACAGATAGACCTAGACTACTACACATAGACCTATACTACCACACATAGACCTAGACCACCACAGATAGACCTAGACCACCACAGATAGACCTAGACCACCACAGATAGACCTAGACCACCACAGATAGACCTAGACTACCACAGATAGACCTAGACTACCACAGATAGACCTAGACTACCACAGATAGACCTAGACTACCACAGATAGACCTAGACTACCACAGATAGACCTAGACTACCACAGATAGACCTAGACTACCACAGATAGACCTAGACTACCACAGATAGACCTAGACTACCACAGATAGACCTAGACTACCACAGATAGACCTAGACTACTACAGATAGACCTAGACTACCACAGATAGACCTAGACTACCACAGATAGACCTAGACTACCACAGATAGACCTAGACTACCACAGATAGACCTAGACTACCACAGATAGACCTAGACTACTACATGTCTATTTAGTACCACAGATAGACCTAGACTACCACAGATAGACCTAGACTACCACAGATAGACCTAGACTACCACAGATAGACCTAGACTACTACATGTCTCTTTAGTACCACAGATGGACCTAGACTACTACACAGGTCTTTCATGCCACAGCTCCATCAGGGGAATAGGCTATAAAAGATTTGATCCACTAAATATATTTTTTATCAATGTTATGATTCCTCTGGTCTCTCCTGTAGCATTCCAGCTAAATGCGTAGCAGTCTTTTTTTAAATTGTACAATTAATTCTTTAGCTGGCCGCTAGGGGGCGTAAACATCGCCTATGGCGGTGGTCACCAACCAAGCGCAGACAATTATTTCAGATCCCTCCTATGTACTTTACTAGTTTGCAGTCACCCTTTTGGCCGATGGTGTTATGGACTCTTTTCCGCACAAGTAAAACGTCTTTCGTACATGGGCAAGTTAAAACGTCTTTCGTACATGGGCAAGTTAAAACGTCTTTCGTACATGGGCAAGTTAAATCGTCTTTCGTACATGGGCAAGTTAAATCGTCTTTCGTACATGGGCAAGTTAAATCGTCTTTCGTACATGGGCAAGTTAAAACGTCTTTCGTACATGGGCAAGTTAAAACGTCTTTCGTACATGGGCAAGTTAAAACGTCTTTCGTACATGGGCAAGTTAAATCGTCTTTCGTACATGGGCAAGTTAAATCGTCTTTCGTACATGGGCAAGTTAAATCGTCTTTCGTACATGGGCAAGTTAAAACGTCTTTCGTACATGGGCAAGTTAAAACGTCTTTCGTACATGGGCAAGTTAAAACGTCTTTCGTACATGGGCAAGTTAAATCGTCTTTCGTACATGGGCAAGTTAAAACGTCTTTCGTACATGGGCAAGTTAAAACGTCTTTCGTACATGGGCAAGTTAAATCGTCTTTCGTACATGGGCAAGTTAAAACGTCTTCCGTACATGGGCAAGTTAAAACGTCTTTCGTACATGGGCAAGTTAAAACGTCTTTCGTACATGGGCAAGTTAAAACGTCTTTCGTACATGGGCAAGTTAAATCGTCTTTCGTACATGGGCAAGTTAAAACGTCTTTCGCACATGGGCAAGTTAAAACGTCTTTCGCACATGGGCAAGTTAAAACGTCTTTCGCACATGGGCAAGTTAAAACGTCTTTCGTACATGGGCAAGTTAAAACGTCTTTCGTACATGGGCAAGTTAAAACGTCTTTCGTACATGGGCAAGTTAAAACGTCTTTCGCACATGGGCAAGTTAAAACGTCTTTCGCACATGGGCAAGTTAAAAACCCTGTTATCTTTTGTTTTGGCATTTAGGTGCAAAAATTCACTCTGAGTGCTTTTAAAATGGGCAAATATGAAAAGGTTTTGTTGAAATAGAAAGGGGTGCTGTCAAAAAGGGATTGGGTTCAAATGGATTGACCATTTATTGTTTTCTTTCTAATAGGCTCGTAATGCGGAGAAGGCCATGTAAGTATATGCTTGCCTTTATATTTTGATTATATTTGAGCCATAGGCCTACTGTCAAATTCATGTGAGAGAATACTGATGCTATTTCAGTTTATAGTCCATGTGGTGTCTCTGTCATGTAGCCACTGAACATGTCACTCACTATGTTATGCTCTGGTGTCTAACTGACACCGGCTGTCGACTAATCAGCTGGTTACAGACTCATTTTCAGCCAGCTACAATTTCCACTTCATATTAACTAGGCTACTTTTCATTTAAAAGTTTCAATTCGCTAGTCTGTCGTCCTTTCCTGCTTGAATGAATGGTATGTATCTCCTAGTGATCTATTGAAAGGACAGGCACCTGTCCTAAAAGCCAGCGATGATGGAAATACAGCAGAGGAAGAGGCGAAGCGACAGGTTTAACTCTCGCCAAGATCTGTCCGAAATAAGCCCTATGCATTTCTATGGACTTAATTTGTTCTCCTGCCTTCCCGCCTTTGAGACAACAACTCCCGTTGTTAGGGTGGAGACGTGAGCATCTCATCATTACATACACATCTCTAGTTGCAGTTGAATTTCTTTACACCAAAGAGGGAGAGAAAGCATGATGCTGGTGAATTTGCATGTCCCCTATAAAGTGCTAATGATGAGTTAATCCTCTTAGACTAATTATTGTTTTCTGACACTCATTTGTTTTATTTGGTGTGTTTCACGTAGCCAGCCACTCAAAGTCGTGGCAACAGTAGGCTATTTACTGTGTGTTGATTGACAACTGAACAGCAAGTGCTGACTAGTTGATTTAAAAGGTGTTAAACTGACTGAATAAAGTCTCTATGGGGCGGCAGGGTAGCCTAGTGGTTAGAGTATTGGACTAGTAACCGAAAGGTTGCTAGATCGAATCCCCGAGCTGACAAGGTAAAAATCTGTCGTTCTGCCACTGAACAAGGCAGTTAACCCACTGTGCCTAGGCCGTCATTGAAAATAAGAATTTGTTCTTAACTGACTTGCCTAGTTAAATAAAAAAATATCCCTTTGCCATTCATAAATCATGCCATGTGGTTGTACAGTGCATTGGGAAAGTATTCAGACCCCTTGACCTTTTCCACATTTTGTTACGTTACAGCCTTATTCTGAAATGGATGAAATAAATAACATCATCAATCTACACACAATAATGACAAAGTGAAAACAGGTTTTTAGAAAATTTTGCAAAGGTATTAAAAATAAAAAACTGATACCTTATTTCCATAAGTATTCAGACCCTTTGCTATGAGACTCGAAATTGAGCTCAGGTGCATCCTGTTTCCATTGATCATCCTTGAGATGTTTCTACAACTTGATTAGAGTCCACCTGTGGTAAATTCAATTGATTGGACATGATTTGGAACGGTACACACCTGTCTATATAAGGCCCCACAGTTGACAGTGCATGTCAGAACAAAAACCAGACATGAAGTCGAAGGATTTGTCCGTAGAGCTCCGAGACAGGATTGTGTCGGTACAGATCTGGGGAAGGGTACCAAAACATTTCTGCAGCATTGAAGGTCCCCAAGAGCACAGTGGCCTCCATCATTCTTAAATGGAAGAAGTTTGGATCCACCAAGACTCTTCCTAGAGCTGGCCGCCCGGCCAAACTGAGCATTCGGGGTGAAGAGCTGAACCCAAGGTGGCCAAGTCCCCCGGGCCGGGAGCCCCTGGCTGTCTACTCTATGTACTGGTCATGAATGTTTTATTAATCCGTGTGTATTTGTATTAACTTGTGAAATACACCTCGTCTCCCCAGGACGGCCTTGGCCCGGTTCAGAAATGCTCAGCTGGAGGAGGGCAAAGTCAGGGTGAGGAAGATGATGATGATGTCCTAATGTCCTTTAGGGGAATGATTTGTTCTATTTATTGTCCCAGAGTTCCCTGAACACCATGAAGTCATGTTGTGATCCTGACGTGTTGACTGTTGCAGGAGAGGAGACCGTTCCTGGCCTCAGAATGTACTGAGCTTCCTAAAGCAGAGAAGTGGAGACGACAGATTATCAGTGAGATCTCCAAGAAAGTTGCTCAGATTCAAAACGGTGAGTTGTCCTGCATGTGACATTGAACCGTGAATAAATGTTTCTGAATAAAGAGCATAACCTCATCCATGTGTCTGTTGTTCTCTCTGATAGCTGGTCTGGGAGAGTTTAAGATCCGGGACCTGAACGATGAGATCAATAAGCTGCTGAGAGAGAAAGGTCACTGGGAGGTCAGGATCAAGGAGCTGGGAGGACCCGACTATGGGGTAATAGAGTTGGGAGATTTCAACCTTTATCCTATCGTGGTTATGTGCCCCCCCCCCCCCCTCCCCCTCCATCCAGGATGGAACGGTTTCTATCACCTTCCATTAAATACATTCTCACATCATCACAACCTGTCAGTCCATCATGTTACATTCACCAACAACACAGGGGACGTTAATACATTCACTAACAACACAGGGGACGTTAATACATTCACTAACAACACAGGGGACGTTAATACATTCACTAACAACACAGGGGACGTTAATACATTCACTAACAACACAGGGGACGTTAATACATTCACTAACAACACAGGGGACGTTAATACATTCACTAACAACACAGGGGACGTTAATACATTCACTAACAACACAGGGGACGTTAATACATTCACTAACAACACAGGGGACGTTAATACATTCACTAACAACACAGGGGACGTTAATACATTCACTAACACAGGGGACGTTAATACATTCACTAACAACACAGGGGACGTTAATACATTCACTAACAACACAGGGGACGTTAATACATTCACTAACAACACAGGGGACGTTAATACATTCACTAACAACACAGGGGACGTTAATACATTCACTAACAACACAGGGGACGTTAATACATTCACTAACAACACAGGGGACGTTAATACATTCACTAACAACACGGGGGACGTTAATACATTCACTAACAACACGGGGGACGTTAATACATTCACTAACAACACGGGGGACGTTAATACATTCACTAACAACACGGGGGACGTTAATACATTCACTAACAACACGGGGGACGTTAATACATTCACTAACAACACGGGGGACGTTAATACATTCACTAACAACACGGGGGACGTTAATACATTCACTAACAACACGGGGGACGTTAATACATTCACTAACAACACGGGGGACGTTAATACATTCACTAACAACACGGGGGACGTTAATACATTCACTAACAACACGGGGGACGTTAATACATTCACTAACAACACGGGGGACGTTAATACATTCACTAACAACACGGGGGACGTTAATACATTCACTAACAACACGGGGGACGTTAATACATTCACTAACAACACGGGGGACGTTAATACATTCACTAACAACACGGGGGACGTTAATACATTCACTAACAACACGGGGGACGTTAATACATTCACTAACAACACGGGGGACGTTAATACATTCACTAACAACACGGGGGACGTTAATACATTCACTAACAACACGGGGGACGTTAATACATTCACTAACAACACGGGGGACGTTAATACATTCACTAACAACACGGGGGACGTTAATACATTCACTAACAACACGGGGGACGTTAATACATTCACTAACAACACGGGGGACGTTAATACATTCACTAACAACACGGGGGACGTTAATACATTCACTAACAACACGGGGGACGTTAATACATTCACTAACAACACGGGGGACGTTAATACATTCACTAACAACACGGGGGACGTTAATACATTCACTAACAACACGGGGGACGTTAATACATTCACTAACAACACGGGGGACGTTAATACATTCACTAACAACACAGGGGACGTTAATACATTCACTAACAACACAGGGGACGTTAATACATTCACTAACAACACAGGGGACGTTAATACATTCACTAACAACACAGGGGACGTTAATACATTCACTAACAACACAGGGGACGTTAATACATTCACTAACAACACGGGGGACGTTAATACATTCACCAACAACACGGGGGACGTTAATACATTCACCAACAACACGGGGGACGTTAATACATTCACCAACAACACGGGGGACGTTAATACATTCACCAACAACACGGGGGACGTTAATACATTCACCAACAACACGGGGGACGTTAATACATTCACCAACAACACGGGGGACGTTAATACATTCACCAACAACACGGGGGACGTTAATACATTCACTAACACAGAGGACGTTAATACATTCACTAACAACACAGGGGACGTTAATACATTCACTAACAACACAGGGGACGTTAATACATTCACTAACAACACAGGGGACGTTAATACATTCACTAACAACACAGGGGACGTTAATACATTCACTAACAACACAGGGGACGTTAATACATTCACTAACAACACAGGGGACGTTAATACATTCACTAACAACACAGGGGACGTTAATACATTCACTAACAACACAGGGGACGTTAATACATTCACTAACAACACAGGGGACGTTAATACATTCACTAACAACACAGGGGACGTTAATACATTCACTAACAACACAGGGGACGTTAATACATTCACTAACAACACAGGGGACGTTAATACATTCACTAACAACACAGGGGACGTTAATACATTCACTAACAACACAGGGGACGTTAATACATTCACTAACAACACAGGGGACGTTAATACATTCACCAACAACACAGGGGACGTTAATACATTCACCAACAACACAGGGGACGTTAATACATTCACCAACAACACAGGGGACGTTAATACATTCACCAACAACACAGGGGACGTTAATACATTCACCAACAACACAGGGGACGTTAATACATTCACCAACAACACAGGGGACGTTAATACATTCACCAACAACACAGGGGACGTTAATACATTCACCAACAACACAGGGGACGTTAATACATTCACTAACAACACAGGGGACGTTAATACATTCACTAACAACACAGGGGACGTTAATACATTCACTAACAACACAGGGGACGTTAATACATTCACTAACACAGAGGACATTAATACATTCACCAAAAACGACACTATTTAGATACAGTTGAAGTCAGAAGTTTACATACACTTAGGTTGGAGTCATTAAAACTTGTTTTTCAACCACTCCACACATGTCTTGTTAACAAACTATAGTTTTGGCAAGTCCGTTGTGTCATTCACAAAGCAGATGTCCTAAGTCATTTTTCCAACAATTGTTAACAGACAGATTATTTCACTTAGAATTCACTGTATCACAAGTCCAGTGGGTCAGAGGTTTACATCCACTAAGTTGACTGTGCCTTTAAACAGCTTGGAAAATTCCAGAAAATGATGTCATGGCTTTAGAAGCTTCTGATAGGCTAATTGACATAATTTGAGTCAATTGGAGGTGTACCTGTGGATGTATTTCAAGACCCACCTTCAAACTCAGTGCCTCTTTGCTTGACATCATGGGAAAATAAAAATCAGCCAATACATCCACAAGTTTGGTTCATCCTTGGGAGCAATTTCCAAACGCCTGAAGGTGCCACGTTCATCTGTACAAACAATAGTACTCAAGTATAAACACCATGGGACCACGCAGCCGTCGTACCGCTCAGGAAGGAGACGCGTTCTGTCTCCTAGAGATGAATGTACTTTGGTGCGAAAAGTGCAAATGAATCCCAGAACAACAGCAAAGGACCTTGTGAAGATGCTGGAGGAAACAGGAACAAAAGTATCTATATCCACAGTAAAATGAGTCCTATATCGACATAACCTGAAAGGCCGCTCAGCAAGGAAGAAGCCACTGCTCCAAAACCGCCATAAAAAGCCAGACTACAGTTTGCAACTGTACATGGGGACAAAGATCGTATTTTTTGGAGAAATGTCTTCTGGTTTGATGAAACAAAAATATGTTTTTGGCCATAATGACAATTGTTATGTTTGGAGGAAAAAGGTGGACGCTTGCAAGCCGAAGAACACCATCCCAACCGTGAAGCACGGGGTTGGCAGCATCATGTTGTGGGGGTGCTTTGCTAGAGGGACTAGTGCACTTCACAAAATTTCTTGGATAGGCACAGAGTTGAAAAACTACAAACCTCAGATTTCCCACTTCCTGGTTGGATTTTTTCTCAAGTTTTTTCCTGCCATATGAGTTCTGTTATACTCCCAGACATTATTCAAACTGTTTTAGAAACTTCAGAGTGTTTTCTATCCAAATCTACTAATAATATGCATATCTCAGCTTCTGGGCCTGAGAAACAGGCAGTTTACTCTGGGCACCTTATTCATCCAAGCTACTCAATACTGCCCCCAGCCATTTACATTTACATTTAAGCACAAGTGGGGGTACCTGTACCAGACGGGGAGACAGGCCAGGGCAGACGGTGAACAGATCGCCAGGTGTAATCCAAGCAGCAGGCAACGGGAGGTTTCACACCCCAGTGGGAGAAGTTTTGGTCGTGAAGCTGAGTAGAAGAAGTGTTCAACCAGGTGGTGGAGATCAAAGTGAAAATCTGAACCAAACACATGAATACAACCAAGACACTGGTAAAATGGCTAAAAGCCAAATCAAACAGCGAGTCAAGTTATTACCTGGTCACTGATGTAATGTTAATGAAGTGACTCTCAGTACAGTGTTAGTCTTGTTGTGAATAATGTTGTATCTACCAGAGAGTGGGACCAAAGATGCTGGACCACGAAGGGAAGGAGGTCCCAGGAAACAGAGGATATAAATACTTTGGAGCAGCGAAAGACCTGCCTGGAGTCAGAGAGCTGTTTGAGAAAGAACGTAGGTCTACTGACAACTTATACTTTAGGTTAATACCATGTTTGATACTACTATTGGATGTGTACTGATAACCCCCCCCCCCCCCACCCAGCCATTCCTCCCCCCAGGAAGAGCAGAGCGGAGCTAATGAAGGACATCGACGCTGAGTACTACGGATACAGAGATGAGGATGATGGGGCGCTCGTCCCCTTGGAGCAAGAGTACGAAAAAGAAGGTAGTCCCTGCTCTGTGACACCCCTCTGTAGTAGATTAATATCCTCCCTGCTCTGTGACACCCCTCTGTAGTAGATTAATATCCTCCCTGCTCTGTGACACCCCTCTGTAGTAGATTAATATCCTCCCTGCTCTGTAGTAGATTAATATCCTCCCTGCTCTGTGACACCCCTCTGTAGTAGATTAATATCCTCCCTGCTCTGTAGTAGATTAATATCCTCCCTGCTCTGTAGTAGATTAATATCCTCCCTGCTCTGTGACGCCCCTCTGTAGTAGATTAATATCCTCCCTGCTCTGTGACACCCCTCTGTAGTAGATTAATATCCTCCCTGCTCTGTAGTAGATTAATATCCTCCCTGCTCTGTAGTAGATTAATATCCTCCCTGCTCTGTGACACCCCTCTGCAGTAGATTAATATCCTCCCTACTCTGTGACACCCCTCTGTAGTAGATTAATATCCTCCCTGCTCTGTGACGCCCCTCTGCAGTAGATTAATATCCTCCCTGCTCTGTGACACCCCTCTGCAGTAGATTAATATCCTCCCTGCTCTGTGACACCCCTCTGTAGTAGATTAATATCCTCCCTGCTCTGTGACACCCCTCTGTAGTAGATTAATATCCTCCCTGCTCTGTAGTAGATTAATATCCTCCCTGCTCTGTGACACCCCTCTGCAGTAGATTAATATCCTCCCTGCTCTGTAGTAGATTAATATCCTGCCTGCTCTGTAGTAGATTAATATCCTCCCTGCTCTGTAGTAGATTAATATCCTCCCTGCTCTGTAGTAGATTAATATCCTCCCTGCTCTGTAGTAGATTAATATCCTCCCTGCTCTGTAGTAGATTAATATCCTCCCTGCTCTGTAGTAGATTAATATCCTCCCTGCTCTGTGACACCCCTCTGTAGTAGATTAATATCCTCCCTGCTCTGTGACACCCCTCTGCAGTAGATTAATATCCTCCCTGCTCTGTGACACCCCTCTGTAGTAGATTAATATCCTCCCTACTCTGTGACACCCCTCTGTAGTAGATTAATATCCTCCCTGCTCTGTGACGCCCCTCTGTAGTAGATTAATATCCTCCCTGCTCTGTGACACCCCTCTGCAGTAGATTAATATCCTCCCTGCTCTGTGACACCCCTCTGTAGTAGATTAATATCCTCCCTGCTCTGTGACACCCCTCTGTAGTAGATTAATATCCTCCCTGCTCTGTGACACCCCTCTGTAGTAGATTAATATCCTCCCTGCTCTGTAGTAGATTAATATCCTCCCTGCTCTGTAGTAGATTAATATCCTCCCTGCTCTGTGACACCCCTCTGTAGTAGATTAATATCCTCCCTGCTCTGTGACACCCCTCTGTAGTAGATTAATATCCTCCCTGCTCTGTGACACCCCTCTGTAGTAGATTAATATCCTCCCTGCTCTGTGACACCCCTCTGTAGTAGATTAATATCCTCCCTGCTCTGTGACACCCCTCTGTAGTAGATTCATATCCTCCCTGCTCTGTAGTAGATTAATATCCTCCCTGCTCTGTAGTAGATTAATATCCTCCCTGCTCTGTGACACCCCTCTGTAGTAGATTAATATCCTCCCTGCTCTGTGACACCCCTCTGTAGTAGATTAATATCCTCCCTGCTCTGTGACACCCCTCTGTAGTAGATTAATATCCTCCCTGCTCTGTGACACCCCTCTGTAGTAGATTAATATCCTCCCTGCTCTGTGACACCCCTCTGCAGTAGATTCATATCCTCCCTGCTCTGTAGTAGATTAATATCCTCCCTGCTCTGTAGTAGATTAATATCCTCCCTGCTCTGTAGTAGATCAATATCCTCCCTGCTCTGTAGTAGATTAATATCCTCCCTGCTCTGTGACACCCCTCTGTAGTAGATTAATATCCTCCCTGCTCTGTGACACCCCTCTGCAGTAGATTCATATCCTCCCTGCTCTGTGACACCCCTCTGTAGTAGATTAATATCCTCCCTGCTCTGTGACGCCCCTCTGCAGTAGATTAATATCCTCCCTGCTCTGTAGTAGATTAATATCCTCCCTGCTCTGTGACACCCCTCTGTAGTAGATTAATATCCTCCCTGCTCTGTAGTAGATTAATATCCTCCCTGCTCTGTAGTAGATTAATATCCTCCCTACTCTGTAGTAGATTAATATCCTCCCTACTCTGTAGTAGATTAATATCCTCCCTGCTCTGTGACACCCCTCTGCAGTAGATTAATATCCTCCCTGCTCTGTGACACCCCTCTGTAGTAGATTAATATCCTCCCTGCTCTGTAGTAGATTAATATCCTCCCTACTCTGTAGTAGATTAATATCCTCCCTGCTCTGTGACGCCCCTCTGCAGTAGATTCATATCCTCCCTGCTCTGTGACGCCCCTCTGCAGTAGATTCATATCCTCCCTGCTCTGTGACACCCCTCTGTAGTAGATTAATATCCTCCCTGCTCTGTAGTAGATTAATATCCTCCCTGCTCTGTGACACCCCTCTGCAGTAGATTAATATCCTCCCTGCTCTGTAGTAGATTAATATCCTCCCTGCTCTGTAGTAGATTAATATCCTCCCTGCTCTGTAGTAGATTAATATCCTCCCTGCTCTGTGACACCCCTCTGCAGTAGATTAATATCCTCCCTGCTCTGTAGTAGATTAATATCCTCCCTGCTCTGTAGTAGATTAATATCCTCCCTGCTCTGTGGTAGATTAATATCCTCCCTGCTCTGTAGTAGATTAATATCCTCCCTGCTCTGTGACACCCCTCTGCAGTAGATTAATATCCTCCCTGCTCTGTAGTAGATTAATATCCTCCCTGCTCTGTAGTAGATTAATATCCTCCCTGCTCTGTGGTAGATTAATATCCTCCCTGCTCTGTAGTAGATTAATATCCTCCCTGCTCTGTAGTAGATTAATATCCTCCCTGCTCTGTAGTAGATTAATATCCTCCCTGCTCTGTAGTAGATTAATATCCTCCCTGCTCTGTAGTAGATTAATATCCTCCCTGCTCTGTGGTAGATTAATATCCTCCCTGCTCTGTGACGCCCCTCTGTAGTAGATTAATATCCTCCCTGCTCTGTAGTAGATTAATATCCTCCCTGCTCTGTAGTAGATTAATATCCTCCCTGCTCTGTGACGCCCCTCTGTAGTAGATTAATATCCTCCCTGCTCTGTGACACCCCTCTGTAGTAGATTAATATCCTCCCTGCTCTGTAGTAGATTAATATCCTCCCTGCTCTGTGACACCCCTCTGTAGTAGATTAATATCCTCCCTGCTCTGTAGTAGATTAATATCCTCCCTGCTCTGTAGTAGATTAATATCCTCCCTGCTCTGTAGTAGATTAATATCCTCCCTGCTCTGTAGTAGATTAATATCCTCCCTGCTCTGTGACACCCCTCTGTAATAGATTAATATCCTCCCTGCTCTGTGACACCCCTCTGCAGTAGATTAATATCCTCCCTGCTCTGTGACGCCCCTCTGTAATAGATTAATATCCTCCCTGCTCTGTGACACCCCTCTGCAGTAGATTAATATCCTCCCTGCTCTGTAGTAGATTAATATCCTCCCTGCTCTGTAGTAGATTAATATCCTCCCTGCTCTGTGGTAGATTAATATCCTCCCTGCTCTGTAGTAGATTAATATCCTCCCTGCTCTGTAGTAGATTAATATCCTCCCTGCTCTGTAGTAGATTAATATCCTCCCTGCTCTGTGGTAGATTAATATCCTCCCTGCTCTGTAGTAGATTAATATCCTCCCTGCTCTGTAGTAGATTAATATCCTCCCTGCTCTGTAGTAGATTAATATCCTCCCTGCTCTGTAGTAGATTAATATCCTCCCTGCTCTGTAGTAGATTAATATCCTCCCTGCTCTGTGGTAGATTAATATCCTCCCTGCTCTGTGGTAGATTAATATCCTCCCTGCTCTGTAGTAGATTAATATCCTCCCTGCTCTGTAGTAGATTAATATCCTCCCTGCTCTGTAGTAGATTAATATCCTCCCTGCTCTGTGGTAGATTAATATCCTCCCTGCTCTGTGACACCCCTCTGTAGTAGATTAATATCCTCCCTGCTCTGTAGTAGATTAATATCCTCCCTGCTCTGTGGTAGATTAATATCCTCCCTGCTCTGTGACACCCCTCTGTAGTAGATTAATATCCTCCCTGCTCTGTGGTAGATTAATATCCTCCCTGCTCTGTAGTAGATTAATATCCTCCCTGCTCTGTGGTAGATTAATATCCTCCCTGCTCTGTAGTAGATTAATATCCTCCCTGCTCTGTAGTAGATTAATATCCTCCCTGCTCTGTAGTAGATTAATATCCTCCCTGCTCTGTAGTAGATTAATATCCTCCCTGCTCTGTAGTAGATTAATATCCTCCCTGCTCTGTAGTAGATTAATATCCTCCCTGCTCTGTAGTAGATTAATATCCTCCCTGCTCTGTGGTAGATTAATATCCTCCCTGCTCTGTGACACCCCTCTAGTAGATTAATATCCTCCCTGCTCTGTGACACCCCTCTGTAGTAGATTAATATCCTCCCTGCTCTGTGACACCCCTCTGTAGTAGATTAATATCCTCCCTGCTCTGTGGTAGATTAATATCCTCCCTGCTCTGTAGTAGATTAATATCCTCCCTGCTCTGTGGTAGATTAATATCCTCCCTGCTCTGTAGTAGATTAATATCCTCCCTGCTCTGTAGTAGATTAATATCCTCCCTGCTCTGTAGTAGATTAATATCCTCCCTGCTCTGTAGTAGATTAATATCCTCCCTGCTCTGTAGTAGATTAATATCCTCCCTGCTCTGTAGTAGATTAATATCCTCCCTGCTCTGTAGTAGATTAATATCCTCCCTGCTCTGTGGTAGATTAATATCCTCCCTGCTCTGTGACACCCCTCTGTAGTAGATTAATATCCTCCCTGCTCTGTGACACCCCTCTGTAGTAGATTAATATCCTCCCTGCTCTGTGACACCCCTCTGTAGTAGATTAATATCCTCCCTGCTCTGTAGTAGATTAATATCCTCCCTGCTCTGTAGTAGATTAATATCCTCCCTGCTCTGTAGTAGATTAATATCCTCCCTGCTCTGTAGTAGATTAATATCCTCCCTGCTCTGTGACACCCCTCTGTAGTAGATTAATATCCTCCCTGCTCTGTGACACCCCTCTGTAGTAGATTAATATCCTCCCTGCTCTGTAGTAGATTAATATCCTCCCTGCTCTGTGACACCCCTCTGTAGTAGATTAATATCCTCCCTGCTCTGTGACACCCCTCTGTAGTAGATTAATATCCTCCCTGCTCTGTGACACCCCTCTGTAGTAGATTAATATCCTCCCTGCTCTGTGACACCCCTCTGTAGTAGATTAATATCCTCCCTGCTCTGTGACACCCCTCTGTAGTAGATTAATATCCTCCCTGCTCTGTAGTAGATTAATATCCTCCCTGCTCTGTAGTAGATTAATATCCTCCCTGCTCTGTGACACCCCTCTGTAGTAGATTAATATCCTCCCTGCTCTGTGACACCCCTCTGTAGTAGATTAATATCCTCCCTGCTCTGTGACACCCCTCTGCAGTAGATTAATATCCTCCCTGCTCTGTGACACCCCTCTGTAGTAGATTAATATCCTCCCTGCTCTGTGACACCCCTCTGCAGTAGATTAATATCCTCCCTGCTCTGTGACACCCCTCTGTAGTAGATTAATATCCTCCCTGCTCTGTGACCCCTCTGAGTAGATTAATATCCTCCCTGCTCTGTGACACCCCTCTGCAGTAGATTAATATCCTCCCTGCTCTGTAGTAGATTAATATCCTCCCTGCTCTGTGACACCCCTCTGTAGTAGATTAATATCCTCCCTGCTCTGTAGTAGATTAATATCCTCCCTGCTCTGTAGTAGATTAATATCCTCCCTGCTCTGTGACACCCCTCTGTAGTAGATTAATATCCTCCCTGCTCTGTAGTAGATTAATATCCTCCCTGCTCTGTGACACCCCTCTGTAGTAGATTAATATCCTCCCTGCTCTGTGACACCCCTCTGCAGTAGATTAATATCCTCCCTACTCTGTGACGCCCTCTGTAGTAGATTAATATCCTCCCTGCTCTGTGACGCCCCTCTGCAGTAGATTCATATCCTCCCTGCTCTGTGACACCCCTCTGTAGTAGATTAATATCCTCCCTGCTCTGTAGTAGATTAATATCCTCCCTGCTCTGTGACGCCCCTCTGCAGTTGATTAATATCCTCCCTGCTCTGTGACACCCCTCTGTAGTAGATTAATATCCTCCCTGCTCTGTGACACCCCTCTGTAGTAGATTAATATCCTCCCTGCTCTGTAGTAGATTAATATCCTCCCTGCTCTGTAGTAGATTAATATCCTCCCTGCTCTGTAGTAGATTAATATCCTCCCTGCTCTGTAGTAGATTAATATCCTCCCTGCTCTGCAGTAGATTAATATCCTCCCTGCTCTGCAGTAGATTAATATCCTCCCTGCTCTGTGACCCCCTCTGTAGTAGATTAATATCCTCCCTGCTCTGTGACCCCCCTCTGTAGTAGATTAATATCCTCCCTGCTCTGTGACACCCCTCTGTAGTAGATTAATATCCTCCCTGCTCTGTAGTAGATTAATATCCTCCCTGCTCTGTGACACCCCTCTGTAGTAGATTAATATCCTCCCTGCTCTGTGACACCCCTCTGCAGTAGATTAATATCCTCCCTGCTCTGTGACACCCCTCTGTAGTAGATTAATATCCTCCCTGCTCTGTGACACCCCTCTGTAGTAGATTAATATCCTCCCTGCTCTGTAGTAGATTAATATCCTCCCTGCTCTGTGACACCCCTCTGTAGTAGATTAATATCCTCCCTGCTCTGTGACACCCCTCTGTAGTAGATTAATATCCTCCCTGCTCTGTAGTAGATTAATATCCTCCCTGCTCTGTAGTAGATTAATATCCTCCCTGCTCTGTAGTAGATTAATATCCTCCCTGCTCTGTAGTAGATTAATATCCTCCCTGCTCTGTAGTAGATTAATATCCTCCCTGCTCTGTAGTAGATTAATATCCTCCCTGCTCTGTAGTAGATTAATATCCTCCCTGCTCTGTGACGCCCCTCTGTAGTAGATTAATATCCTCCCTGCTCTGTAGTAGATTAATATCCTCCCTGCTCTGTGACACCCCTCTCAGTAGATTAATATCCTCCCTGCTCTGTAGTAGATTAATATCCTCCCTGCTCTGTAGTAGATTAATATCCTCCCTGCTCTGTGACACCCCTCTGAGTAGATTAATATCCTCCCTGCTCTGTGACACCCCTCTGCAGTAGATTAATATCCTCCCTGCTCTGTGACACCCCTCTGTAGTAGATTAATATCCTCCCTGCTCTGTGACACCCCTCTGTAGTAGATTAATATCCTCCCTGCTCTGTGACACCCCTCTGTAGTAGATTAATATCCTCCCTGCTCTGTAGTAGATTAATATCCTCCCTGCTCTGTGACACCCCTCTGTAGTAGATTAATATCCTCCCTGCTCTGTGACACCCCTCTGCAGTAGATTAATATCCTCCCTGCTCTGTGACACCCCTCTGTAGTAGATTAATATCCTCCCTGCTCTGTAGTAGATTAATATCCTCCCTGCTCTGTAGTAGATTAATATCCTCCCTGCTCTGTGACACCCCTCTGTAGTAGATTAATATCCTCCCTGCTCTGTGACACCCCTCTGTAGTAGATTAATATCCTCCCTGCTCTGTGACACCCCTCTGTAGTAGATTAATATCCTCCCTGCTCTGTAGTAGATTAATATCCTCCCTGCTCTGTGACACCCCTCTGCAGTAGATTAATATCCTCCCTGCTCTGTGACACCCCTCTGTAGTAGATTAATATCCTCCCTGCTCTGTGACACCCCTCTGTAGTAGATTAATATCCTCCCTGCTCTGTAGTAGATTAATATCCTCCCTGCTCTGTGACACCCCTCTGTAGTAGATTAATATCCTCCCTGCTCTGTAGTAGATTAATATCCTCCCTGCTCTGTGACACCCCTCTGTAGTAGATTAATATCCTCCCTGCTCTGTAGTAGATTAATATCCTCCCTGCTCTGTGACACCCCTCTGTAGTAGATTAATATCCTCCCTGCTCTGTAGTAGATTAATATCCTCCCTGCTCTGTGACACCCCTCTGTAGTAGATTAATATCCTCCCTGCTCTGTAGTAGATTAATATCCTCCCTGCTCTGTGACACCCCTCTGTAGTAGATTAATATCCTCCCTGCTCTGTAGTAGATTAATATCCTCCCTGCTCTGTGACACCCCTCTGTAGTAGATTAATATCCTCCCTGCTCTGTGACACCCCTCTGTAGTAGATTAATATCCTCCCTGCTCTGTGACACCCCTCTGTAGTAGATTAATATCCTCCCTGCTCTGTAGTAGATTAATATCCTCCCTGCTCTGTGACACCCCTCTGTAGTAGATTAATATCCTCCCTGCTCTGTAGTAGATTAATATCCTCCCTGCTCTGTAGTAGATTAATATCCTCCCTGCTCTGTGACACCCCTCTGCAGTAGATTAATATCCTCCCTGCTCTGTGACACCCCTCTGTAGTAGATTAATATCCTCCCTGCTCTGTGACACCCCTCTGTAGTAGATTAATATCCTCCCTGCTCTGTGACACCCCTCTGTAGTAGATTAATATCCTCCCTGCTCTGTGACACCCCTCTGTAGTAGATTAATATCCTCCCTGCTCTGTGACGCCCCTCTGTAGTAGATTAATATCCTCCCTGCTCTGTGACACCCCTCTGTAGTAGATTAATATCCTCCCTGCTCTGTAGTAGATTAATATCCTCCCTGCTCTGTGACACCCCTCTGTAGTAGATTAATATCCTCCCTGCTCTGTAGTAGATTAATATCCTCCCTGCTCTGTGACACCCCTCTGTAGTAGATTAATATCCTCCCTGCTCTGTGACGCCCCTCTGTAGTAGATTAATATCCTCCCTGCTCTGTGACACCCCTCTGTAGTAGATTAATATCCTCCCTGCTCTGTAGTAGATTAATATCCTCCCTGCTCTGTGACACCCCTCTGTAGTAGATTAATATCCTCCCTACTCTGTAGTAGATTAATATCCTCCCTACTCTGTAGTAGATTAATATCCTCCCTGCTCTGTGACACCCCTCTACAGTAGATTAATATCCTCCCTGCTCTGTGACGCCCCTCTGTAGTAGATTAATATCCTCCCTGCTCTGTGACACCCCTCTGTAGTAGATTAATATCCTCCCTGCTCTGTGACACCCCTCTGTAGTAGATTAATATCCTCCCTGCTCTGTGACGCCCCTCTGTAGTAGATTAATATCCTCCCTGCTCTGTGACGCCCCTCTGTAGTAGATTAATATCCTCCCTGCTCTGTGACACCCCTCTGTAGTAGATTAATATCCTCCCTGCTCTGTGACACCCCTCTGTAGTAGATTAATATCCTCCCTGCTCTGTGACACCCCTCTGTAGTAGATTAATATCCTCCCTGCTCTGTGACACCCCTCTGTAGTAGATTAATATCCTCCCTGCTCTGTGACACCCCTCTGTAGTAGATTAATATCCTCCCTACTCTGTGACACCCCTCTGTAGTAGATTAATATCCTCCCTGCTCTGTGACACCCCTCTGTAGTAGATTAATATCCTCCCTGCTCTGTGACGCCCTCTGCAGTAGATTAATATCCTCCCTGCTCTGTGACGCCCTCTGTAGTAGATTAATATCCTCCCTGCTCTGTGACGCCCCTCTGTAGTAGATTAATATCCTCCCTGCTCTGTGACACCCCTCTGCAGTAGATTAATATCCTCCCTGCTCTGTGACACCCCTCTGTAGTAGATTAATATCCTCCCTGCTCTGTGACACCCCTCTGCAGTAGATTAATATCCTCCCTGCTCTGTGACACCCCTCTGCAGTAGATTAATATCCTCCCTGCTCTGTGACACCCCTCTGTAGTAGATTAATATCCTCCCTGCTCTGTGACACCCCTCTGTAGTAGATTAATATCCTCCCTGCTCTGTGACACCCCTCTGTAGTAGATTAATATCCTCCCTGCTCTGTGACACCCCTCTGTAGTAGATTAATATCCTCCCTGCTCTGTGACACCCCTCTGTAGTAGATTAATATCCTCCCTGCTCTGTGACGCCCCTCTGCAGTAGATTAATATCCTCCCTGCTCTGTGACGCCCCTCTGTAGTAGATTAATATCCTCCCTGCTCTGTGACACCCCTCTGCAGTAGATTAATATCCTCCCTGCTCTGTGACACCCCTCTGCAGTAGATTAATATCCTCCCTGCTCTGTGACACCCCTCTGTAGTAGATTAATATCCTCCCTGCTCTGTGACACCCCTCTGTAGTAGATTAATATCCTCCCTGCTCTGTGACGCCCCTCTGTAGTAGATTAATATCCTCCCTGCTCTGTAGTAGATTAATATCCTCCCTGCTCTGTGACACCCCTCTGTAGTAGATTAATATCCTCCCTGCTCTGTGACACCCCTCTGCAGTAGATTAATATCCTCCCTGCTCTGTGACGCCCCTCTGTAGTAGATTAATATCCTCCCTGCTCTGTAGTAGATTAATATCCTCCCTGCTCTGTGACACCCCTCTGTAGTAGATTAATATCCTCCCTGCTCTGTAGTAGATTAATATCCTCCCTGCTCTGTGACACCCCTCTGTAGTAGATTAATATCCTCCCTGCTCTGTGACACCCCTCTGTAGTAGATTAATATCCTCCCTGCTCTGTGACGCCCCTCTGTAGTAGATTAATATCCTCCCTGCTCTGTGACACCCCTCTGTAGTAGATTAATATCCTCCCTGCTCTGTAGTAGATTAATATCCTCCCTGCTCTGTGACACCCCTCTGTAGTAGATTAATATCCTCCCTGCTCTGTGACACCCCTCTGCAGTAGATTAATATCCTCCCTGCTCTGTGACACCCCTCTGTAGTAGATTAATATCCTCCCTGCTCTGTAGTAGATTAATATCCTCCCTGCTCTGTGACACCCCTCTGTAGTAGATTAATATCCTCCCTGCTCTGTGACACCCCTCTGTAGTAGATTAATATCCTCCCTGCTCTGTGACACCCCTCTGCAGTAGATTAATATCCTCCCTGCTCTGTGACACCCCTCTGTAGTAGATTAATATCCTCCCTGCTCTGTGACACCCCTCTGCAGTAGATTAATATCCTCCCTGCTCTGTGACACCCCTCTGCAGTAGATTAATATCCTCCCTGCTCTGTGACACCCCTCTGTAGTAGATTAATATCCTCCCTGCTCTGTGACACCCCTCTGTAGTAGATTAATATCCTCCCTGCTCTGTGACACCCCTCTGTAGTAGATTAATATCCTCCCTGCTCTGTGACACCCCTCTGTAGTAGATTAATATCCTCCCTGCTCTGTGACACCCCTCTGTAGTAGATTAATATCCTCCCTGCTCTGTGACACCCCTCTACAGTAGATTAATATCCTCCCTGCTCTGTGACACCCCTCTGTAGTAGATTAATATCCTCCCTGCTCTGTGACGCCCCTCTGTAGTAGATTAATATCCTCCCTGCTCTGTGACGCCCCTCTGTAGTAGATTAATATCCTCCCTGCTCTGTGACGCCCCTCTGTAGTAGATTAATATCCTCCCTGCTCTGTGACGCCCCTCTGTAGTAGATTAATATCCTCCCTGCTCTGTGACACCCCTCTGCAGTAGATTAATATCCTCCCTGCTCTGTAGTAGATTAATATCCTCCCTGCTCTGTGACACCCCTCTGTAGTAGATTAATATCCTCCCTGCTCTGTAGTAGATTAATATCCTCCCTGCTCTGTGACACCCCTCTGTAGTAGATTAATATCCTCCCTGCTCTGTGACACCCCTCTGCAGTAGATTAATATCCTCCCTGCTCTGTGACACCCCTCTGCAGTAGATTAATATCCTCCCTGCTCTGTGACACCCCTCTGCAGTAGATTAATATCCTCCCTGCTCTGTGACGCCCCTCTGCAGTAGATTAATATCCTCCCTGCTCTGTGACGCCCCTCTGTAGTAGATTAATATCCTCCCTGGTCTGTGACGCCCCTCTGCAGTAGATTAATATCCTCCCTGCTCTGTAGTAGGTTAATATCCTCCCTGCTCTGTGACGCCCCTCTGTAGTAGATTAATATCCTCCCTGCTCTGTGACGCCCCTCTGCAGTAAATTAATATCCTCCCTGCTCTGTGACGCCCCTCTGTAGTAGATTAATATCCTCCCTGCTCTGTGACGCCCCTCTGTAGTAGATTAATATCCTCCCTGCTCTGTGACACCCCTCTGTAGTAGATTAATATCCTCCCTGCTCTGTAGTAGATTAATATCCTCCCTGCTCTGTGACACCCCTCTGTAGTAGATTAATATCCTCCCTGCTCTGTGACACCCCTCTGCAGTAGATTAATATCCTCCCTGCTCTGTGACACCCCTCTGTAGTAGATTAATATCCTCCCTGCTCTGTGACACCCCTCTGCAGTAGATTAATATCCTCCCTGCTCTGTGACACCCCTCTGTAGTAGATTAATATCCTCCCTGCTCTGTGACACCCCTCTGTAGTAGATTAATATCCTCCCTGCTCTGTGACACCCCTCTGTAGTAGATTAATATCCTCCCTGCTCTGTGACACCCCTCTGTAGTAGATTAATATCCTCCCTGCTCTGTAGTAGATTAATATCCTCCCTGCTCTGTGACACCCCTCTGTAGTAGATTAATATCCTCCCTGCTCTGTGACACCCCTCTGTAGTAGATTAATATCCTCCCTGCTCTGTAGTAGATTAATATCCTCCCTGCTCTGTGACACCCCTCTGTAGTAGATTAATATCCTCCCTGCTCTGTAGTAGATTAATATCCTCCCTGCTCTGTGACGCCCCTCTGTAGTAGATTAATATCCTCCCTGCTCTGTGACACCCCTCTACAGTAGATTAATATCCTCCCTGCTCTGTGACGCCCCTCTGTAGTAGATTAATATCCTCCCTGCTCTGTGACACCCCTCTGTAGTAGATTAATATCCTCCCTGCTCTGTGACACCCCTCTGTAGTAGATTAATATCCTCCCTGCTCTGTAGTAGATTAATATCCTCCCTGCTCTGTAGTAGATTAATATCCTCCCTGCTCTGTAGTAGATTAATATCCTCCCTGCTCTGTAGTAGATTAATATCCTCCCTGCTCTGTAGTAGATTAATATCCTCCCTGCTCTGTAGTAGATTAATATCCTCCCTGCTCTGTGACACCCCTCTGTAGTAGATTAATATCCTCCCTGCTCTGTAGTAGATTAATATCCTCCCTGCTCTGTAGTAGATTAATATCCTCCCTGCTCTGTAGTAGATTAATATCCTCCCTGCTCTGTGACACCCCTCTGCAGTAGATTAATATCCTCCCTGCTCTGTGACACCCCTCTGTAGTAGATTAATATCCTCCCTGCTCTGTGACACCCCTCTGCAGTAGATTAATATCCTCCCTGCTCTGTGGTAGATTAATATCCTCCCTGCTCTGTAGTAGATTAATATCCTCCCTGCTCTGTGACACCCCTCTGCAGTAGATTAATATCCTCCCTGCTCTGTAGTAGATTAATATCCTCCCTGCTCTGTAGTAGATTAATATCCTCCCTGCTCTGTGACACCCCTCTGTAGTAGATTAATATCCTCCCTGTTCTGTGACGCCCCTCTGTAGTAGATTAATATCCTCCCTGCTCTGTGACACCCCTCTGTAGTAGATTAATATCCTCCCTGCTCTGTGACGCCCCTCTGCAGTAGATTAATATCCTCCCTGCTCTGTGACACCCCTCTGTAGTAGATTAATATCCTCCCTGCTCTGTAGTAGATTAATATCCTCCCTGCTCTGTGACACCCCTCTGTAGTAGATTAATATCCTCCCTGCTCTGTGACACCCCTCTGTAGTAGATTAATATCCTCCCTGCTCTGTGACACCCCTCTGTAGTAGATTAATATCCTCCCTGCTCTGTGACGCCCTCTGTAGTAGATTAATATCCTCCCTGCTCTGTGACACCCCTCTGTAGTAGATTAATATCCTCCCTGCTCTGTAGTAGATTAATATCCTCCCTGCTCTGTGACGCCCCTCTGCAGTAGATTAATATCCTCCCTGCTCTGTGACACCCCTCTGTAGTAGATTAATATCCTCCCTGCTCTGTAGTAGATTAATATCCTCCCTGCTCTGTGACACCCCTCTGTAGTAGATTAATATCCTCCCTGCTCTGTGACACCCCTCTGCAGTAGATTAATATCCTCCCTGCTCTGTGACACCCCTCTGTAGTAGATTAATATCCTCCCTGCTCTGTAGTAGATTAATATCCTCCCTGCTCTGTGACACCCCTCTACAGTAGATTAATATCCTCCCTGCTCTGTGACACCCCTCTGTAGTAGATTAATATCCTCCCTGCTCTGTGACACCCCTCTGTAGTAGATTAATATCCTCCCTGCTCTGTGACACCCCTCTACAGTAGATTAATATCCTCCCTGCTCTGTGACACCCCTCTGTAGTAGATTAATATCCTCCCTGCTCTGTGACGCCCCTCTGTAGTAGATTAATATCCTCCCTGCTCTGTGACGCCCCTCTGTAGTAGATTAATATCCTCCCTGCTCTGTGACGCCCCTCTGTAGTAGATTAATATCCTCCCTGCTCTGTGACACCCCTCTGTAGTAGATTAATATCCTCCCTGCTCTGTGACACCCCTCTGCAGTAGATTAATATCCTCCCTGCTCTGTAGTAGATTAATATCCTCCCTGCTCTGTGACACCCCTCTGTAGTAGATTAATATCCTCCCTGCTCTGTAGTAGATTAATATCCTCCCTGCTCTGTGACACCCCTCTGTAGTAGATTAATATCCTCCCTGCTCTGTGACACCCCTCTGTAGTAGATTAATATCCTCCCTGCTCTGTGACACCCCTCTATAGTAGATTAATATCCTCCCTGCTCTGTGACGCCCCTCTGTAGTAGATTAATATCCTCCCTGCTCTGTGACACCCCTCTGTAGTAGATTAATATCCTCCCTGCTCTGTAGTAGATTAATATCCTCCCTGCTCTGTGACGCCCCTCTGCAGTAGATTAATATCCTCCCTGCTCTGTGACGCCCCTCTGTAGTAGATTAATATCCTCCCTGCTCTGTGACACCCCTCTGTAGTAGATTAATATCCTCCCTGCTCTGTAGTAGATTAATATCCTCCCTGCTCTGTGACACCCCTCTGTAGTAGATTAATATCCTCCCTGCTCTGTGACACCCCTCTGCAGTAGATTAATATCCTCCCTGCTCTGTGACACCCCTCTGTAGTAGATTAATATCCTCCCTGCTCTGTAGTAGATTAATATCCTCCCTGCTCTGTGACACCCCTCTGCAGTAGATTAATATCCTCCCTGCTCTGTGACACCCCTCTGTAGTAGATTAATATCCTCCCTGCTCTGTGACACCCCTCTGTAGTAGATTAATATCCTCCCTGCTCTGTGACACCCCTCTGCAGTAGATTAATATCCTCCCTGCTCTGTGACACCCCTCTGTAGTAGATTAATATCCTCCCTGCTCTGTGACGCCCCTCTGTAGTAGATTAATATCCTCCCTGCTCTGTGACGCCCCTCTGTAGTAGATTAATATCCTCCCTGCTCTGTGACGCCCCTCTGTAGTAGATTAATATCCTCCCTGCTCTGTGACACCCCTCTGTAGTAGATTAATATCCTCCCTGCTCTGTGACACCCCTCTGTAGTAGATTAATATCCTCCCTGCTCTGTAGTAGATTAATATCCTCCCTGCTCTGTGACACCCCTCTGTAGTAGATTAATATCCTCCCTGCTCTGTAGTAGATTAATATCCTCCCTGCTCTGTGACACCCCTCTGTAGTAGATTAATATCCTCCCTGCTCTGTGACACCCCTCTGCAGTAGATTAATATCCTCCCTGCTCTGTGACGCCCCTCTGCAGTAGATTAATATCCTCCCTGCTCTGTGACGCCCCTCTGTAGTAGATTAATATCCTCCCTGGTCTGTGACGCCCCTCTGCAGTAGATTAATATCCTCCCTGCTCTGTAGTAGGTTAATATCCTCCCTGCTCTGTGACGCCCCTCTGTAGTAGATTAATATCCTCCCTGCTCTGTGACACCCCTCTGTAGTAGATTAATATCCTCCCTGCTCTGTAGTAGATTAATATCCTCCCTGCTCTGTAGTAGATTAATATCCTCCCTGCTCTGTAGTAGATTAATATCCTCCCTGCTCTGTGACACCCCTCTGTAGTAGATTAATATCCTCCCTGCTCTGTGACACCCCTCTGCAGTAGATTAATATCCTCCCTGCTCTGTGACACCCCTCTGTAGTAGATTAATATCCTCCCTGCTCTGTAGTAGATTAATATCCTCCCTGCTCTGTGACACCCCTCTGCAGTAGATTAATATCCTCCCTGCTCTGTGACACCCCTCTGTAGTAGATTAATATCCTCCCTGCTCTGTGACACCCCTCTGCAGTAGATTAATATCCTCCCTGCTCTGTGACACCCCTCTGTAGTAGATTAATATCCTCCCTGCTCTGTAGTAGATTAATATCCTCCCTGCTCTGTGACACCCCTCTGTAGTAGATTAATATCCTCCCTGCTCTGTAGTAGATTAATATCCTCCCTGCTCTGTGACGCCCCTCTGTAGTAGATTAATATCCTCCCTGCTCTGTGACACCCCTCTGTAGTAGATTAATATCCTCCCTGCTCTGTGACGCCCCTCTGTAGTAGATTAATATCCTCCCTGCTCTGTGACACCCCTCTGTAGTAGATTAATATCCTCCCTGCTCTGTGACACCCCTCTGTAGTAGATTAATATCCTCCCTGCTCTGTAGTAGATTAATATCCTCCCTGCTCTGTAGTAGATTAATATCCTCCCTGCTCTGTAGTAGATTAATATCCTCCCTGCTCTGTAGTAGATTAATATCCTCCCTGCTCTGTAGTAGATTAATATCCTCCCTGCTCTGTGACACTCCTCTGTAGTAGATTAATATCCTCCCTGCTCTGTAGTAGATTAATATCCTCCCTGCTCTGTAGTAGATTAATATCCTCCCTGCTCTAGTAGATTAATATCCTCCCTGCTCTGTAGTAGATTAATATCCTCCCTGCTCTGTGACACCCCTCTGCAGTAGATTAATATCCTCCCTGCTCTGTGACACCCCTCTGTAGTAGATTAATATCCTCCCTGCTCTGTGACACCCCTCTGTAGTAGATTAATATCCTCCCTGTTCTGTGACGCCCCTCTGTAGTAGATTAATATCCTCCCTGCTCTGTGACACCCCTCTGTAGTAGATTAATATCCTCCCTGCTCTGTGACGCCCCTCTGCAGTAGATTAATATCCTCCCTGCTCTGTGACACCCCTCTGTAGTAGATTAATATCCTCCCTGCTCTGTAGTAGATTAATATCCTCCCTGCTCTGTGACACCCCTCTGTAGTAGATTAATATCCTCCCTGCTCTGTAGTAGATTAATATCCTCCCTGCTCTGTGACACTCCTCTACAGTAGATTAATATCCTCCCTGCTCTGTGACACCCCTCTACAGTAGATTAATATCCTCCCTGCTCTGTGACACCCCTCTGTAGTAGATTAATATCCTCCCTGCTCTGTGACACCCCTCTGTAGTAGATTCATATCCTCCCTGCTCTTTAGTAGATTAATATCCTCCCTGCTCTGACGCCCCTCTGTAGTAGATTAATATCCTCCCTGCTCTGTAATAGATTAATATCCTCCCTGCTCTGTGACACCCCTCTGTAGTAGATTCATATCCTCCCTGCTCTGTGACACCCCTCTGTAGTAGATTAATATCCTCCCTGCTCTGTGACACCCCTCTGTAGTAGATTAATATCCTCCCTGCTCTGTGACACTCCTCTGTAGTAGATTAATATCCTCCCTGCTCTGTGACACCCCTCTGTAGTAGATTAATATCCTCCCTGCTCTGTGACACCCCTCTGTAGTAGATTAATATCCTCCCTGCTCTGTGACACCCCTCTGCAGTAGATTAATATCCTCCCTGCTCTGTGACACCCCTCTGTAGCAGATTAATATCCTCCCTGCTCTGTGACACCCCTCTGTAGTATATTAATATCCTCCCTGCTCTGTGACACCCCTCTGTAGTAGATTAATATCCCCCCTGCTCTGTGACACCCCTCTGCAGTAGATTAATATCCTCCCTGCTCTGTGACACTCCTCTGTAGTAGATTAATATCCTCCCTGCTCTGTGACACCCCTCTGCAGTAGATTAATATCCTCCCTGCTCTGTGACACCCCTCTGTAGTAGATTAATATCCTCCCTGCTCTGTGACACCCCTCTGCAGTAGATTAATATCCTCCCTGCTCTGTGACACCCCTCTGCAGTAGATTAATATCCTCCCTGCTCTGTGACACCCCTCTGCAGTAGATTAATATCCTCCCTGCTCTGTAACACCCCTCTGCAGTAGATTAATATCCTCCCTGCTCTGTGACACCCCTCTGTAGTAGATTAATATCCTCCCTGCTCTGTGACACCCCTCTGTAGTAGATTAATATCCTCCCTGCTCTGTGACACCCCTCTGTAGTAGATTAATATCCTCCCTGCTCTGTGACACCCCTCTGCAGTAGATTAATATCCTCCCTGCTCTGTGATGCCCCTCTGTAGTAGATTAATATCCTCCCTGCTCTGTAGTAGATTAATATCCTCCCTGCTCTGTGACACTCCTCTGTAGTAGATTAATATCCTCCCTGCTCTGTGACACCCCTCTGCAGTAGATTAATATCCTCCCTGCTCTGTAGTAGATTAATATCCTCCCTGCTCTGTAGTAGATTAATATCCTCCCTGCTCTGTGACGCCCCTCTGTAGTAGATTAATATCCTCCCTGCTCTGTGACACCCCTCTGTAGTAGATTAATATCCTCCCTGCTCTGTGACGCCCCTCTGCAGTAGATTAATATCCTCCCTGCTCTGTAGTAGATTAATATCCTCCCTGCTCTGTGACACCCCTCTGCAGTAGATTAATATCCTCCCTGCTCTGTAGTAGATTAATATCCTCCCTGCTCTGTGACACCCCTCTGTAGTAGATTAATATCCTCCCTGCTCTGTGACACCCCTCTGCAGTAGATTAATATCCTCCCTGCTCTGTAGTAGATTAATATCCTCCCTGCTCTGTGACACCCCTCTGTAGTAGATTAATATCCTCCCTACTCTGTAGTAGATTAATATCCTCCCTGCTCTGTGACACCCTTCTGCAGTAGATTAATATCCTCCCTACTCTGTAGTAGATTAATATCCTCCCTGCTCTGTGACACCCCTCTGTAGTAGATTAATATCCTCCCTGCTCTGTGACACCCCTCTGCAGTAGATTAATATCCTCCCTGCTCTGTAGTAGATTAATATCCTCCCTGCTCTGTGACACCCCTCTGTAGTAGATTAATATCCTCCCTGCTCTGTGACACCCCTCTGCAGTAGATTAATATCCTCCCTGCTCTGTGACACCCCTCTGCAGTAGATTAATATCCTCCCTGCTCTGTGACGCCCCTCTGTAGTAGATTAATATCCTCCCTGCTCTGTAGTAGATTAATATCCTCCCTGCTCTGTGACACCCCTCTGTAGTAGATTAATATCCTCCCTGCTCTGTAGTAGATTAATATCCTCCCTGCTCTGTGACACCCCTCTGTAGTAGATTAATATCCTCCCTGCTCTGTAGTAGATTAATATCCTCCCTGCTCTGTGACACCCCTCTGTAGTAGATTAATATCCTCCCTGCTCTGTAGTAGATTAATATCCGCCCTGCTCTGTGACACCCCTCTGTAGTAGATTAATATCCTCCCTGCTCTGTAGTAGATTAATATCCTCCCTGCTCTGTAGTAGATTAATATCCTCCCTGCTCTGTAGTAGATTAATATCCTCCCTGCTCTGTGACACCCCTCTACAGTAGATTAATATCCTCCCTGCTCTGTGACACCCCTCTGCAGTAGATTAATATCCTCCCTGCTCTGTAGTAGATTAATATCCTCCCTGCTCTGTGACACCCCTCTGTAGTAGATTAATATCCTCCCTGCTCTGTGACACCCCTCTGCAGTAGATTAATATCCTCCCTGCTCTGTGACACCCCTCTGTAGTAGATTAATATCCTCCCTGCTCTGTAGTAGATTAATATCCTCCCTGCTCTGTGACACCCCTCTGTAGTAGATTAATATCCTCCCTGCTCTGTAGTAGATTAATATCCTCCCTGCTCTGTGACACCCCTCTGTAGTAGATTAATATCCTCCCTGCTCTGTGACACCCCTCTGTAGTAGATTAATATCCTCCCTACTCTGTAGTAGATTAATATCCTCCCTGCTCTGTGACACCCTTCTGCAGTAGATTAATATCCTCCCTACTCTGTAGTAGATTAATATCCTCCCTGCTCTGTGACACCCCTCTGTAGTAGATTAATATCCTCCCTGCTCTGTGACACCCCTCTGCAGTAGATTAATATCCTCCCTGCTCTGTAGTAGATTAATATCCTCCCTGCTCTGTGACACCCCTCTGTAGTAGATTAATATCCTCCCTGCTCTGTGACACCCCTCTGCAGTAGATTAATATCCTCCCTGCTCTGTGACACCCCTCTGCAGTAGATTAATATCCTCCCTGCTCTGTGACGCCCCTCTGTAGTAGATTAATATCCTCCCTGCTCTGTAGTAGATTAATATCCTCCCTGCTCTGTGACACCCCTCTGTAGTAGATTAATATCCTCCCTGCTCTGTAGTAGATTAATATCCTCCCTGCTCTGTGACACCCCTCTGTAGTAGATTAATATCCTCCCTGCTCTGTAGTAGATTAATATCCTCCCTGCTCTGTGACACCCCTCTGTAGTAGATTAATATCCTCCCTGCTCTGTAGTAGATTAATATCCGCCCTGCTCTGTGACACCCCTCTGTAGTAGATTAATATCCTCCCTGCTCTGTAGTAGATTAATATCCTCCCTGCTCTGTAGTAGATTAATATCCTCCCTGCTCTGTAGTAGATTAATATCCTCCCTGCTCTGTGACACCCCTCTACAGTAGATTAATATCCTCCCTGCTCTGTGACACCCCTCTGCAGTAGATTAATATCCTCCCTGCTCTGTAGTAGATTAATATCCTCCCTGCTCTGTGACACCCCTCTGCAGTAGATTAATATCCTCCCTGCTCTGTGACACCCCTCTGTAGTAGATTAATATCCTCCCTGCTCTGTAGTAGATTAATATCCTCCCTGCTCTGTGACACCCCTCTGTAGTAGATTAATATCCTCCCTGCTCTGTGACACCCCTCCAATACAACCCAATACACAATATTTAACCCAATACACAATACTTAACGTGTGTGTGTGTGTGTGTGTGTGTGTGTGTGTGTGTGTTTCAGTGATATTGAAGGCAGTGGAGAAATGGAAAACGGAGAGAGAAGCTCGTCTTGCCGTAGGAAGAGAGGAGGTAGAGGAAGAGGAGGAACACATGTATGCTGTAAAGGAGGATGAGGTGAATATCAGTCAAAACATACTGACTCTGGTCCCATTTACTGGCCATTTAAAGTCAGAAGGTATTCCGAAGTGTGGCCTACTTGTAAACATAACATGTATCTGTCTCTCAGCAGTCAGATGATAACCTAACCTTTTGATTTGTCTCTCAGCAGTCAGATGATAACCTTTTGATTTGTCTCTCAGCAGTCAGATAATAACCTTTTGATTTGTCTCTCAGCAGTCAGATGATAACCTTTTGATTTGTCTCTCAGCAGTCAGATGATAACCTTTTGATTTGTCTCTCAGCAGTCAGATGATAACCTTTTGATTTGTCTCTCAGCAGTCAGATAATAACCTTTTGATTTGTCTCTCAGCAGTCAGATGATAACCTTTTGATTTGTCTCTCAGCAGTCAGATGATAACCTTTTGATTTGTCTCTCAGCAGTCAGATGATAACCTTTTGATTTGTCTCTCAGCAGTCAGATGATAACCTTTTGATTTGTCTCTCAGCAGTCAGATAATAACCTTTTGATTTGTCTCTCAGCAGTCAGATGATAACCTTTTGATTTGTCTCTCAGCAGTCAGATGATAACCTTTTGATTTGTCTCTCAGCAGTCAGATGATAACCTTTTGATTTGTCTCTCAGCAGTCAGATGATAACCTTTTGATTTGTCTCTCAGCAGTCAGATGATAACCTTTTGATTTGTCTCTCAGCAGTCAGATGATAACCTTTTGATTTGTCTCTCAGCAGTCAGATGATAACCTTTTGATTTGTCTCTCAGCAGTCAGATGATAACCTTTTGATTTGTCTCTCAGCAGTCAGATGATAACCTTTTGATTTGTCTCTCAGCAGTCAGATGATAACCTTTTGATTTGTCTCTCAGCAGTCAGATGATAACCTTTTGATTTGTCTCTCAGCAGTCAGATGATAACCTAACCTTTTGATTTGTCTCTCAGCAGTCAGATGATAACCTAACCTTTTGATCTGTCTCTCAGCAGTCAGATGATAACCTTTTGATTTGTCTCTCAGCAGTCAGATGATAACCTAACCTTTTGATCTGTCTCTCAGCAGTCAGATGATAACCTTTTGATTTGTCTCTCAGCAGTCAGATGATAACCTTTTGATTTGTCTCTCAGCAGTCAGATGATAACCTTTTGATTTGTCTCTCAGCAGTCAGATGATAACCTTTTGATCTGTCTCTCAGCAGTCAGATGATAACCTTTTGATTTGTCTCTCAGCAGTCAGATGATAACCTTTTGATTTGTCTCTCAGCAGTCAGATGATAACCTTTTGATTTGTCTCTCAGCAGTCAGATGATAACCTTTTGATTTGTCTCTCAGCAGTCAGATGATAACCTTTTGATTTGTCTCTCAGCAGTCAGATGATAACCTAACCTTTTGATCTGTCTCTCAGCAGTCAGATGATAACCTTTTGATTTGTCTCTCAGCAGTCAGATGATAACCTAACCTTTTGATCTGTCTCTCAGCAGTCAGATGATAACCTTTTGATTTGTCTCTCAGCAGTCAGATGATAACCTTTTGATCTGTCTCTCAGCAGTCAGATGATAACCTTTTGATTTGTCTCTCAGCAGTCAGATGATAACCTTTTGATTTGTCTCTCAGCAGTCAGATGATAACCTAACCTTTTGATTTGTCTCTCAGCAGTCAGATGATAACCTTTTGATTTGTCTCTCAGCAGTCAGATGATAACCTTTTGATTTGTCTCTCAGCAGTCAGATGATAACCTTTTGATTTGTCTCTCAGCAGTCAGATGATAACCTTTTGATTTGTCTCTCAGCAGTCAGATGATAACCTTTTGATTTGTCTCTCAGCAGTCAGATAATAACCTTTTGATTTGTCTCTCAGCAGTCAGATGATAACCTTTTGATTTGTCTCTCAGCAGTCAGATGATAACCTAACCTTTTGATTTGTCTCTCAGCAGTCAGATGATAACCTAACCTTTTGATCTGTCTCTCAGCAGTCAGATGATAACCTTTTGATTTGTCTCTCAGCAGTCAGATGATAACCTTTTGATTTGTCTCTCAGCAGTCAGATGATAACCTTTTGATTTGTCTCTCAGCAGTCAGATAATAACCTTTTGATTTGTCTCTCAGCAGTCAGATGATAACCTTTTGATTTGTCTCTCAGCAGTCAGATAATAACCTTTTGATTTGTCTCTCAGCAGTCAGATGATAACCTTTTGATTTGTCTCTCAGCAGTCAGATAATAACCTTTTGATTTGTCTCTCAGCAGTCAGATGATAACCTTTTGATTTGTCTCTCAGCAGTCAGATGATAACCTAACCTTTTGATTTGTCTCTCAGCAGTCAGATGATAACCTAACCTTTTGATCTGTCTCTCAGCAGTCAGATGATAACCTTTTGATTTGTCTCTCAGCAGTCAGATGATAACCTTTTGATTTGTCTCTCAGCAGTCAGATGATAACCTTTTGATTTGTCTCTCAGCAGTCAGATAATAACCTTTTGATTTGTCTCTCAGCAGTCAGATGATAACCTTTTGATTTGTCTCTCAGCAGTCAGATAATAACCTTTTGATTTGTCTCTCAGCAGTCAGATGATAACCTTTTGATCTGTCTCAGCTTTCAGATGACGAGACTAGAGAACAGATGGAAGGAGAGGATGGAACTCTCACATCCTTCATCGCTCACGTCCCTGTGCCGTCTCAGAAAGAGGTGCCTGCATTCACACACAGATCTCTACACTGTGTAGAAAGTCATGTTCCAACTAGTCTGAATGGGGCTCAGTATAATAATGCTGATCTATTAGTATGTAAATCTCTGTTTCCAGATTGGGGATGGTTAGGGCTAGTTTAATGATATGTCTTTGATCCTCTTCAGATTGGGGATGGTTAGGGCTAGTTTAATGATATGTCTTTGATCCTCTTCAGATTGGGGATGGTTAGGGCTAGTTTAATGATATGTCTTTGATCCTCGTCAGATTGGGGATGGTTAGGGCTAGTTTAATGATATGTCTTTGATCCTTGTCAGATTGGGGGTGGTTAGGGCTAGTTTAATGATATGTCTTTGATCCTCTTCAGATTGGGGGTGGTTAGGGCTAGTTTAATGATATGTCTTTGATCCTCTGGGGATGGTTAGGGCTAGTTTAATGATATGTCTTTGATCCTCTTCAGATTGGGGATGGTTAGGGCTAGTTTAATGATATGTCTTTGATCCTTGTCAGATTGGGGATGGTTAGGGCTAGTTTAATGATATGTCTTTGATCCTCTTCAGATTGGGGATGGTTAGGGCTAGTTTAATGATATGTCTTTGATCCTCTTCAGATTGGGGATGGTTAGGGCTAGTTTAATGATATGTCTTTGATCCTCTGGGGATGGTTAGGGCTAGTTTAATGATGTGTCTTTGATCCTCTTCAGATTGGGGATGGTTAGGGCTAGTTTAATGATATGTCTTTGATCCTCTTCAGATTGGGGATGGTTAGGGCTAGTTTAATGATATGTCTTTGATCCTCGTCAGATTGGGGGTGGTTAGGGCTAGTTTAATGATATGTCTTTGATCCTCTTCAGATTGGGGGTGGTTAGGGCTAGTTTAATGATGTGTCTTTGATCTTTGTCAGATTGGGGATGGTTAGGGCTAGTTTAGTGATATGTCTTTGATCCTCTTCAGATTGGGGATGGTTAGGGCTAGTTTAATGATATGTCTTTGATCCTCTGGGGATGGTTAGGGCTAGTTTAATGATGTGTCTTTGATCCTCTTCAGATTGGGGATGGTTAGGGCTAGTTTAATGATATGTCTTTGATCCTCTTCAGATTGGGGATGGTTAGGGCTAGTTTAATGATATGTCTTTGATCCTCTGGGGATGGTTAGGGCTAGTTTAATGATGTGTCTTTGATCCTCTTCAGATTGGGGATGGTTAGGGCTAGTTTAATGATATGTCTTTGATCCTCTTCAGATTGGGGATGGTTAGGGCTAGTTTAATGCTATGTCTTTGATCCTCTTCAGATTGGGGATGGTTAGGGCTAGTTTAATGATATGTCTTTGATCCTCTTCAGATTGGGGATGGTTAGGGCTAGTTTAATGATATGTCTTTGATCCTCGTCAGATTGGGGATGGTTAGGGCTAGTTTAATGATATGTCTTTGATCCTTGTCAGATTGGGGATGGTTAGGGCTAGTTTAATGAAATGTCTTTGATCCTCTTCAGATTGGGGATGGTTAGGGCTAGTTTAATGATATGTCTTTGATCCTCTGGGGATGGTTAGGGCTAGTTTAATGATATGTCTTTGATCCTCTTCAGATTGGGGATGGTTAGGGCTAGTTTAATGATATGTCTTTGATCCTTGTCAGATTGGGGATGGTTAGGGCTAGTTTAATGATATGTCTTTGATCCTCTTCAGATTGGGGATGGTTAGGGCTAGTTTAATGATATGTCTTTGATCCTCTTCAGATTGGGGATGGTTAGGGCTAGTTTAATGATATGTCTTTGATCCTCTTCAGATTGGGGATGGTTAGGGCTAGTTTAATGATATGTCTTTGATCCTTGTCAGATTGGGGATGGTTAGGGCTAGTTTAATGATGTGTATTTGATCCTCTTCAGATTGGGGATGGTTAGGGCTAGTTTAATGATGTGTCTTTGATCCTCTTCAGATTGGGGATGGTTAGGGCTAGTTTAATGATATGTCTTTGATCCTCTTCAGATTGGGGATGGTTAGGGCTAGTTTAATGATATGTCTTTGATCCTCTTCAGATTGGGGATGGTTGGGGCTAGTTTAATGATATGTCTTTGATCCTCTGGGGATGGTTAGGGCTAGTTTAATGATATGTCTTTGATCCTCTGGGGATGGTTAGGGCTAGTTTAATGATATGTCTTTGATCCTCTTCAGATTGGGGATGGTTAGGGCTAGTTTAATGATATGTCTTTGATCCTCTTCAGATTGGGGGTGGTTAGGGCTAGTTTAATGATATGTCTTTGATCCTTGTCAGATTGGGGATGGTTAGGGCTAGTTTAATGATGTGTCTTTGATCCTCTTCAGATTGGGGATGGTTAGGGCTAGTTTAATGATATGTCTTTGATCCTCTTCAGATTGGGGATGGTTAGGGCTAGTTTAATGATATGTCTTTGATCCTCTTCAGATTGGGGATGGTTAGGGCTAGTTTAATGATGTGTCTTTGATCCTCTTCAGATTGGGGATGGTTAGGGCTAGTTTAATGATGTGTCTTTGATCCTCTTCAGATTGGGGATGGTTAGGGCTAGTTTAATGATATGTCTTTGATCCTCTTCAGATTGGGGATGGTTAGGGCTAGTTTAATGATATGTCTTTGATCCTCGTCAGATTGGGGATGGTTAGGGCTAGTTTAATGATATGTCTTTGATCCTTGTCAGATTGGGGATGGTTAGGGCTAGTTTAATGATATGTCTTTGATCCTCTTCAGATTGGGGATGGTTAGGGCTAGTTTAATGATATGTCTTTGATCCTCTTCAGATTGGGGATGGTTAGGGCTAGTTTAATGATATGTCTTTGATCCTCTGGGGATGGTTAGGGCTAGTTTAATGATGTGTCTTTGATCCTCTTCAGATTGGGGATGGTTAGGGCTAGTTTAATGATATGTCTTTGATCCTCTTCAGATTGGGGATGGTTAGGGGTAGTTTAATGATATGTCTTTGATCCTCTTCAGATTGGGGGTGGTTAGGGCTAGTTTAATGATATGTCTTTGATCCTCGTCAGATTGGGGATGGTTAGGGCTAGTTTAATGATATGTCTTTGATCCTCTGGGGATGGTTAGGGCTAGTTTAATGATGTGTCTTTGATCCTCTTCAGATTGGGGATGGTTAGGGCTAGTTTAATGATATGTCTTTGATCCTTGTCAGATTGGGGGTGGTTAGGGCTAGTTTAATGATATGTCTTTGATCCTCTTCAGATTGGGGGTGGTTAGGGCTAGTTTAATGATATGTCTTTGATCCTCTGGGGATGGTTAGGGCTAGTTTAATGATATGTCTTTGATCCTCTTCAGATTGGGGATGGTTAGGGCTAGTTTAATGATATGTCTTTGATCCTCTTCAGATTGGGGATGGTTAGGGCTAGTTTAATGATATGTCTTTGATCCTTGTCAGATTGGGGATGGTTAGGGCTAGTTTAATGATATGTCTTTGATCCTCTTCAGATTGGGGATGGTTAGGGCTAGTTTAATGATATGTCTTTGATCCTCTTCAGATTGGGGATGGTTAGGGCTAGTTTAATGATATGTCTTTGATCCTCTTCAGATTGGGGATGGTTAGGGCTAGTTTAATGATATGTCTTTGATCCTCTTCAGATTGGGGATGGTTGGGGCTAGTTTAATGATATGTCTTTGATCCTTGTCAGATTGGGGATGGTTAGGGCTAGTTTAATGATATGTCTTTGATCCTCTTCAGATTGGGGATGGTTAGGGCTAGTTTAATGATATGTCTTTGATCCTCTTCAGATTGGGGATGGTTGGGGCTAGTTTAATGATATGTCTTTGATCCTCTTCAGATTGGGGATGGTTAGGGCTAGTTTAATGATATGTCTTTGATCCTCTTCAGATTGGGGATGGTTAGGGCTAGTTTAATGATATGTCTTTGATCCTCTTCAGATTGGGGATGGTTAGGGCTAGTTTAATGATATGTCTTTGATCCTCGTCAGATTGGGGATGGTTAGGGCTAGTTTAATGATATGTCTTTGATCCTCTTCAGATTGGGGATGGTTAGGGCTAGTTTAATGATATGTCTTTGATCCTCTTCAGATTGGGGATGGTTAGGGCTAGTTTAATGATATGTCTTTGATCCTCGTCAGATTGGGGATGGTTAGGGCTAGTTTAATGATATGTCTTTGATCCTCTTCAGATTGGGGATGGTTAGGGCTAGTTTAATGATATGTCTTTGATCCTCTTCAGATTGGGGATGGTTAGGGCTAGTTTAATGATGTGTCTTTGATCCTCTTCAGATTGGGGATGGTTAGGGCTAGTTTAATGATATGTCTTTGATCCTCTTCAGATTGAGTAAAAGGTTAAGTTAGAAACATGAACCGGAACTTTGTCGACTACTAAGTCTTTTTTAAACGCTTTGGGCTGGATGTGTTAATGTGAAGTTCAATCTAATAATCTATAATCTATGAGCAGACTTACTGTTGTACCTCAATTAGTGATGAAATCCCTAGTTTGAAGTGACTGTTTTCTGGAAACTGTGCGGCACCATTTTCCCTACATGGGCCAGCACCCTAGCAGTTCGAGTTCTAGCCAATGAACTTCAGCCCCATCGCCATTTGAGTGACAGCTAGCAAGAGGCACATCATACACACACACACACACACAGCAGAGCGATGGGAGAACCTCTTGAATAAATCTTTGTGTTTCTAGATTGAGGAGGCGTTGGTGAGAAGGAAGAAGATGGAGCTTCTTCAGAAGTACGCCAGCGAGACCCTGATGGCCCAAAGTGAGGAGGCCAAGACACTACTGGGGCTGTAGTGGAGAGATGGAGATCTAGGACTGAATAGGTTGTAGTGGAGAGAGGGAGGAGAAATCTATCTCTATCTCTCTAGGGCTGAAGGAGTGTATTAATTTTGGGATGAGGTGTGTCATGGCCTGCTTTTCCCAGACTATATAACTCCTTCCTATTCTTAGTACTAAACTAATCAAAGGTTTGGCTGTAGCAGGAACAGACCTGGGACCAGGTTAGTCATGTGAATGGGATAATGTCTTGCTTGGTCTGTTGGAGATACAGAACCACATTGTGTTTATATCATGATGTAATGTTACATGCCTTGTAAATAAATCACTTTTTTTTTAAACAATTTTACATTTTCTGAAGTAAACTCTATTTTCATCTGAGTAAATATTGTCTCATTCGTTTCCACCACTGGCAGATTGTAGCACTCCCATTATTGACCTGTTAAATGTTTCTGCTTTAGACCCTCATGCCTCCCATCACCCTGCACTGACCTGTGTGTGCTGTACACCGATTGGAGGAAGGCTAGTTCATGTGACAGTAAGACCATAGGAACTAGTGTCTCCCTCCCCAGCAGGACTCAAATATACACTGAGTGGACAACATGCTCTTTCCATGACACACTGACCAGGTGAAAACGTTGATTCCTTATGGATGTCACTTGTTAAATCCACTTCAATCAGTGTAAATGAAGGGGAGGAGACAAGGATTTCTAAACCTTGAGTCAATTGGGCAAGACAAAAGACTGAAGTTCCTTTGAAAGGGGAATGGTAGTAGGTGCCAGGCTTACCGGTTCCTTTGAAAGGGTTAAGGTAGTAGGTGCCGGGCGTACCGGTTCCTTTGAAAGGGGTACGGTAGTAGGTGGCAGGCGTACCGGTTCCTTTGAAAGGGGTATGGTAGTAGGTGCCAGGCGTACCGGTTCCTTTGAAAGGGGTACGGTAGTAGGTGGCAGGCGTACCGGTTCCTTTGAAAGGGGTATGGTAGTAGGTGCCAGGCGTACCGGTTCCTTTGAAAGGGGTACGGTAGTAGGTGCCAGGCGTACCGGTTCCTTTGAAAGGGGTACGGTAGTAGGTGCCAGGCGTACCGGTTCCTTTGAAAGGGGTATGGTAGTAGGTGCCAGGCGTACCGGTTCCTTTGAAAGGGGTACGGTAGTAGGTGCCAGGCGTACCGGTTCCTTTGAAAGGGGTACGGTAGTAGGTGCCGGGCGTACCGGTTCCTTTGAAAGGGGTATGGTAGTAGGTGCCAGGCGTACCGGTTCCTTTGAAAGGGGTATGAACACACATGCGTCCTCCACAAGACATGCCACCAGAGGTCTCTTCACAGTCCCCAAGTCCAGAACAGACTATGGGAGGCACAGTACTACATAGAGCCATGACTACATGGAACTCTATTCCACATCAGGTAACTGATGCAAACAGTAGAATCAGATTAAAAAGCAGGTAAAAATTCATTCTTATGGAACAGCGGGGACTGAAACAACACAGACACATGTTAATACACATACTTGCATTTTGAGTTGTAGACGTGTGGTAGTGGTGTATGAGCCTGAGGACACACATAGTGTGTTGTGGTGAATTCTGTAATGACTGTATTGTAATGTTTTTAAAATGGTATAACTGCCTTCATTTTCCCGGGCAGGCAGCTAAGGCAGCAGCTAATGGGGATCCATAAATACTAATAACAGCCATCCCCGTGGAATGCTGTTATAACCCTGCGTTCCACTGGCCAAGTGATTCTGCAGTCACGTGGTGACAATGTCAAGCCAATGAAATGGCTTACATTTTTCATGTCAATGTCTTCAAATGTCCTGTCATTCTGTCATCAGGTAGGAGGGAAACGTAGAAACCTAAAGACTCATCTTCAGTTTAGGTAGGAGGGAAACGTAGAAACCTAGACTCATCTTCAGTTTAGGTAGGAGGGAAAGAGTGGAAATGAGGTAAGATAGGGGAGGTAAGACAATAAATAGGCCATAGTGGCGAAATAATTACAATTTAGCAATTAAACACTGGAGTGATAGATGTACAGAAGATGAATGTGCAAGTAAAGTTACTGGGGTGCAAAGGAGCAAAAAAAATGTATAACAATATGGGGATGAGATAGTTGGATGGGCTATTTACAGATGGGCTATGTACAGGTGCAGTGATCTGTGAGCTGCTCTGACAGCTGGTGCTTAAAATTAGTGAGGGAGAAATGAGTCTCCAGCGTCAGTAATTTTTGCAATTCGTTCCAGTCATTGGCAGCAGAGAACTGGAAGGAAAGGCGGCCAAAAAAGGAATTGGCTTTGGGGGTGACCATTGAAATATACCTGCTGGAGCGCGTGCTACGGGTGAGTGCTGCTATGGTAACCAGTGAGCTGGGCTTTACCTAGCAGAGACTTGTAGATGACCTGGAGCCAGTGGGTTTGGCGACGAATATGAAGCAAGGGCCAGCCAACGAGAGCATACAGGTCGCAGTGGTGGGTAGTATATGGAGCTTTGGTGACAAAACAGATGGCACTGTGATAGACTGCATCCAGTTTACTGAGTAGAGTGTTGGAGGCTATTTTGTAAAGGACATCGCCGAAGTCGAGGATCGGTAGGATGGTCAGTTTTACGAGAGTATGTGTTTGGTAGCATGAGTAAAGGATGCTTTGTTGCGAAATAGGAAGCCAATTCTTGGATTTTGGATTGGAGATGCTGGACAGGCAAGCAGGTGCGGGCAGTGATCAGTTGAAGAGCATGCATTTAGTTTTACTAGCATTTAAGAGCAGTTGGAGGCCACGGAAGGAGAGTTGTATGGCATGGAAGCTCGTTTGGAGGTTAGTTAACACAGTGTCCAATGAAGGGCCAGAAGTATACAGAATGGTGTCGTTTGCGTAGAGGTGGATCAGAGAATCACCAGCAGCAAGAGCGACATAATTGATGTATACAGAGAAAAGAGTCTTGAACCCTGTGGCACCCCAATAGAGACCGCCAGAGGCCCGGACAACAGGCCCTCCGATTTGACACACTGAACTCTATCAGAGAAGTAGTTGGTGAACCAGGCGAGGCAATAATTTGAGAAACCAAGGCTGTTGAGTCTGCCGATAAGAATGTGGTGATTGACAGAGTCGAAAGCCTTGGCCAGTTCGATGAATACAACTGCACAGTATTGTTTCTTATTAATGGCGGTTAAGATATCGTTTAGGACCTTGAGCGTGGCTGAGGTGCACCCACGACCAGCTCTGAAACCAGATTGCACAGCGAAGAAGGTATGGTGGGATTCAAAATGGTTGGTGATCTGTTTGTTAACTTGGCTTTCGAAGACCTTAGAAAGGCAGGGTAGAATAGATATACAGTTGAAGTCAGAAGTTTACATACATTTAGGTTGGAGTCATTAAAACTAATTTTTCAACCACTCCACAAATTTCTTGTTAACAAACTATAGTTTTGGCAAGTCGGTTAGGACATCTACTTTGTGTATGACGCAAGTATTTTTTCCAACAATTGTTTACAGACAGATTATTTCACTTATAATTCACTATCACAATTCCAGTGGGTCAAAAGTTTACATACACTAAGTTGACTGTGCCTTTAAACAGCTTGGAAAATTCCAGAAAATGATGTCATGGCTTTAGAAGGCTTCTGATAGGCTAATTGACATCATTTGAGTCAATTGGAGGTGTACCTGTGGATGTATTTCAAAACCCACCTTCCAGCTCAGTGCCTCTTTGCTTGACATAATGGGAAAATCTAAAGAAATCAGCCTAGACCTGTAGACCTCCACAAGTTTGGTTCATCCTTGGGAGCAGTTTCCAAATGCCTGAAGGTACCACGTTCATCTGTACAAACAATAGTATGCAAGTATAAACATTATGGGACCACGCAGCCGTCATACCGCTCAGGAAGGAAGGAGACGCGTTCTGTCTCCTAGAGATGAACGTACTTTGGTGCGAAATGCGCAAATGAATCCCAGAAAAACAGCAAAGGACCTTGTGAAGATGCTGGAGGAAACAGGTACAAAAGTATCTATATCCACAGTAAAATGAGTCCTATATCGACATAAACTGAAAGGCCTCTCAGCAAGGAAGAAGCCACTGCTCCAAAACCGCCATAAAAAAAAGCCAGACTACAGTTTGCAACTGTACATGGGGACAAAGATTGTACTTTTGGAGAATTGTCCAATGGTCTGATGAAACAAAAATAAAACTGTTTGGCCATAATGACCATGGTTATGTTAGGAGGAAAAAGGGGGAGGCTTGCAAGCTGAAGAACACCATCCCAACCGTGAAGCATGGGGTTGGCAGCATCATGTTGTGGGGGTGCTTTGCTGCAGGAGGGACTGGTGCACTTCACAAACTAGATGGCAGGAAAATGATGTGGATATATTGAAGCAACATCTCAAGACATCAGTCAGGAAGTTAAAGCTTGGTCGCAATTGGGTCTTCCAAATGAACAATGACTATATTTCCAAAGTCGTGGCAAAATGGCTTAAGGACAACATAGTCAAGGTATTGGAGTGGCCATCACAAAGCCCTGACCTCAATCCTATAGAAAATTTGTGGGCAGAACTAAAAACGTGTGTGCGAGCAAGGAGGCCTACAAACCTGACTCAGTTACACCAGCTCTGTCAGGAGGAATGGGCCAAAATTCACCCAAGTTATTTTGGGAAGCTTGTGGATGGCTACCTGAAACATTTGACCCAAGTTAAACTATTTAAAGCCAATGCTACCAAATAATAATTGAGTGTATGTAAACTTCTGACCCACTGGGAATGTGATGAAAGAAATAAAAGCTGAAATAAATAATTTTCTCTACTATTATTCTGACATTTCAATTAAAAATCAATAAAGTGGTGATCCTAACTGACCTAAAACAGGTTATTTTTTACAAGGATTAAATGTCAGGAATTGTGAGAACTGAGTTTAAATGTTATTGGCTAAGGTGTATGTAAACTTCCGATTTCAACTGTAGGTCTGTAGTAGTTTGGGTCTAGAGAGTCTCCCCCTTTGAAGAGGGGGATGACCGTGGCAGCTTTTCAATCTTTGGGGATCTCAGACGATACGAAAGAGAGGTTGAACAGGCTAGTAATAGGGGTTGCAACAATTTTGGCGGATCATTTTAGAAAGAGAGGGTCCAGAATGTCTAGCCCGGCTGATTTGTAGGGGTCCAGATTTTGCAGCTCTTTCAGAACATCAGCTATTTGGATTTGGGTGAAGGAGAAATGGGGGAGGCTTGGGCAAGTTGCTGTGGGGGGTGCAGGGCTGTTGACCGGGGTAGGGGTAGCCAGGTGGAAAGCATGGCCAGCTGTAGAAAAATACTCATTGAAATTCTCAATTATCGTGGATTTATCAGTGGTGACAGTGTTTCCATGCCTCAGTGCAGTGGGCAGCTGGGAGGAGTTGCTCTAATTCTCCATGGACTTTACAGTGTCCTAGACGTTCCATTCGAAGCTACGGTTGGTATATCTTGATTTGACGTCATTTTATCTGGGGCCAATAACCTTGATGGGCACTTCTAATCTAACTCTATGGCAGCACCCAAGGGGCTTGAATTGTCAAGCTCTACCTGTAGATTATGCGGTGACCTAGTGTGCCCATTCATGACAGAACACTGAGCCAATCACAGCGCGACTAGAGAACATTCCTCAATGCTCCATATTTTCCGCTGGCTGCCTCACCACCACAGAAAGCACTGAGCTAGTCTGAAACACCTACATGTTGGAGCTGCCTTACTCAACACAGCAAAAAAGAGACCATGTTTGTTTGCAGCTTTATTAACTCAATCATTATGTTTTTTTATTTTTTACATTGTTTGCAAACTGATACTGACACCTATTAATGCCAAAATAACATGCAAAACAGGCAAAAATAAATACAATTACACTAACCAGGTGGGGCTCAAACTCTGCCCCTTTTTACACTTCTTGCATTGCATTGGGTTTTGCACGAATGCTCTGACGTGTATCTTTTATATCCCAACTTTATAGAGTGATTAATACTCATCAGACATCAGCAATAACAGATACACTTTGCTCCCTTTCCCATACGGGTCATTAGACGTGCATTAACTACTTCTGGAATGTTTAGCCTATGATATTGATTATCACTGTCCAACAGGACTCCAGTGATAACACCATACACCTCCTGGTTACTATGACTACACGATATCAACACCATATGTAACAGTACTCTTCTTGCGTTGTGTACAATCAATCCTCGACACGAATTCCAACATGTAGCACCCGTCATGGAGATTTATTCTTTAACAATGTACCTGGTAGGAACAGCACAAAATTGCACGTCATGCAATGCACGGCTCACCATCCAACTCTGCACTCACGCACGCTGGTTTGGTGCTTGTTCACTGGGCCATGTAGTTACCATAATAATACAATTACAATATACAATATAATATCTTTAACAATGTACCTGGTAGGAACAGCACAAAATTGCACGTCATGCAATGCACGGCTCACCATCCAACTCTGCACTCACGCACTGTACAAAATATATGAACCCCCCCCACCAGACACAGTAAGTTGCTAGCTAGTACTGGCGGGAATTCTTTACAACCAAAATGCACAACCAATATTCTCCAAAAAACATTGCATCTTATGTGTGATGTTCGAATAACATTTACAAACAAATGTATATAAATTGTACACTTAAATCATCACTTGGGAGTAAAAAAATCACTTATGATGCACAGTGCTTTGCAACCAACAACTTACCGCTGGTTTGGTGCTTGTTCACTGGGACGATTCTAATGAAACATCCTCCCTCGTAAGCAAGCTACGCAAACCAGCCAATAAGATGCCATGTTGAGTAGGTGACGGCAAGACAAAACTAAAACCAAAAACCCATTGGCTTAACAATAAAGTGGCAAGGGGAATCACCAATAAAACCCTGTTACACTCCCCCCTACTGAATTCCACTTGCAAAGAAAAATAATAAAAAAATACAAAACGGCACTGTGCAAACATACCAGATACAGAGACACTCAACATATGTACAGAATAACTCAGAGGAAAAAAAAAAAATTGATATATTTTTATACTACCTAATAGAGAAACTAAAAGGTAAAGCTGTGTATATCAAGGATGCAGACCCTGCTTTAAATCAGTCACTAAATATTCCAGTCATTAGACTATTCTCCTTGAGAATTAGAGTGAAAAGCGGTTGATCAATCCCCTTAGCCCTCATAGGTAAACATGCCTGTTACATGTTAAGTACACTCAGTGACTTTAAAACATCCAAGTAATAAAATAAACTACCATAAGAGAGTTGATCATATCCGTCACATTACCATCTTGCAACCTCTAATCATGGTCACAATGATGTAAAAGCAAAACAAATAAAAGATGCCAATACCATTGACCCTCTATTCACATATTAAACCTTCAAGAGCTAACTGTCTGCTGATTCATAATCTCAATCAGTCTTGACACTGGTTTAAATAGTCTTCCTGCCCTTGACCTAATACGACCCTGACTACCTTCAACTGCATAAGGGGTAACAGTGTTGTGTACTGTTGCAATAGTGGGACTGTCAACACAGTCCGTCTGTAACTGATCAGGTAAGGAATGGTCCGAGTTTGGTAGGTCAGTACGGATATCGTAAATAGACTGGTCAATTAGCTCACTCACTACACTGTTACGGTCTCGGTCAGATTCTTGAAGACTCTCTGACCGAGGCAGAACTTCCAGCTGCAGTATATCTTCCACAGAATCCAAAGGTGGAATATCCTGAGCATCCAAGGATCGCACATCACCCTCCAGGCTTGTGTCACCTGTTCCTTCAGAAGGCAATTCTGACACCCACACTCTCGTTCTGTACTCAGCATCATCATCCACTGCAGTGTCCATGGCAGCTGAGACCATAAGGCTGTCATTCATGCCCTCAGACTCTGTTAAACCAGACATGTCTGTTCCCTCATCAACGGCAGCATGGGGAAGAGGAAGGAAGTTGACTGGCATTATCAGGTTGCGATGTACCGTCTTCTCCCGTCCAGTGGAGCTGTTCTGAATCTTAAGTGTGGCTGTCAGCATTCAACCCAGTGACAAGGTAGACAGTATCCTCCCAACGGTCAGCGAGCTTCCGCTTTCCCCGCTCCACCTTGTTAGCCAGCAACACTCGATCACCAATCTCCACTGGTGCTCCTCTGACTCTTCTGTCATAAAGGTCAGCATGCCTCTTCAACTGCTTCGCTGCAGATGCCTGTGCTGTATTCATGGCTTCTTTCAGATCTCTCCTCAAAGACTGAACAAACTGGTCATAGTCCACAACTTCTGGGTTCTCTATGACAGAGCCAAAGACTATGTCAACAGGCAGTCTTGGCGTCCTCCCAAACATTAGCAGGAAAGGGGCAAAGCCTGTGGTCTCGTGGATTGTACAATTGTACGCAAACGTGAGGGACTTCAGCGCCTGAGGCCATCTGTGCTTTGCTCTCGTTGGCAGGGCCCGGATCATGTTTCCCAACGTCCTATTCATCCTTTCGCAGGACCCGTTCCCCATCGGATGGTACGGCGTGGTGTGAGACTTCTGAACACCTGCAACACTCAACAGTTCGGCTATTAAAGCGCTCTCGAAGTTGGCTCCCTGGTCTGAATGTATACGGCGAGGCATCCCGTAGACACAGAAATAGTTGTTCCACAACTGATGAGCTACTGACTTAGCAGACTGGTTCGGACACAAGAAGGCATGAGCCAATTTGGTAAAGTGGTCAGTAACAACGAGCACATCCAAGGACTTGTTTGAAGAATCTTCTGCAGACCAGAAGTCTATGCACACTAGTTCAAGAGGCTCAGTTGTTATTATGCTCTCGAGGAGCTCTCGCTTCCGGTTCAGGAGTCTTGCTCACGACGCATCTCCTGCAGCACTTCACATATGCTTTTACCTCCCTCTCCAGGCCATGCCAGAAGAACCTCTGTCTTGTCAGGTAGACTGTTCTCTGTTGGCCCTGGTGACCAGCTTCATCATGGACACCCTTCAACACCATTGCTTTCATGGAGGCTGGAACCACATACAGATACGTTTTCCTCTTTGTAACCACATTCCTTGAAACACGATACAGTACACCCATCTTCATGGTCAACTTGTCCCAACTTCTGAGAAGACACAAAACCTCAACAGTCTCATGGGAACGCTCTCTCCGGGATGGTCTTCTCCCCCTCTCCACAAAGAAGATCACTCTGCTGATCACGTTGTCATCACGCTGCTTACTCATCAGTCGGTCGTGTGGCAGAACATCGACATCGGTCTGCTCTGATGGCATAACAGCCTGTGGAAGCTGTGGCCAGAGCAGTGCATGTGAGCCCACTTCATCCCCCCAGCACCTGTGTGAATGAAGAACAGCTGCAACTTCATGTCTTGATAAAGCACCAGATGGGTCAACAGTAGCCTGACAGCTAATGACCACTTCGTTGGAGTCAGAGGCTTTGTCAAAGGGGTGGCTGGACCAGCGAAACACATCTTGCACTCTGTCTGTGCGCACAGCGTCGGCTTCAGCTAGTAAGGTCTCGTACGGGACCCTTGTCAGGCGATGGAGTGCACTGGGTCGTACGAAGGGCTGTCTGCTCAAAGCATCTGCAACAACATTTATTTTTCCAGGGATGTACTTGATGTCAAACTCGTACGGTGCCAGCTTGGCGACCCATCTCTGTTCACAAGCATCAAGCTTTGCTTTGGTCAGAATGTATGTCAAGGGATTATTATCTGTCCATACCGTGAACTGCTGTCCCCGTAGCCAGTGCTGGAACTTGTCACAGATAGCCCATTTCATGGCAAAGAACTCGAGCCTGTGTGCAGGATACCTCGACTGCGCATAACTGAGGGACTTGCTCGCGAAGGCTATAGGTCTCGCTGTAGCTCCCTGTTCCTGCACCTGGGACAGCACAGCACCTAAGCCATTGCTGGACGCATCCACCGAGAGTAGAAAGGGTTTTTCGAAGTTGGGGTGGGCCAACAAAACCTGGTCCAGTAAGGCTTGCTTTAGCTGGAATAAGGCCTGTCTGCATTCTGTTGTCCAGTCGGCAGCCGTCAACTTCCTGACAGGTGAGCGTCGCTTCTTTTTCCAGCGTGGAGCCTTGTGTCCAGTAGTCAATCCAAAGAGAGGCTTTGCAATGGTCGAGCAACCTTCAATGAACTGTTGATAATACACCACCATCCCAAGGAATGACCTCAATTTCTTCTGAGATGGAATGTCAGTGCCATCTTCCATTAGATCAGCTTCTGTTACTCCTGTAATGGCTCTCACCTTCTCAGGGTCTGTAGCTACACCATCCGCACTAATGATATGCCCCAGAAACTTCACAGACCTCTGCAGAAAGTTACACTTTTTTGGCGCCAACTTCAGGTTGTGAGCCTTGAGACGCTCAAAAACCATTTCCAGGCGCTGTAAAGCCAGATCTTCAGTGGGCGCATAGACCAAGACATCGTCAAGGTAACACAGCAGGCTAAGAAAGTTCTGATCTCCAAAGATGTTTAGCATCATCCTCATAAAGGTTGCAGGACTATTACATAACCCCTGTGGCATACGATTGTATTCGTACAATCCAAATGGCGACGTAAAAGCTGTGAATCTCCGGTCATCCTCATGCACTTCCACATTGTAGTAGCCAGAGGTAAGGTCCATTGTCGAGAAAAAGGCATTTCCACCTAAAGCAGCCAGTGCGTCAGCCTGGTGAGGGAGTGGGTGGGCGTCTTTGATGGTGCGAGCATTGAGCAAACGAAAATCAGTACAGAGTCTCAGGTCTCCAGACTTCTTCCATACAAGGACAAGGGGAGAGGCGAACTCACTACTAGACTTCCTTATGATTTCACGTTCTTCCATCTCATTCAATGCTTGTTTGAGTTTCTCATAATGATTTGGTGAAAGGCGTCGGTAGGGCATTCGAAAGGGTTTCTCATCACTCAGTTGAATGCGGTGAAGACATCCGGAAGCTTTTCCACAATCCAACTTGTGCCTGGAAAAAATAGACTGGTACTCAGCTATGAGCTGGATGAGTTTCTTCTTACCAGCAGGAGACGCTTGACAGGAGTTGACATCAATATCAGTCAAACCTAAGTCACGTAAGACCTCAGGCTCGCTTGAACTGTCAGGTCCGTCAGTATCGTGAAGTTGGCTGGAACCGTCATCAGTCAGTGTCAAGTCATCTTGGCAGTCAGTGAGTATATCAGCCGTTCTCTGCACTTGCTGCTGCAAAGCTGCTGATGAATCATCATTCACACACGAACAGTCAAAGTCCTCTAGAGCCATGCAAGGAAAGACATCGGCTAGAGTGGCGTTTCGTCTCAAAGTCACTGTCTTCTGAGAAGGGTTTATCACTCTAACAGGGAGCCACCCATCCCCCCGCAATAGAGCTACTGTCCTCCCTACCAGTATTGACCTTGGTGTTGACCTTGAACTGCTGGGCTCAATGAGAACAGCACTGCCCGCTGATAGATTCTGAGTGTTTCGTAGTCTGCCCCAGACTAAGTGCTCCTGCATAGGCTCTAGAGTCACCGCCCCTTTTAGTCTCACAGTTCCAACTTTGTCAGGTACTTCACTGTCTCTCCATCTCTCCACATTAGCCATCATATTGATTAGCTTGCTCTCCTCACCCCCGTCACACACAGGAGTATAAACCCTCTTCCAGAGATCTCCATCCGTCTTCAGGTGGCGAATCAAGTGCTTTAGGAGATTGCTGCCCAAGATGAGGTCATCACTCTGGCCTTCAACCACCAGTGTAGGCACGGCAACTCTACATCCGTACACCTCCATCTCCAGCTCACATACTCCCAAAGGCCTCGTCTTCAACCCACCACAACCAACCAAGACTACCTCTGTAGGACTCAATGATGGACTTTTCAACACTCCTGCACGCAACAGTTCAGGTAAGACCCTAGAGCTCAAGGTACAAGCCATGGATCCACTGTCAAGCATAGCTCTCACTTCTACTTCTCCTCCTATTAACACCTTGGCATAAAATAAATCATCATGTGCAGAAAGCCTCTGTGTGTTCTGCATTATGATACTCTTCTCAGTCTCCATTTCGTCACAAACACTTTTATATACAGACTCCAAATCAACAGCTCTCACCGATGGGGACTCTACAAAAGGCCCAACACTCTCCCCTTCTACATGCAGGCCTACTAGTTTTCCCGGAAGCTGAGCAGTGGTTACTGTAGGGACTCCACCAGCTGTGCTCAGAGCTGCGGCCTTGGGGCACTGAGAGCGTGCGTGGCCAGCTACATGACAAAGAAAGCAGAGGTGATTGGCCCTGCAGTGAAAGTAAGTATCATGTCCAGCATCCCCGCACACGTTACATGGCCCATTAGACTTCACTTTGCTCCTATTCCCTTTCTGGAACCTATGGTCAGACTGTTGTGGTCTCTGCTCCAGCACACGCTCCAGCATTGCAAGGATACGTTCCATCGGCTCAGCTGAGCCCTGAATAGTCTGGGCTGGGTAAGGCAACGTATTGGGTACTTCCATGATGGGCCTCACAGCAGGCATGGTGATCGGCATGACAGCACCAACTTCCTGCTTCATTGTTGTGATGGCTGGGATCACCTTAGATAAGTGAGAGTACCTCTGCTCCCTCCTGTATTCATCCAGCCTCTCATGAACATCTGCAGCAGTCCACTGCTGTAATGGCTTGCACTTAAAGATAAGGGACAGTTCAGCGTTAGGGCAATGTCTGATGAACATGACTGTGAGCTCACGAGATGGGTCTTCAACCCTTTTTTTCTGTCTCTTTAGACAATCTTCAGCAACCTCCATAGCCCTGTTCAGTCTGAGCCAATATTCAAATGGTTGTTCATCAGTCAGAGGTAATGTGGCATAAAAGTCAGCGAGGGGCATGCTTGAAAAAGCAGTGTCACTAAAATGTTGTTTCAGTATGTCAAAGATGGGACTCGGGCCTTTAGATAAATCAACGGAGGGATTGCTGCGTATGCCCACTTTAACAACATCACGGGCCCTTCCCATAAGCCTACCCATAACCTCAACAGCTTGGTCCATCACAGATACGCCCCTCTTACGCATGTAAACCATGACCATATCCTCCCACTCATGCACTGTGCACTTTTCAGAGCCATCCCCCCGAAAGTACACTGGTTCCCTGATATCAGACTTCAATACCAGGTTCAGGCCTGACACATCCAAACCCCTAGAGCTGCATGCATTCCCCATAACATTGTCCCCAACATGTCCAACAATTGCCTTTGACTCCAAACAGGAGGCAATGTTCTCCCCAATGGAATGACCAATCTGCTGTACTATGTCTGCTATGAAATCCATGGAGACCTCCCCACTCCCTGTATTTGGCAAAACTCTGTCATACACATCCTTGGGCGTTTCCATGGGTACACTATCATCAAAACTCCCAAAACCCTCCAGTTTAGGCATAGGTGTAGAAGCAACTGGAATTTTGCCTGAACCCCTACCAACAGATGGTGACAGATTAAATGACAGGAAACCCCTACCTCTCCCAACACCTTCCATTTTAACAATGGGAAATCAACACACTAATAAAAATGTAACTAGCAAAAAAAATGCATATATATATTTCTTTCTTTAACCTCACGTCAAAATCTAACCTATATCTAGTACACAGGTAAAACTCACCCTACTCATATCAGATATACATTAGAATTTCAAATAAACAAGTAACACAAAAGTTATATCGTTTATCTGTGAAGTGTCTCAGCCAGAGAAATCATCAATTTCGATAATAAAACGTTGATGGCGCCCTCTTGTGGCGAAATGCGATATCGCACTATACTGCACCAGCAACGTCTTATCTGGTTCTTCAACGGCAACCACGGCGAAGTTCTGAGATGGAAATCCAGCGAAGGATGATCCGATCCAGAAGAACGGTCACGGCACCACTGTAACAGTACTCTTCTTGCGTTGTGTACAATCAATCCTCGACACGAATTCCAACATGTAGCACCCGTCATGGAGATTTATTCTTTAACAATGTACCTGGTAGGAACAGCACAAAATTGCACGTCATGCAATGCACGGCTCACCATCCAACTCTGCACTCACGCACGCTGGTTTGGTGCTTGTTCACTGGGCCATGTAGTTACCATAATAATACAATTACAATATACAATATAATATCTTTAACAATGTACCTGGTAGGAACAGCACAAAATTGCACGTCATGCAATGCACGGCTCACCATCCAACTCTGCACTCACGCACTGTACAAAATATATGAACCCCCCCCACCAGACACAGTAAGTTGCTAGCTAGTACTGGCGGGAATTCTTTACAACCAAAATGCACAACCAATATTCTCCAAAAAACATTGCATCTTATGTGTGATGTTCGAATAACATTTACAAACAAATGTATATAAATTGTACACTTAAATCATCACTTGGGAGTAAAAAAATCACTTATGATGCACAGTGCTTTGCAACCAACAACTTACCGCTGGTTTGGTGCTTGTTCACTGGGACGATTCTAATGAAACATCCTCCCTCGTAAGCAAGCTACGCAAACCAGCCAATAAGATGCCATGTTGAGTAGGTGACGGCAAGACAAAACTAAAACCAAAAACCCATTGGCTTAACAATAAAGTGGCAAGGGGAATCACCAATAAAACCCTGTTACACATACACCTCCTGGTTACTATGACTACACGATATCAACACCATACACCTCCTGGTTACTATGACTACACGATATCAACACCATACACCTCCTGGTTACTATGACTACACGATATCAACACCATACAACTCCTGGTTACTATGACTACACGATATCAACACCATACACCTCCTGGTTACTATGACTACACGATATCAACACCATACACCTCCTGGTTACTTTGTCTGCATCCACTTTTCCCAACGCCTTCTTCACCATCCTCGTGACTTCAAACGGGTTTTCCCAAATAAATCCATTCTAAGACTTCACTGTTGTCCACGCATCTTTCTCGCTAACGGCACTGGACGTGCTTTCAGCGTGTCGCTTCTAACGACACTTCTGCTTCAGCCATTTCCCCGGCGACCAGTCTGCCTAATACGTGCCCGGAACCTTAACATCGGAACCTTGTTTTAATTGATTCTGGGGGTTCATAGGCGGGTGTTTCGGATTGCACTCAAACGTGACAACGATAACATAAATACTGTTGCGCCAATGTTATTGATGAACAAAAATGAGCACGAAGCAAGTCACCTGCAGGTGACTAATGGTTTTACTATTCCTTGACTTGAGCTGTGTGATGTTTCCGGTCTTGCAACTAGGAAATGTTCGCTAGCTTCTTAGCTAGCTGGCTGGCTAGCCAACATTAGCTAACTCTTTGCCGTTGCTAGTTAGCTTCCTAACGTTAGCTTTGAAGCTGAGACCAGTCTGGTGCGATATATGAGAACATGCGGTAGTGTGTTGCTCAGATTGAACAAGTCCATGGATCACACGATTGGTGCTTTTGTTTGCTAGTTAGCACTAAAGTGTAGCCTAGGCAGACGATAGTGGGCGCTAGATCTGCACTATAATGACTAGGATTGATGACGCCCGGTCGCCGGTTTTTATATAAATAGGCTGGACACATGACATTTTTAACAAAGCTTTTCACATAACTAGTTCATTGCATCCGCCGTGGAGCCCGGTTTCATAATATGACCATAATTCTCAGCTGTTTGCCGTACTTTTGAAGTAATCACGAAAAACAGGCCTTATTTTAGGGCATTTTCACCCTACCAGCTCCTATTAGTTATATGGAGCACCATGACACCAACTCTCCTTCTGAATGTACTATTCCCAGCCCATTGTTCTACGTCACAATGCCTGCTTCGCTATTGTTCGCAATCATGCTGACCACACCGCTCGCATCCACGAGCATTGCAAAATACATTTAAACATGCATGTTATTCCATTATTGCGCCAATGAGCTCTGCTTTGCCAAGCACTAAAATAGAAGTCAGTTCTATTTGTGACGCTGAACTTGGTGCAAGTCCTGCCTCTCCCATCTCCTCATTGGTTTATAGAAGCAGATACCCATGTGCCATCTCCTCATTGGTTATACTCACGTGGGTGATTGAAAGATGAACTAAGTTAGGTCGGTTGTCGTGGTAACTATGAAAGTTAGATGCCAATCGTCATATAAAGTCCAAAGAAGAAAAAGCCTTGAAGGAGGAATGATGACTAGAAACGATTCGGTTGTCCGTTTTACGTGTGGCTTAATTGTCGGAGTGGAGGACCTTGTGCATTTCAGGTAAAATAACAACTCAACGTTTATATCCCAGGACAAATTAGCTAGCAACAGCAAGGTGGTGGTGTTCTTTGGCTTGCAAGCCTCCCCCTTTTTCCTCCAAACATAACGATGGTCATTATGGCCAAACAGTTCTATTTTTGTTTCATCAGACCAGACGACATTTCTTCAAAAATTACGTTTTTTGTCCCCATGTGCAGTTGCAAACCGTAGTCGTTTTTTTATGGCGGTTTTGGAGCAGTGGCTTCTTCCTTGCTGTGCGGCCTTTCAGGTTATGTCGATTATAGGACTCATTTTACTGTGGATATAGATACTTTTGTACCTGTTTCCTCCAGCATCTTCACAAGGTCCTTTGCTGTTCTAGGATTGATTTGCACTTTTTGCACCAAAGTACATTCATCTCTAGGAGACAGAACGCGTCTCCTTCCTGAGGTCGTATGACGGCTGCGTGGTCCCATGGTGTTTATACTTGCGTACTGTTGTTTGTACAGATGAACGTGGTACCTTCAGGCATCTGGAAATTGCTCCCAAGGATGAGCCAGACTTGTGTAGATCTACAAATTTTTCCTGAGATCTTGGCTGATTTCTTTTGATTTTCCCATGATGTCAAGCAAGGAGGCTCTGAGTTTGAAGGTAGGCCTTCAAATACATCCACAGTTACACATCCAATTGACTCAAATGATGTCAGAAGCTTCTAAAGCCATGACATCATTTTATTGAATTTTCCAAGCTGTTTTTAAAGGCAGTCAATTTAGTGTATGTAAACTTCTGACCCACTGGAATTGTGATACAGTGAAATAATCTGTCTGTAAACTATTGTTGGAAAAATTACTTGTGTGATGCACAAAGTAGATGTCCTAACCGACTTGCCAAGACTATAGTTTGTTAACAAGCAATTTGTGGAGTGGTTGAAAAACGAGTTTTAATGACTCCAACCTAAGTGGCTGTAAACTTCTGACTTCAACTGTAGATGGCCGGGCGGGGGGGCGGGGGGGTTGTGGAGCCAGAGACAGCAGGGGTTCAAACTGTAGGTGTAAATCATTCTCTCTACTATTATTCTGACATTTCACAATCTTAAAATAAAGTGGTGATCCTAACTGACCTAAGACAGGATTTTTACTAGGATTAAATGTTAATTATGTTGATTAAACCCTCAACACGGGGGCCCCTCAGGGGTGTGTGCCTAGTCACTTCCTGTACTCCCTGTTCACCCACAACTGTCTGGCCACTCAGGGCTCCAACACCATCATTTAAGTTTGCTGACGACACACCAGTGGTAGGCCTGATCACCGACGGCAATGATTCAGCCTACAGGGAGGAGGTCAGAGATTTAGCAGTGTGGTTCCAGGACAACAACCTCTCCCTCAACGTCAGTAAGAGCAAGGAGCTGATTGTGGACTATAGGAGAAAGAGGGGAGAGCCCGCCCCCATACACATCGATGGGGTAGTTGTGGAGCAGGTCGAGTGCTTTGAGTTTCTTGGCGTCCACATCACTAACGAACTAACATGGTACACACCCGCACCGTCGTGAAGAGGGCATGGCAGCGCCGCTTCCACCTCAGGAGGCTAAAAGAATGTGTCATGGGCCCTCGCGCCATTGAGAGCATCTTGACTGGCTTCATCACCTCTTGGATATGGCAAATGCATCATCCTTGACCGCAAAGAGAGGCAGGTAGCCTAGTGGTTAGAGCGTTGGACTAGTAACAGGAAGGTTGCAAGATCGAATCCCCGAGCTGACATGGTCAAAATCTGTCATTGTTTTTTGTGTGTCACTGGCCTACACTGGCACCACAATTTCAAAGTGTGTGTGTAGGGTTTGTATTTATTTTGACTATTTTCTACATTGTAGAATAACAGTGAAGACATCAAAACTACGAAATTACACATGGAATCATTTGGAATTCTGTTATCTCCACCCGGCACCGCCAGAAGAGGTCTGGCCACCCCTCATCCTGATTCCTCTCTAGGTTTCTTCCTAGGTTTTGGCCTTTATAGGGAGTTTTTCCTAGCCACCGGGCTTCTACACCTGCATTGCTTGCTGTTTGGGGCGTTAGGCTGGGTTTCTGTACAGTACTTTGAGATATCAGCTGATGTACGAGGGCTATATAAATACATTTGATTTGATGTAGTAACAAAAAAGTGTTAAACAAATCAAAATTTGTTTTATATTTGAGATTCTTCAAAGTAACCACCCTTTGCCTTGATGACAGCTTTGCACACGCTTGACATTCTCTCAACCAGCTTCATGAGGTAGTCACCTGGAATGCATTTCAATTAACAGGTATGCCTTGTGAGTATAGAGACTAAGTGGAGTCGCAATTCAACAGCTCAGACACGAGACGTATGTGGCAGGGTCTTCAGACAATCACGGACTACAAAAGGAAAACCAGCCACGTCGCGGACACCGACATCTTGCGTCCGGCCAAGCTAAACACCTTCGTTGCCCGCTTTGAGGATAACACAGTTCCACCGACGCGGCATGCTACCAAGGACTGTGAGCTCTCCTTCTCCCTGGCCAATGTGAGTAAGAAATTTAAACGTGTTAACTCTCGCAAGGCTGCCGGCCCAGAAGGCATTCCTAGCCACGTTCTCAGAGCATGCGCGGACCAGCTGGCTGGTGTGTTTTCTGACATATTCAATCTCTCCCGATCCCAGTCTGCTGTCCCCACATGCTTCAAGATGGCCACCATTGTTCCTGAACCCAAGAAAGCAAAGATAACTGAACTAAATGACCATCGCCCCGTAGCACTCACTTCTGTCATCATGAAGTGTTTTGAGAAACTAGTCAAGGATCATATCATCTCTATCTTACTTGTCACTCTAGACCCACTTCAATTTGCTTACCGCCCCAATAGGTCCACAGACCATGCAATCGCCATCACACTGCCCTGTCCCATCTGGATGAGGAATGATGTCATCATCAAGCTTGAGACCCTGTGTCTGAACCCCACTCTGTGCAATTGGGTCCTGAACTTCCTGACGGGCCGCCCCCAGGTGGTGAGGGTAGGTAACAACATCTCCACCCCGCTGATCCTCAACACTGGGGCCCCACAAGGGTGCGTTCTGAGCCCTCTCCTGTACTCCCTGTTCACCCACGACTGTGCGGCTAAGCACTCCTCCAACTCAATCATCAAGTTTGCAGACGACACTACAGTGGTGGGCTTCATTACCAGCAACGACGAGACGAACAACAGGGAGGAGGTGAGGGCCCTCGGAGTGTGGTGTCAGGAAAATAACCTCTCACTCAACGTCAACAAACAAAGGAAATGATCGTGGACTTCAGAAACAGCAGAGGGTGCACCCCTCTATCCACATCGACGGGACAGTAGTGGAGAAAGTGGAAAGCTTCAAGTTCCTTGGCGTACACATCACTGACAATCTGAAATGGTCCACGTTGAAGATAGTGTGGTGAAGGCGCAACAGCGCCTCTTCAACCTCAGGAGGCTGAAGAAATTTGGCTTGTCACCTAAAACCCTCACTAACTTTTACAGATGCACAATTGAGAGCATCCTGTCGGGCTGTATCACCGCCTGGTACGCCAACTGCACCCCCTGAAACCGCAGGACTCTCCAGAGGTTGGTGCGGTCTGCCCAATGCATCACCGGGGGCAAACTACCTGCCCTCCAGGACACCTACACCACCCGATGTCACAGAAAGGCCATAAAGATCATCAAGGACAACAACCACCCGAGCCACTGCCTGTTCACCCCGCTACCATCCAGAAGGCGAGGTCAGTACAGGTACATCAAAGCTGGGACAGAAAGACTGTTAAACAGCCACCACTAGCACAGAGAGGCGGCTGCCTACATACAGACTTGAAATCATTGGCCACTTTAATAAATGGATCACTAGTCACTTTAATAATATCTCCACACCATCACTGCAGTCCCTGGTTCGAATCCAGGCTGCATCACATCCGGCCGTGATTGGGAGTCCCAATTGGCTCAGTGTCGGCTGTGGTAGGCCATCATTGTAAATAAGAATTTGTTCTTTAACTGACATGCCTAGTTAAATAAAGGTGTAAAAAAAAATATATATAAATAATTACTCATCTCATGCATTACTCATCTCATGTGTATATACTGTATTCTATACTATTCTACTGTATCTTAGTCTATGCCGCTCTGACATTGCTCATCCATATATTTATATATTCTTATTCCATTCCTTACTTAGATTTGTGTGTATTAGGTATTTGTTGTGAAATTGTTAGATATTTCTGCAGTCGGAACTAGAAGCACAAGCATTTCGCTACAACCGCAATAACATCTGCTAGCCATGTGTATGTGACCAATAAAATTTGATTTGTTAAAAGTTAATTTGTGAAAAAAAAATTTTTTATGCATTAGTGTTGTGTGACAAGGTAGGGGTGGAAGGTATACAGAAGATATAACTATTTGGTTAATGACTAAATCAAGTTTATTTTATATAGCCCTTCGTACATCAGCTAATATCTCAAAGTGCTGTACAGAAACCCAGCCTAAACCCCCAAACAGCAAGCAATGCAGGTGTAGAAGCACGGTGGCTAGGAAAAACTCCCTAGAAAGGCCAAAACCTAGGAAGAAACCTAGAGAGGAACCAGGCTATGAGGGGTGGCCAGTCCTCTTCTGGCTGTGCCGGGTGGAGATTATAACAGAACTATGCCAAGATGTCCATATTAATAAGTCCATATTTTAGCAAGAACAGCTGAAATAAGCAAAGAGAAATGACATTCCATCATTACTTTAAGACATGAAGGTCAGTCCATCATTACTTTAAGACATGAAGGTCAGTCCATCATTACTTTAAGACATGAAGGTCAGTCCATCATTACTTTAAGACATGAAGGTCAGTCCATCATTACTTTAAGACATGAAGGTCAGTCCATCATTACTTTAGGACATGAAGAAGGTCAGTCAATCCGGAACAGTTAAAGAATAGTTCTTGAAGTGCAGTCGCAACAACCATCAAGCGTTATGATGAAACTGGCTCTCATGTGGACCGCCACAGGAAAGGAAGACCCAGAGTTACCTCTGCTGCAGAGGATAAGTTTATTAGAGTTACCAGCCTCAGAATGGAAAGGAAGACCCAGAGTTACCTCTGCTGCAGAGGATATGATGAAACTGGCCCTCATGAGGACCGCCACAGGAAAGGAAGACCCAGAGTTACCTCTGCTGCAGAGGATATGATGAAACTGGCTCTCATGTGGACCGCCACAGGAAAGGAAGACCCAGAGTTACCTCTGCTGCAGAGGATACGTTTATTAGTTAACTGCACCTCATATTGCAGCCCAAATAAATAATTCACAGAGTTCAAGTAACAGACACATCTCAACAGAAACTGTTCAGAGGAGACTGTGTGAATCAGGCATTATTGGTCGAATTGCTGCAAAGAAACCACTACTAAAGGACACCAATAAGAAGAGACTTGCTTGGGCCAAGAAACACGAGCAATGGACATTTAGACCGGTGGGAATCTGTCCTTTGGTCTGATGAGTCCAAATTTGAGATTTTTGGATCCAACCGTTGTGTCTTTGTGAGATACCGAGTTGGTGAACGGATGATCTCCGCATGTGTGGTTCCCACCATGAAGCATGGAGGAGGAGGTGTGATGGTGTGTGGTTCCCTCCGTGAAGCATGGAGGAGGAGGTGTGATGGTGTGTGGTTCCCACCGTGAAGCATGGAGGAGGAGGTGTGATGGTGTGTGGTTCCCACCGTGAAGCATGGAGGAGGAGGTGTGATGGTGTGTGGTTCCCACCGTTAAGCATGGAGGAGGAGGTGTGATGGTGTGTGGTTCCCACCGTGAAGCATGGAGGAGGAGGAGTGATGGTGTGTGGTTCCCACCGTGAAGCATGGAGGAGGAGGTGTGATGGTGTGTGGTTCCCACCGTGAAGCATGGAGGAGGAGGTGTGATGGTGTGTGGTTCCCACCGTGAAGCATGGAGGAGGAGGTGTGATGGTGTGTGGTTCCCACCGTGAAGCATGGTGAAGGTGTGATGGTGTGTGGTTCCCACCGTGAAGGAGGTGTGATGGTGTGTGGTTCCCACCGTGAAGCATGGAGAAGGAGGTGTGATGGTGTGTGGTTCCCACCGTGAAGCATGGAGGAGGAGGTGTGATGGTGTGGTGGTGCTTTGCTGGTGACACTGTTTTATTTAGATTTCAAGGCACACTTAACCAGCATGCTAACCACAGCATTCTGCAGCGACACGACATCCCGTTTGGTTTGCGTTTAGTGGGACTATCATTTAGTTTTTTAAACAGGACAATGATCCAAAACACACCTCCAGGCTGTGTAAGAGCTATTTCACCAAGGAGAGTGATGGAGTGCTGCATTAGATGACCTGACCTCCACAATCACCAGACCTCAACCCAATTGAGATGGTTTGGGATGAGTTGGACCGCAGAGCAAAGGAAAAGCAGCCAAGTGCTCAGCATATGTGGGAACTCCTTCAAGACTGTTGGAAAAGCATTCCAGGTGAAGCTGGTTGAGTGAATGCTAAGAGTGTGCAAAACTGTCATTAAGGCAAAGGGCGACTACTTTGAAGAATCTCAAATATAAGTCATATTTGATTAGTTTAACACTTTTTTTTGGTTACTACATGATTCCATATGTTATTTCATAGTTTTGATGTCTTCTATTATTCTACAATGTAGAAAATAGTAAAAATAAAGAAAAACCCTTGAATGAGTAGGCGTGTCCACACTTGACGTGTGTGTGTGTGTGTGTGTGTGTGTGTGTATACACACACACTCACACGTTCAAGTTTGGGGTCACTTAGAAACGTCCTTGTTTTTGAAAGAAAAACAAATATTTGTCCATTAAAATAACAGCAAATTGATCAGAAATATGGTGTAGAAATTGTCAATGTTGTAAATGACTATTGTAGCTGGAAACAGCAGATTTTTAACGGAATATCTACATTTATCAGCAACCATCACTCCTGTGTTCCAATGGCACGTTTATCATTTTAAAAGACTATTTGATCATTAGAAAACCCTTTTGCAGTTATGTTAGCACAGCTGAAAACTGTGGTGCTGGTAAAGAAGCAATACAACTGGCCTTCCTTAGACTGGTTGAGTATCTGGAGCATCAGCGTTTTTGGGTTCGATTACAGGCTCAAAATGGCCAGAAACAAAACTTTCTTCTGAAACTTGTCAGTCTATTCTTCTTCTGAGAAATAAAGGCTATTCTATGCGAGACATTGCCAAGAAACTAAAGATCTAACCAGACACCTAGATATTTGTAGTTGTCCACGTATGCTAAGTCAGAGCCGTCCAGAGTAGAGGTCGACCGATTATGATTTTTCAACGCCGATACCGATTATTGGAGGACAAAAAAAGCCGATACCGATTAATCGGACGATTTTATTTAAAAAAAATATATAGTTTTATATATATCATAAACACACACACACACACATTTTTGTAATAATGACAACTGCAACAATACTGAATGAACAATGAACACTTTTATTTTAACTTAATATAATAGATAAATACACACACACACACAGCTCTGAAGTGACAATGATACTGAAGAGTCTGCTTAGGAGACAAATACTCTCAACTGTTTGAATAAAAATAGAGTTTAAGTTACCTGTGATGAATGTTGAAAACAAAAACTGTCATTTCTATGTGCAGGAAATCCTATTTTAATAATAGGCATGGTAAGAATTGACGATCAAAGTGCGAGTCATAATTCCCATGACACCTTCTAGCAAAATCTGAAAAGCGGTTCGTTCATTTATTCATTAGGATATTTTTAGATTCACTTAAAATAAGGTCTGTGTTTCGTGTAGGCTTACATCACCTTGCCAATTTTATAACTGTGTAGATATCCATAGGACAAGGTAACTCTGATCAATATTGGCAAAATATAAGCGAAGATCATTTTTTTTGTAGAGTGGATTTATGAAAATATGTTGACAAACGTTACCTTATCCTAGTGAGATTTACACGGGCATCAAAACGTCGAGGCGGTTTAAGCCTGCACGAAACACAGACCTTATTTGAAGTAGATCAAGACATTCTCTATGGAAGACATGAACGGTAAAATAACAAAGGAACCCCTTTCAAGTTCAGCCGCAAGTTATTACAGGAATTATAACGCGTCGACTATTTCTCTCTCAACCATATACCTTTGACTAATCCGGAAACTATCACCTCGAAAACAAAACGTTTATTCCGTTCCGTATTTTATCAAACGGTTGGCATCCACGAGTCTAAATATTCCTGTTACATTGCACAACCTTCAATGTTATGTCATAATTACGTAAAATTCTGGCAAATTAGTTCGCAAAGAGCCAGGCGGCCCAACATGTTGCATATACCCTGACTCTGCGTGCAATGAACGCAAGAGAAATGACACAATTTCACCTGGTTAATATTGCCTGCTAACCTGGATTTCTTTTAGCTAAATATGCAGGTTTAAAAATATATACTTGTGTATTGATTTTAAGAAAGGCATTGATGTTTATGTTTAAGTACACATTGGAGCAATGACAGTCATTGATTGATTGTTTTTTATAAGATAAGTTTAATGCTAGCTAGCAATTTACCTTAGCTTACTGCATTCGCGGCACAGGCAGGCTCCTCGTGGAGTGCAATGTAATCAGTGTTGGACTAGTTAACTGTAAGGTTAAGATTGGATCTCCCAAGATTGGATCCCCCGAGCTGACAAGGTTAAAAATCTGTCGTTTTGCCTCGTTCAAGGGTTCCTAGGCCGTCATTGAAAATAAGAATGTGTTGTTAACTGACTTGCCTCGTTAAATAAAGATTAAATAAAGGTGTAAAAAAAAAAATCGGCAAATCGGCGCCCAAAAATACCGATTTCCGATTGTTATGAAAACTTGAAATCGGCCATTCCGATTAATCGGTCGACCTCTAGTCCAGAGTAGTGATGCTGGACGGGCGGGCAGGTGCGGGCAGTGATCGGTTGAATAGCATGCATTTAGTTTTACTTGCGTTTAAGAGCAGTTGGAGGCCACGGAAGGAGAGTTGTATGGCATTGAAGCTCGTCTGGAGGTTAGTTAACACAGTGTCCAAAGAAGGGCCAGAAGTACACAGAATGGTGTCGTCTGCGTAGAGGTGTACCAGAGAATCACCAGCAGCAAGAGCCACATCATTGATATATACAGAGAAGAGAGTCGGCCCGAGAATTAAACCCTGTGGCACCCCCATACAGACTGCCAGAGGTCCGGACAACAGGCCCTCTGATTTGACACACAAATGTCTCCTTAAACTCTGTATGCAATATTGCACTATTTTCCAGCTACATGAAACAAAGGTAAACAGAGACCACAAAAAGCTTTTCAGCTACAAACACAGATCAAACAAAGACATGCTTGTCTCCATCTTGAAATGGGAGTGTGTATGAACCTAATCAGACTATATATCAGTTCTCGGAACATCCGGCCTGAATAAGCAGAAACCAAGGTATCATGACTAATCCACACGCTAGCTAGCGTGCTTATTCTGCTGTTTGTTTGTGTGTTGCTATGCAGGTATTTTCTCCATGGTGTCTGCCGAGAGGGGAATAGGTGCATGTTCTCTCATGACCTGACCACCAGTAAACCTTCAACCATCTGTAAGTTCTTCCAGAGAGGTGTGTGTGCCTACGGAGACCGCTGCAGGTAAGATCCAACATACTGACCACACTGATGGGCTGGAATGTACAGTTACTGTATGAGTTTTATGCTCATCTATCGTGTTCAATAAATGTGTTTATTATCATTGTGTGTGTTTTGACTGTCTGTGTTGTAGGTATGACCACATCAAGCCATCTGGTGGTGGAGGAGGAGGAGGAGGAGGAGGAGGAGGAGGGAGAGATGTGCCCATGGACCTCCCTAACAGAAACCCCATCACTGCTGGGGCCTTCATCCCCCCTGGGGTGCCTGGACCTCTCGCCCCCACTGCACCCCAAGCCAGGCATCAGGGAGGGAAGAAACCGCTGGTGCTGAGAGATAGAGGTATGGTGGAATCTCACTGCCACATTTACATGCAAACCAATATCCCATTATTATTCTGTTTTTTTGAGTTGACGCTAGGACTGGGCAATATATCAAATGAATTTGATTCATTCAAATGTATGTTTTTGCGCGATATTCTAAATGCCTGTACCAAGAATCTAGGTTTTGTTCTTTTTCAGTTTTATGAACGTTTGTCCTCTTGTTCTCATGTTGTCTTTTTGGTCTTGTCTCGTTCGCTCCTTCTGTGCTGTGCATCTTCCCATTTACCCCAGAGATCTGTATATAATGACGAGATGCTCATGTCTCCGTTCTATCAATGGGAGTCGTCCCAAAGGCAGGACAAAATAAGCTCATAGAAAAGCATTGGCCTTATTTTGGACAGATTTTATCAAGAGTGAGACCTCTCGCTTTGCACCTTCCTCTATGGTTTACACACACCAAGCCCCTCCCCATCCTCTCATGCCAACAAAGTTGAGAGATCACATCTTCCCCTCTGACAAAGCGGTTTCAACTCGCTAGTTGCATTTGGTTTGGTCCAACAGAATCAGCCATATCAGTCAACTTCTCCTCTAGTACAGCAAAATGTACTTTCAACCCTTTTTGTCTCAACTACTCAAAATGCACGCAGAGCAGATACTCTTGTTTTACTCTCTTATTACAAATTAATGCTCAGTTTGTCGCCCACAGCGTTGGGGTACCACTGTAATACTAGCTGCCTAGTCTGCAATAAGCATAAAACATAATTATATATATATTTTTATTGCTTTTTTTCCTGCATTATTTAACTTATTTTGTACATAATGTTGCTGCCACCGTCTCTTATGACTGAAAAGATCTTCTGGAAATCAGAACAGTGATTACTCACCTCCACCTGGATGAAGATTTCTTTCTTTTAAGTCCGACGCGAAGGAGCATTCGTCGGCGAGTGGGTAACTACCATCCATTCTATTGGCCAACGTGCAATCACCGGAGAATAAACTGGATGATCTCCGCTTGAGACTATCCTACCAACGGACATAGAAAATGTAATATTTTATGTTTCACCAGTCGTGGCTGAACGGCGAACGGATAATATTATTTTGGTTTCCTGTGCATCGGCAGGACGGAACAGCTATGTCTGGTAGGACGAGGGGTGGGTGTGAAACTATTTGTCAATAACAGCTAGTCTACCAAGAGTTTTCATCTATATTTTTCGTAGGTTGTTTATTTACCACCACAAACCGATGCTGGCACTAAGACCACACTCAATGAGCTGTGTAAGGCCATAAGCAAACAAGAAAATGCTTATCCAGAAGCGGCGCTCCTAGTGGCCAGGGAATTTAATGCAGGGGAACTTAAATCAGTTTTACCTCATTTCTACCAGCATGTTACATGTGTAACCAGAGGTAAAAAAAATCTAGACCACCTTTACTCTACACACAGAGACGCATACAAATCTGACCATAATTCTATCCTCCTGATTCCTGCTTACAAGCGAAAACTAAAGCAGGAGGTACCAGGGACTCGTCAGATGACGCGGATGCTACGCTACAGGACTGTTTTGCACAGACTGGAATAGGTTCCAGGGTTCATCCAATGGCATTGAGGAGTATACCACCTCAGTCATCGGCTTCATCAATAAGTGCATCGACGACGTCGTCCCCACAGTGACCGTACGTACATATCCCAACCAGAAGCTATGGATTACAGGCAACAGAGCTGCCACTTTCAAGGAGGGGGACACTAATCCAGACGATTGTAAAAAATCCCGCTATGCCCTCAGACGAACCATCAAACAGGCAAAGTGTCAATACAGGACTAAGATTGAATCCTACTACTGGTTCTGACGCTCGTCGAATGTGGCATGGATTGTACACTATTACGGACTACAAAGGGAAACGGGCACAAAAACAACAAACCTTTCTGAACGTGATAATACCTTGACAAAGTTGTTAAATAGCATGTTAGTACATGTTCTTTTAATATTTCGAATGTTTTAGAAAGTTCTGTTACGTACCTGTAATAGTAGAAAGAACGTACACAAGTTTACGTCTGCATAGGTCTGGCTTTTTCCTTTATTTTATTTATTTTTTATTTTTTTTACCTTTATTTAACTAGGCAAGTCAGTTAAGAACAAATTCTTATTTTCAATGACGGCCTAGGAACAGTGGGTTAACTGCCTGTTCAGGGGCAGAACGACAGATCTGTACCTTTATCATCTCGGGGATTTGCCAGAACTTGCTGTTTCTCCTACTGCCACAGTGCAACAGCGCCATCTATTGGCCTGATGGACTAAAGCATGTTCTAAAGCATAATGACTAAAGCATGGACAAAAGCATAATGCTAAAGCATGTGGAATATACAATTTAGATTAAGACAAATACATACACAAATTAGTTAAAAATAATAAGGGGTGTCTGTTTATAGTGACTTTGTTTTCAACCTTTTGCACCCACAAAGCTCATCACTAAGCTAAGGACCCTGGGACTGAATCCCCTCCCTCTGCAACTGAATCCTGGACTTCCTGACGGACTGCCCCCAGGTGGTAAGGGTAGACGGCATCATTTCTGCCTCACTGATCCTTAACACGGGGCCCCTCAGGGGTGTGTGCTTAGTCCCCTCCTGTACTCCCTGTTTACCCACGACTGCGTGGCCAAACACGACTCCAACACCATCATTAAGTTTGCTGGTGACACAACAGTGGTAGGCCTGATCACCGACAACGATAAGAGCCTAAAGGTAGGAGGTCAGAGACCTGGCAATGTCGAGCCAGGACAGCAACCTCTCCCTCAACGTGAGCAAGACAAATGAGCTGATTGTGGACTACAGGAAAAGGAGGGCTGAACACGCCCCCATCCACATCGACGGGGCAGTAGTGGAGCAGGTTGAGAGCTTCAAGTTCCTTGGTGTCCACATCACCAACAAACTATCATGGTCCAAACACACCAAGACAGTCATGACGAGGACACAACAAAACCTTTTCCCCCTCAGCAGACTGAAAAGATTTGGCATGGGTCCTCAAAAAGTTATACGGCTGCACAATAGAGAGCATCCTAACCGGTTGCATCACCGCCTGGTATGGCAATTCCTCGGCATCCGACAATAAGGCGCTACAGAGGGTAATGCGTACAGCTCAGTACATCATAAGGGCCAAGCTTCCTGCCATCCAGGACCTACAGTTGAAGTCGGAAGTTCACATACACTTAGGTTGGAGTCATTAAAACTTGTTTTTCAACCACTCCACAAATTTCTTGTTAACAAAATATAGTTTTGGCAAGTCGGTTAGGACATCTACTTTGTGCATGACACAAGTCATTTTTCCAACCATTGTTTACAGACAGATTATTTCACTTATAATTCACTGTATTACAATTCCAGTGGGTCAGAGGTTTACATACACTAAGTTGACTGTGCCTTTAAACAGCTTGGAAAATTCCAGAAAATGATGTCATGGCTTTAGAAGGCTTCTGATAGGCTAATTGACATCATTTGAGTCAATTGGAGGTGTACCTGTGGATGTATTTGGAGGCCTACCTTCAAATTCAGTCCCTCTTTACTTGACATCATGGGGAAATCAAAATAAATCAGCCAAAACCTCCACAAGACCTCCACAAGTCTGGTTCGTCCTTAGGACAATCCAAATGCCTGAAGGTGCCACGTTCATCTGTTCAAACAATAGTACGTAAGTATAAACACTTTGGGACCACGCAGCCGTCATACCGCTCAGGAAGGAGATGCGTTCTGTCTCCTAGAGATGAACGTACTTTGGTGCGAAAAGTGCAAATCAATACCAGAGCAACAGCAAAGAACCTTGTGAAGATGCTGGAGGAAACTGGTACAAAAGTATCTATATCCACAGTAAAACAAGTCCTATATCGACATAACCTGGAAGTCCTCTCAGCAAGGAAGAAGCCACTGCTCCAAAACCGCCATAAAAAAGCCAGACTACGGTTTGCAACTGCACATGGAGACAAAGATCATACTTTTTGGAGAAATGTCCTCTGGTCTGATGAAATAAAAATAGAACTGTTTGGCCATAATGACCATCGTTATGTTTGGAGGAAAAAGGGGTGAGGCAAAGAACACCATCCCAACCGTGAAGCATGGGGGTGGCAGCATCATGTTGTGGGGGTGCTTTGCTGCAGGAGGGACTGGTGCACTTCACAAAATAGATGGCACCATGAGGGTGGAAAATTATGTGGATATATTAAAGCAACATCTCAAGACATCAGTCAGGAAGTTAAAGCTTGGTCGCAAATGGGCAATGACCCCAAGCATACTTCCAGAGTTGTGGCAAAATTGCTTAAGGACAACAAAGTTAAGGTTTTGGAGTGTCCATCACAAAGCCCTGACCTCAATCTCATAGAAAATTTGTGGGCAGAAGTGAATAAGCTTGTGCGAGCAAGGAGGCCTAAAAACCTGACTCGGTTACACCAGCTCTGTCAGGAGGAATGGGCCAATATTCACCCAACTTATTGTGGGAAGGTTGTGGAAGGCTACCCGAAACGTTTGACCCAAGTTAAACTATTTAAAGGCAATGCAACCAAGTACTAATTGAGTGTATGTAAACTTCTGACTCACTGGGAATGTGATGAAAGAAATAAAAGCTGAAATAAATAATTCTCTCTACTATTATTCTATTATTTCACATTCTTAAAATAAAATGTTGATCCTAACTGACATAAGACAGGGGAATTTAACTCGGATTAAATGTCAGGAATTGTGAAATTGAGTTTAAATGCATTTGGCTTAGGTGTATGTAAACTTCTGACTTCAACTGTATCAATGATGTCGCTCTTGCTGCTGGTGATTCTCTGATCCACCTCTACGCAGACGACACCATTCTGTATAGATCAGGCCTTTTGGACACTGTGCTAACAAACCTCCAAACGTGCTTCAACGCCATACAACACTCCTCCCGTTGCCTCCAACTGCTTTTAAATGCTAGTGAAACTAAATGCTCTTCAACCAATTGCTGCCTGTTCTGACTTAGAATATGTGGACAACAACAAATACCTAGGTGTCTGGTTAGACTGTAAACTCTCCTTCCAGACTCACATTAAACATCTCCAATCCAAAATTAGAATTTAGAATCAGCTTCCTATTTCGCAACAAAGCCTCCTTCAGTCATGCTGCCAAACATACCCCCGTAAAACTGACCATCTTACCGATCCTTGACTTTGGCGATGTAATTTACAAAATAGCACCCAACACTCAGCAAATTGGATGTAGTCTATCACAGTGCCATCCGTTTTCACCAAAGCCCCATATACTACCCACCACTGCGACCTGTATGCTCTCGTTGGCTTGCCCTCACTACATATCCGTCGCCAAACCCACTGGCTCCAGGTCATCTAAGTCTTTGCTAGGTAAATTCCCTGCCCTATCTCAGCTCACTGGTCACTATAGCAACACACACCCATAGCACGCGCTCCAGCAGGTACATTGCACTGGTCATCCCCAAAGCCAACACTTACTTTGGCCGCCTTTCCTTGCAGTTCTCTGCTGCCAATGACTGGAACGATTGCAAAACATCTCTGAAGTTGGAGTCTTATATCTCCCTCACTAAATTTAAGCATCAGCTGTCAGAGCAGCTTACCTATCGTTGTACCTGTACACAGCCAATGTGTAAATAGCACACCCTACTACCTCATCCCCATATTGTTACTGTTGAGCTTCTTTTCTTGGGCTTCTATTTAATAATGAATTCTCAATGTGCACTTATAAATCATATAAATTTTAATCAAAATACAGCTGTAGACAGAAGTCAAGGATCAAACATACAAATGATTTCTCTTCTGAGTTCTGCAAAATAGGAAAAGTTGCTTTTAGTCAACCCCTAGTGATGTCACTGCCTACTTCAAAACCTTCTACTCATGAGACCAAGCCCATGCATATCAAATTCAAGTTTATTTGTCACGTGCTCCGAATACAACAGGTGTAGACCTTTCAGTGAAATGCTTACTTACAGGGTCTAACCAACAGTGTAAAAAAGGTATTAGGTGAACAATAGGTAAGTATAAAAATGAAAACGACAGTAAAAAAGACAGTGAAAAGTAACAGTAGTGAGGCTATATATAGTAGAGACCATATACAGTTTTATAAACTTGCAGGAGAGACAATAGTTCCAGAGTTTTCTAAGGGCTCAGCAGTAATTTTCCACTTCCCAAGTTGCTTTATAGTGGTATGTCCTGACTAGTCTCTTATCTCTTTCACTCCCCTGCAGGGGTCTGTGTCTATGAATCTCTTTTAGCCTTGAGGCGCTTTCTCACAGACTCCCTGTTTTGACTGCAATAACTCACATCTCTCTCAGACCATTTGTTATAAGAAGCAGAGACTAGAAAATAACTGTGGAACAATGTTACACCTTATAATGCATATATATATATATATATATATATTGCTAATCTGTAGTCCAGGACCCTATTATAAATGTAGTGGAGGAGGGGTCTTATAGCCCTTCCCCTTCTATTAATACAACATAAGTCAGGGACTGCGGTTGAAAATTAGCCGGCTGGCTAAAACCGGCACTTTTACTGAAGCGTTGGTTAATGTGCACTGTCCCTGTAAAAATAAACTCAAACTCAATCAATTATTATAATACATCAAACATTTGGTGCAGCCCCTATCATGACCCCAAGGTGAGCCCATCATTACTTACCCTCTTGCTCTTTTTCACCCCAGAATCTCTGCTTGCACATCATCATCTGCACATCTATCACTGCATTATTAATGCTAAATTGTAATTATTTCGCCTCTAAGGGCTATTTATTGCCTACCTCCCGACTCTTCTACATTTGCACACACTATTCATAGATTTTTCTATTTTTCTTTTCTATTGTGTTATGGACTGTACGTTTATTTATGTGTAATTCTGTGTTTTTGTCGCACTGCTTTGCTTTATCTCGGACAGGTCGCAGTTATAAATGAGAACTTGTTCTCAACTGGCCTATCTGGTTAAATAAAGGTGTTCTCAACTAGCCTACCTGGTTAAATAAAGGTGTTCTTAACTAGCCTACCGGGTTAAATAAAGGTGTTCTCAACTAGCCTACCTGGTTAAATAAAGGTGTTCTCAACTAGCCTACCTGGTTAAATAAAGGTGTTCTCAACTGGCCTACCGGGTTAAATAAAGGTGTTCTCAACTAGCCTACCTGGTTAAATAAAGGTGTTCTCAACTAGCCTTCCTGGTTAAATAAAGGTGTTCTCAACTATTCTACCTGGTTAAATAAAGGTGTTCTCAACTAGCCTACCTGGTTAAATAAAGGTGTTCTCAACTAGGTCACCTGGTTAAATAAAGGTGTTCTCAACTAGCCTACCTGGTTAAATAAAGGTGTTCTCAACTAGCCTACCTGGTTAAATAAAGGTGTTCTCAACTGGCCTTCCTGGTTAAATAAAGGTGATCTCAACTAGCCTACCTGGTTAAATAAAGGTGTTCTCAACTAGCCTACCTGGTTAAATAAAGGTGTTCTCAACTGGCCTACCTGGTTAAATAAAGGTGTTCTCAACTAGTCTACCTGGTTAAATAAAGGTGTTCTCAACTAGTCTACCTGGTTAAATAAAGGTGTTCTCAACTAGCCTACCTGGTTAAATAAAGGTGTTCTCAACTGGCCTACCTGGTTAAATAAAGGTGTGTGATGTTTTCATCTGATTGTTTTTAACAGGTGATGTTCTTCTTTAATAACACAGACCCCAAAGAAAATCGGGGGAGGAAAACAGGTTTATTCAAATAGGACAAATCATTCTTGGAAGTAGATGGTAATTCTCCCCTGTCCTCAGTGATACTCTCCAGTGATGCTCTCCAGTGATGCTCTCCAGTGATTCTCTCGTGTAGTTCGTTCCAGTGGTTCTCTCCAGTGGTTCTCCCCTGTGGTTCTCCCCTGTGGTTCTCCCCTGTGGTTCTCCCCTGTGGTTCTCTCCTGTGGTTCTCTCCTGTGGTTCTCCCCTGTGATTATCTCCACAGATCAAAGAGACAGGATCTAGTTTTATAACCCAGCCCTAGCCTGTGGGTGACCAATTAGAAGTCCTTGCAGTACAACTGAGCCAATGGCCAAATAACAAGTATCCTATTTCAGGCTCACTGTATAGACAAATTCCTCCCATGCTCTGACCCATTTGATAAATGATTCCCTATTACTGAAAAACCATTATTTCCAAATAATCGTTGAGTCTATTGACTTCTCGTCCTCTTGACCCCTCGTACTCTGTCTCTACGTTGTGTATTTATCTTCAAAATATTCTTCTATTTTCAAACAGATCACTTCAGAAAGTAGGCTACCTGCGCAGTTCGATCCACCATAGTAATTTAGCCTACTATCATTAATTTACTATAATTTAAATTAAGTTTCTGCTTATAATTTCCAACATTTGGTTGGCCATTTGTTTGTCAACTATAGTTAGATACATAGAAGAGAAGCTCTGTCTTGTTGCCTAGAAGACTAAATAAATGAGTCTTCACCAGATTGTCTCACATTGATCTAATGAATGTGTTTAGTAATCTAGTTACCACCTGTGAAGTTGACTTGTTTCCTTCAGGGACCGGGGAGAAAAAGCATTAACTCCAAAACAGTGGAAAGATTGTTCCTTTACAAAATGTCCCAATATCATCAGTTTGACCGGTTTTAAGGACATGAAAAGCTGAGAACTAAGAAACACATTTCTGATAAGACTTCACACAGCCATGCAATCTTCATAGACAAACATTGGCAGTAGAATGGCCTAACTTAAGAGCTTAGTGACATGGCACCGTTATAGGATGCCACCTTTCCAGCAAGTCAGTTCATCAAATTTCTGCCCTGCTTGAGCTGCCCCAGTCAATTGTAAGTGCAGTTATTGTGAAGTGGAAACGTCTAGGAGCTTCAACGGCTCAGCCGCGAAGTGTTAGGCCACACGAGCTCACAGAACGGGAGGGCTGTAGCTCGTTAAAATCGTATGTCCTCGGTTGTAACACTCAGTACCAAGTTCCAAACAGCCTCTGGAAGCAACGTCAGCACAAGAACTGTTCGTCGGGAGCTTCATGAAATTAGTTTCCATCGCCGAGCAGCCTAAGATCACCGTGTGCCAAACGTTGGATGGAGTTGTGTAAAGCTCGCTGCTATTGGACTCTGGAGCAGTGGAAACGCGTTCTCTGGAGTGATGAATCACGCTTCACCACCTTGCAGTGTGACGGACAAATCTGGGTTGGTGGATGCCAGGAGAATGCTACTTGCCCGAATGCATAGTGGCAAATGTAAAGTTTGGAGGATGAATAATGATCTGGGGCTGTTTTTCATGATTCAGGCCCCTTAGTTCCAGTCAAAGGACATCTTAATGCTCCAGCATACAATGACATTCTAGATGATTCTGTGCTTCCAACTTTGTGGAAACAGTTTAGGGAAGGCCCTTTCCCCCATGCGTAAAGTGAGGACCATATAGAAATGGTTTATTGAGATCGGTGTAGAAGAACTTGACTGGCCTGCACAGAGCCCTGACCTAAACCCCATTGAACACCTTTGAGATGAATTGGAACGCCGACTGAATTGGAACGCCGATGCTGTTGTGGCTGAATGGAAGCAGGTCCCCACAGCAATCTTTTTAATTGATTGAACTTTAATTTAACTTGGCAAGTCAGTTAAGAAGTCTTTATTTACAATGACGGCCTACCCCGGCCAAACTCTAACCCGGACGACGCTGGGCCAATTGTGTGCTGCCCTACGGGACTCCCAATCACGGCCGGTTGTGATACAGCCTGGAATCGAACCAGGGTCTGTAGTGACGCCTCTAGCACTGAGATGCAGTGGCTTAAACCGCTGCGCCACTCGGGAGCGATGTTCCAACATCTACAGTGGCTTGCGAAAGTATTCACCACCTTGGCATTTTTCCTATTTGTTGCCTGGAATTAAAAATGATTTTTGGGGGGTTTGTATCATTTGATTTACACAACATGTCTACCACTTTCAAGATGCAAAATATTTTTAATTGTGAAACAAACAAGAAATAAGACAAAAAAACTGAACTTGAGTGTGCATAACATTTCACCACCCCAAAGTCAGTACTTTGTAGAGCCACATTTTGCAGCAATTACAGTTGCAAGTCTCTTGGGGTAATACTCTATAAGCTTGGCACATCTAGCCACTGGGATTTTTGCCCATTCTTCAAGGCAAAACTGCTCTAGCTCCTTCAAGTTGGATGGGTTCCACTGATGTACAGCATTCGTTAAGTTATACCACAGATTCTCAATTGGATTGAGGTCTGGGCTTTGACTAGGCCATTCCAAGACATTTGAATGTTTCCCCTTAAACCACTCAAGTGTTGCTTTAGCAGTATGCATAAGGTCATTGTCCTGCTGGAAGGTGAACCTCCGTCCTAGTCTCAAATCTCTGGAAGACTGAAACAGGTTTCCCTCAAGAATTTCCTTGTATTTAGCGCCATCCATCATTCCTTCAATTCTGACTAGTTTCCCAGTCCCTGCCGATGAAAAACATCCCCACAGCATGATGCTGCAACCGCCATGCGACTGTGTTCTCGGGGTGATGAGAGGTGTTGGGTTTGCACCAGACATAGCATTTTCCTTGATGGCCAAAAAGCTAAATTTTAGTCTCATCTGACCAGAGTACCTTCTTCCATATGTTTGGGGAGTCTCCCACGTGCCTTTTGGCGAACACCAACCGTGTTTGCTTATTTTTCTTCTTTAAGCAAAGATTTTTTTTCTGGCCACACTTCCGTAAAGCCCAGCTCTGTGGCGTGTACAGCTTAAAGTGGTCCTATGGACCGATACTCCAATCTCCACTGTGGAGCTTTGCAGCTCCTTCAGGCTTATCTTTGGTCTCTTTGTTGCCTCTATGATTAATGGCCTCCTTGCCTGGTCCTTGAGTTTTGGTGGGCGGCCCTCTCTATGCAGGTTTGTTGTGGTGCCATATTCTTTCCATTTTTTAATAATGGATATAATGGTGTTCCATGGAATGTTCAAAGTTTCTGATATTTTTTTATAACCCAACCCTGATCTGTACTTCTCCACAACTCTGTCCGTGACCTGTTTGGACCTTGGTCTTCATGGTGCTGCTTGCTTGGTGGTGTTGCAGACTCGGGGGCCTCTCCAGTTTGGAGAGCTCCTTGGTCTTCATGGTGCTGCTTGCTTGGTGGTGTTGCAGACTCTGGGGCCTCTCCAGTTTGGAGAGCTCCTTGGTCTTCATGGTGCTGCTTGCTTGGTGGTGTTGCAGACTCTGGGGCCTCTCCAGTTTGGAGAGCTCCTTGGTCTTCATGGTGCTGCTTGCTTGGTGGTGTTGCAGACTCTGGGGCCTTTCAGACACGTGTGTGTATATGTATATATATATACACTGAGATCATGTGACACTTAGATTGCACACAGGTGGACTTTATTTAACTAATTATGTGACTTCTGAAGGTAATTGGTTGCACCAGATATTATTTAGGGGCTTCATAGCAAAGGGGGTGAATACATATACACGCACCACTTTTCCATTTTTAATTTATTTTTTGAAACAAGTAATTTTTTTAATTTCACTTCACCAATTTGGACTATTTTGTGTATGTCCATTACATGAAATCCAAATAAAAATCAATTTTTTAAAAATCAAACAGGATGTAATACACAAAATAGGAAAGAAAAAAAAAACGCCAAGGCGGATGAATATTTTTGCAAGACACTTCCCAGAAGAGTGGAGGCATTTATAGCAGCAAAGGGGGGACCGACTCCATATTAATGACTTCCCAGAAGAGTGGAGGCATTTATAGCAGCAAAGGGGGGACCGACTCCATATTAATGCCTTCCCAGAAGAGTGGAGGCATTTATAGCAGCAAAGGGGGGACCGACTCCATATTAATGACTTCCCAGAAGAGTGGAGGCATTTATAGCAGCAAAGGGGGGACCGACTCCATATTAATGACTTCCCAGAAGAGTGGAGGCATTTATAGCAGCAAAGGGGGGACCGACTCCATATTAATGACTTCCCAGAAGAGTGGAGGCATTTATAGCAGCAAAGGGGGGACCGACTCCATATTAATGACTTCCCAGAAGAGTGGAGGCATTTATAGCAGCAAAGGGGGGACCGACTCCATATTAATGACTTCCCAGAAGAGTGGAGGCATTTATAGCAGCAAAGGGGGGACCGACTCCATATTAATGTCTTCCCAGAAGAGTGGAGGCATTTATAGCAGCAAAGGGGGGACCGACTCCATATTAATGCCTTCCCAGAAGAGTGGAGGCATTTATAGCAGCAAAGGGGGGACCGACTCCATATTAATGCCCATGATTTTGGAATGAGATGTTTGACGAGCAGGCGTCCACATACATTTGGTCATGTAGAGTACTTTCTGCTTGCATAGTAAGCCTCCTGGCTCGCACACGCTTATTCACTTCTGCCCACATATTTTCTATAGGATTGAGGTCAGGGCTTTGTGATGGCCACCCCAATACCTTGACTTTGTTGTCCTTAAGCCATTTTGCCACAACTTTGGAAGTATGCTTGGGGTCATTGTCCATTTGGAAGACCCATTTGCAACCAAGCTTTAACTTCCTGACTGAGGTCTTGAGATGTTGCTTTAATATATCCACATAATTTTCCACCCTCATGATGCCATCTATTTTGTGAAGTCCACCAGTCCCTCCTGCAGCAAAGCACCCCCACAACATGATGCTGCCACCCCTGTTCTTCACGGTTGGGATGGTGTTCTTCAGCTTGCAAGCCTCCCCCTTTTTCCTCCAAACATAACGATGGTCATTATGGCCAAACAGTTCTATTTTTGTTTCATCTTGCCAGAGGACATTTCTCCAAAATGTACGATCTTTGTCCCCATGTGCAGTTGCAAACCGTAGTCTGGCTTTATTATGGCTGTTTTGGAGCAGTGGCTTCTTCCTTGCTGAGCGGCCTTTCAGGTTATGTCGATATAGGACTCGTTTTACTGTGGATATAGATACTTTTGTACCTGTTTCCTCCAGCATCTTCACAAGGTCCTTTGCTGTTGTTCTGGGATTGATTTGCACTTTTCACACCAAAGTACGTTCATCTCTAGGAGACAGAACGTGTCTCCTTCCTTAGCGGTATGATGGCTGCGTGGTCCCATGGTGTTTATACTTGCGTACTATTGTTTGTACAGATGAACGTGGTACCTTCAGGTGTTTGGAAATTGTCCCAAGGATGAACCAGACTTGTGGAGGTCTACAATTTATTTTCTGAGGTCTTGGCTGATTTCTTTTGATTTTCCCATGATGTCAAGCAAAGAGGCACTGAGTTTGAAGGTAGGTCTTGAAATACATCCACAGGTACACCTCCAATTGACTCAAATGATGTTAGAAGCCTATCAGAAGCTTCTAAAGCCATGACATCATTTCCTGGAATTTTCCAAGCTGTTTAAAGGCAGTCAACTTAGTGTATGTAAACTTCTCACCCACTTGAATTGTGATAAAGTGCATTTTGAAGTGAAATAATCTGTCTGTAAACAATTGTTGGAAAAATTACTTGTCATGCACAAAGTAGATGTCCTAACCGACTTACCAAAACTATAGTTTGTTAACAAGAAATTTGTGGAGTGGTTGTAAAACGAGTTTTAATGACTCCAACCTAAATGTATGTAAACTTCCGACTTCAACTGTATAGTTGTGTCTCAGATTTAAACCAATGGTTTTAGTATGTAGTTTGTCACTAGGAGGTGTCCATGTGATGCAGCCAGTAGTATGAATGGTGAATCCAGTATTCTGTGGCCTTGACTTGAACTGTCTGTTTGTGCCTGTGTGTTCCAGCCCTGGGGTGTGACAGTACAATGATGCCCTTCGGTGGGGGTGGCTCAGAGGCGGACTGTTGGACGGAGTACCATGACAACAGTGCCCATGCCAAACCTCCACACTCCTACCTGGATGCCATCAGGACCGGTCTGGAGTGTTCTGCCACGGCCGGCCCCTACCCTGGCCCCCAGCCACAGCTCTGTCCCTACGCCGCTGCAGGACAGTGTAACTACGGAAACACCTGTCCCTATCTCCACGGTGATATGTGTGACATCTGCCGTCTGCAGGTGCTCCACCCACACAACCCTGAGCAGAGGAGAGCTCACGAGAAGGTAGGACCCATACTTTAACCCTAACCGTCACATGACCTCGATCAGAGGAGAGCTCACGAGAAGGTAGGACCCATACTTTAACCCTAACCGTCACATGACCTCGATCAGAGGAGAGCTCACGAGAAGGTAGGACCCATACTTTAACCCTAGCCGTCACATGACCTCGATCAGAGGAGAGCTCACGAGAAGGTAGGACCCATACTTTAACCCTAACTGTCACATGACCTCGATCAGAGGAGAGCTCACGAGAAGGTAGGACCCATACTTTAACCCTAGCCGTCACATGACCTCGATCAGAGGAGAGCTCACGAGAAGGTAGGACCCATACTTTAACCCTAGCCGTCACATGACCTCGATCAGAGGAGAGCTCACGAGAAGGTAGGACCCATACTTTAACCCTAGCCGTCACATGACCTCGATCAGAGGAGAGCTCACGAGAAGGTAGGACCCATACTTTAACCCTAGCCGTCACATGACCTCGATCAGAGGAGAGCTCACGAGAAGGTATGAGGCCACATGCTTCTGTAGTCTCTAATTACACTGTCTGATGCATCTTTATGTTGATAGAAGTGTGGAGGACAATGGACAAGTCAAACACAACTGTTGGCTGAAGAGGATACTGTTTTGGATATTAATAGGTACATGTGTCACCCGCCTCTGTCAGATGTGTATGATGGTGTTTGAGGCGGACATGGAGAAGGCGTTTGCAGCGCAGCACAGCCAGGACAAGGTGTGTTCTATCTGTATGGAGGTGGTTTATGAGAAAGCTGCTGCCTCAGAGAGACGCTTCGGGATCCTCTCTTCCTGCTGCCACACATACTGCCTCTCCTGCATCCGCCAGTGGCGCTGCGCCAAGCAGTTTGAGAACAAGTGAGTTGAGAACTACTATAAACACCAAGCAGTTTGAGAACAAGTGAGTGGAGAACTACTATAAACACCAAGCAGTTTGAGAACAAGTGAGTGGAGAACTACTATAAACACCAAGCAGTTTGAGAACAAGATCATCAAGTGTTGATGGTTGCTAATATACACTGCTCAAAAAAATAAAGGGAACACTTAAACAACACAATATAACTCCAAGTCAATCACACTTCTGTGAAATCAAACGGTCCATTTAGGAAGCAACACTGATTGACAATAAATGTCACATGCTGTTGTGCAAATGGAATAGACAAAAGGTGGAAATTATAGGCAATTAGCAAGACACCCCCAATAAAGGAGTGGTTCTGCAGGTGGTGACCACAGACCACTTCTCAGTTCCTATGCTTCCTGGCTGATGTTTTGGTCACTTTTGAATGCTGGCGGTGCTTTCACTCTAGTGGTAGCATGAGACGGAGTCTACAACCCACACAAGTGGCTCAGGTAGTTCAGCTCATCCAGGATGGCACATCAATGCGAGCTGTGGCAAGAAGGTTTGCTGTCAGCGTAGTGTCCAGAGCATGGAGGCACTACCAGGAGACAGGCCAGTACATCAGGAGACGTGGAGGAGGCCGTAGGAGTGCAACAACCCAGCAGCAGGACCGCTACCTCCGCCTTTGTGCAAGGAGGAGCACTGCCAGAGCCCTGCAAAATGACCTCCAGCAGGCCACAAATGTGCAAGTGTCTGCTCAAACGGTCAGAAACAGACTCCATGACGGTGGTATGAGGGCCCGACGTCCACAGGTGGGGGTTGTGCTTACAGCCCAACTCCGTGCAGGACGTTTGGCATTTGCCAGAGAACACCAAGATTGGCAAATTCGCCACTGGCGCCCTGTGCTCTTCACAGATGAAAGCAGGCTCACACTGAGCACATGAGCACATGTGACAGAGTCTGGAGACGCCGTGGAGAACGTTCTGCTGCCTGCAACATCCTCCAGCATGACCGGTTTGGCGATGGGTCAGTCATGGTGTGGGGTGGCATTTCTTTGGGGGGCCATGTGCTCGCCAGAGGTAGCCTGACTGCCATTAGGTACCGAGATGAGATCCTCAGACCCCTTGTGAGACCATATGCTGGTGCGGTTGGCCCTGGGTTCCTCCTAATGCAAGACAATGCTAGACCTCATGTGGCTGGAGTCTGTCAGCAGTTCCTGCAAGAGGAAGGCATTGATGCTATGGACTGGCCCGCACGTTCCCCAGACCTGAATCCAATTGAGCACATCTGGGACATCATGTCTCGCTCCATCCACCAACGCCACGTTGCACCACAGACTGTCCAGGAGTTGACGGAGGCTTTAGTCCAGGTCTGGGAAGAGATCCCTCAGGAGACCATCCGCCACCTCATCAGGAGCATGCCCAGGCGTTGTAGGGAGGTCATACAGGCACGTGGAGGCCACACACACTACTGAGTCTCATTTTGACTTGTTTTAAGGACATTACATCAGTTGGATCAGCCTGTAGTGTGGTTTTCCACTTTAATTTTGTGTGACTCAAAATCCAGACCTCCATGGGTTGATAAATTTGATTTCCATTGATCATTTTTGTGTGCTTTTGTTGTCAGCACATTCAACGATGTAAAGAAAAAAGTATTTAATAAGAATATTTCATTCATTCAGATCTAGGATGTGTTATTTTAGTGTTCCCTTTATTTTTTTGAGCAGTGTACTATGGTAGTAGAGCTTCTACATAATAGTGAGGATGTGACAGTATCCACCAGGGGGCTAATATAAAGTCATGTCTCCTGTTGATTTACCACAGTATCCACCAGGGGGCTAATATAAAGGCATGTCTCCTGTTGATTTACCACAGTATCCACCAGGGGGCTAATATAAAGGCATGTCTCCTGTTGATTTACCACAGTATCCACCAGGGGGCTAATATAAAGGCATGTCTCCTGTTGATTTACCACAGTATCCACCAGGGGGCTAATATAAAGGCATGTCTAACCTCCTGTTATTACTGTGTAATACTCTATCAGTTAATCATGTAACCCTGATCACTTCACAGAGTTTCAACAGGATGCCACTGTAGTTGCATTGTGGTACTCAGCAGTTATGAAGTAGCACAGAATGACTGGACATAGTATACAATGCTGTGGTTAACCGTGTGTCTCTGTCTGTGGTCAGGTCCTGTCCTGAGTGCAGAGTGGTGTCTGAGTTTGTCATCCCCAGTGGTTACTGGGTGGAGGACCAGGATGAGAAGAACAGACTGATAGAGGACTTCAAGTCTGGAGTCAGGTGTGTGTTATTCTATATATAGTAATGATGGACTTTTGACTGGTACACACACATATGCATGTATATATGTGTGTATGTATGTATGTATGTGTATATATATATGTGTGTGTGTGTGTGTGTGTGTGTGTGTGTGTGTGTGTGTGTGTGTGTGTGTGTGTGTGTGTGTGTGTGTGTGTGTGTGTGTGTGTGTGTGTGTGTGTGTGTGTGTGTGTGTGTGTGTGTGTGTGTGTGTACCAGTCAAAAGTTTGGACACACCTACTCATGAGTTTGAGTTTATTTTTACAGGGACAGTGCACATTAATCAACGTTTCAGTAAAAGTGCCGGTTTTAGCCAGCCGGCTAATTTTCAACCGCAGTCCCTGGGCAGGTTATTAAAAACAATTACATTATAGACAATCATTGAGCAGTGAGCACACGCAGAGCAACATAGAACAAGCAAGACATACCATACAGACAGAGCAACATAGAACAAGCAAGACTTAGCATACAGACAGAGCAACATAGGACAAAAAGCATTAAGACAAAATTCATAAAAGCAACAAAGTGTTTCCACACCTCACAAGTTACAGACAACAGACATGGAAAGAGGTGATACACAGCTAGGGATTATGGTCACAAATATGATTGACCTTTAGCCATGTCTTCAAGCATTTTGTGAAAGTGTGATATGTGGTGCAGTTATGTGTGTCTGATGGCAGTGTATTCCAGACATGGGAAGCTCTCACAGAGAAAGCGGATTTACTAAAGATGCTTTTCCTTAAGGGAACTAACAGTCACCTCTCATGGCAGACCTTGTGGATCTGCTGCCATATGTTTGGGTTTTCTGTTTAACAGAAATACTGAGTGGAGGGGGAGCCAGGTCATTTAGGATCTTGAATACAAGACATGCGTCGGTGTATTGCACAAGATTTCCCCAACTCAGGAGCTCATGCTTTCTGAGGATGTGACAGTGATGATGGCTATTGGGCTTCCTTTCAAGCACTTTGAAAGCCTGTTTGTAGACAGACTGAATAGGTCTTTCTGTTGTACAGCAAGCTTGGGCCCAACTAGTCAAGCAGTATGTTAAGAGGGGGAGTATCACAGATTTGAAGTACAGTTTTTTTACATCTGTAGTCAAACAATTTCGTATAAATCAGAAATTAGCTAGGTTGAATTTGGTTATTTGAATAAACTTTTTCACCTGCTTTTTAAAAGAGAGGTTGGAATCAAGTATGATGCCAAGGTACTTAAAATCAGATACCAGCTGGAGCTTCTCCCCTGACACACAGACATCTGGCTCAGTAGCATCAGATACCACCTGGAGCTTCTCCCCTGACACACAGACATCTGGCTCAGTAGCATCAGATACCACCTGGAGCTTCTCCCCTGACACACAGACATCTGGCTCAGTAGCATCAGATACCAGCTGACAGTTTTTTTCACATTGAGATGCAAACACGAGTCACTGAGCCACTTTGTAACCTGGACCATTACAGTAGTGAGTCACTGAGTCACTTTGTAACCTGGACCATTACAGTAGTGAGTCACTGAGCCACATTGTAACCTGGTCCATTACAGTAGTGAGTCACTGAGCCACTTTGTAACCTGGACCATTACAGTAGTGAGTCACTGAGCCACTTTGTAACCTGGACCATTACAGTAGTGAGTCACTGAGCCACTTTGTAACCTGGACCATTACAGTAGTGAGTCACTGAGCCACTTTGTAACCTGGACCATTACAGTAGTGAGTCACTGAGCCACTTTGTAACCTGGACCATTACAGTAGTGAGTCACTGAGCCACTTTGTAACCTGGACCATTACAGTAGTGAGTCACTGAGTCACTTTGTAACCTGGACCATTACAGTAGTGAGTCACTGAGCCACATTGTAACCTGGTCCATTACAGTAGTGAGTCACTGAGCCACTTTGTAACCTGGACCATTACAGTAGTGAGTCACTGAGCCACTTTGTAACCTGGACCATTACAGTAGTGAGTCACTGAGCCACTTTGTAACCTGGACCATTACAGTAGTGAGTCACTGAGCCACTTTGTAACCTGGACCATTACAGTAGTGAGTCACTGAGTCACTTTGTAACCTGGACCATTACAGTAGTGAGTCACTGAGCCACTTTGTAACCTGGACCATTACAGTAGTGAGTCACTTTGTAACCTGGACCATTACAGTAGTGAGTTCTTGTGCAGCTTGTCGTTTGCTCTTTGCACATATATCACTGTACTAATGTACAGGAATAACACGAGGGGCCCCAGTATTGACCCTTGGGGCCCATATCATAGCTAAGAGTAGTAGAACAACATAATGCCAGCTAACCTCATAGTGGAACAACATAATACCAGCTAACCTCATAGTGGAACAACATAATACCAGCTAACCTCATAGTAGAACAACATAATGCCAGCTAACCTCATAGTGGAACAACATAATGCCAGCTAACCTCATAGTGGAACAACATAATGCCAGCTAACCTCATAGTAGAACAACATAATACCAGCTAACCTCATAGTGGAACAACATAATGCCAGCTAACCTCATAGTGGAACAACATAATACCAGCTAACCTCAGACCAACATAATACCAGCTAACCTCATAGTGGAACAACATAATGCCAGCTAACCTCATAGTGGAACAACATAATACCAGCTAACCTCATAGTGGAACAACATAATGCCAGCTAACCTCATAGTAGAACAACATAATTCCAGCTAACCTCAGAACAACATAATGCCAGCTAACCTCATAGTAGAACAACATAATGCCAGCTAACCTCATAGTGGAACAACATAATGCCAGCTAACCTCATAGTAGAACAACATAATGCCAGCTAACCTCATAGTGGAACAACATAATACCAGCTAACCTCATAGTGGAACAACATAATACCAGCTAACCTCAGAACAACATAATACCAGCTAACCTCATAGTGGAACAACATAATGCCAGCTAACCTCATAGTAGAACAACATAATGCCAGCTAACCTCATAGTGGAACAACATAATGCCAGCTAACCTCAGAACAACATAATACCAGCTAACCTCATAGTGGAACAACATAATACCAGCTAACCTCATAGTGGAACAACATAATGCCAGCTAACCTCATAGTGGAACAACATAATGCCAGCTAACCTCAGAACAACATAATACCAGCTAACCTCATAGTGGAACAACATAATGCCAGCTAACCTCATAGTAGAACAACATAATGCCAGCTAACCTCATAGTAGAACAACATAATGCCAGCTAACCTCATAGTAGAACAACATAATGCCAGCTAACCTCATAGTGGAACAACATAATGCCAGCTAACCTCAGAACAACATAATACCAGCTAACCTCATAGTAGAACAACATAATGCCAGCTAACCTCAGAACAACATAATACCAGCTAACCTCATAGTGGAACAACATAATGCCAGCTAACCTCATAGTAGAACAACATAATGCCAGCTAACCTCAGAACAACATAATGCCAGCTAACCTCATAGTAGAACAACATAATGCCAGCTAACCTCAGAACAACATAATACCAGCTAACCTCATAGTGGAACAACATAATGCCAGCTAACCTCATAGTGGAACAACATAATACCAGCTAACCTCATAGTAGAACAACATAATACCAGCTAACCTCATATTAGAACAACATAATGCCAGCTAACCTCATAACAACATAATACCAGCTAACCTCATAGTAGAACAACATAATGCCAGCTAACCTCATAGTGGAACAACATAATGCCAGCTAACCTCATAGTGGAACAACATAATACCAGCTAACCTCATAGTAGAACAACATAATGCCAGCTAACCTCATAGTGGAACAACATAATACCAGCTAACCTCATAGTGGAACAACATAATGCCAGCTAACCTCATAGTGGAACAACATAATACCAGCTAACCTCATAGTAGAACAACATAATACCAGCTAACCTCATAGTAGAACAACATAATGCCAGCTAACCTCATAGTGGAACAACATAATGCCAGCTAACCTCATAGTGGAACAACATAATGCCAGCTAACCTCATAGTGGAACAACATAATACCAGCTAACCTCATGGTGGAACAACATAATACCAGCTAACCTCATAGTAGAACAACATAATACCAGCTAACCTCATAGTGGAACAACATAATGCCAGCTAACCTCATAGTGGAACAACATAATGCCAGCTAACCTCATAGTGGAACAACATAGTGCCAGCTAACCTCATAGTAGAACAACATACTGCCAGCTAACCTCATAGTGGAACAACATAATACCAGCTAACCTCATAGTAGAACAACATAATGCCAGCTAACCTCATAGTGGAACAACATAATACCAGCTAACCTCATAGTGGAACAACATAATGCCAGCTAACCTCATAGTGGAACAACATAATACCAGCTAACCTCATAGTAGAACAACATAATACCAGCTAACCTCATAGTGGAACAACATAATGCCAGCTAACCTCATAGTAGAACAACATAATGCCAGCTAACCTCAGAACAACATAATGCCAGCTAACCTCATAGTAGAACAACATAATACCAGCTAACCTCATAGTAGAACAACATAATGCCAGCTAACCTCATAGTAGAACAACATATTGCCAGCTAACCTCAAAGTGGAACAACATAATGCCAGCTAACCTCAGAACAACATAATACCAGCTAACCTCATAGTAGAACAACATATTGCCAGCTAACCTCATAGTAGAACAACATAATGCCAGCTAACCTCAGAACAACATAATGCCAGCTAACCTCATTGTGGAACAACATAATACCAGCTAACCTCATAGTAGAACAACATAATGCCAGCTAACCTCATAGTAGAACAACATAATGCCAGCTAACCTCAGAACAACATAATGCCAGCTAACCTCAGAACAACATAATGCCAGCTAACCTCATAGTGGAACAACATAATGCCAGCTAACCTCAGAACAACATAATGCCAGCTAACCTCAGAACAACATAATGCCAGCTAACCTCAGAACAACATAATGCCAGCTAACCTCAGAACAACATAATGCCAGCTAACCTCAGAACAACATAATGCCAGCTAACCTCAGAACAACATAATGCCAGCTAACCTCAGAACAACATAATGCCAGCTAACCTCATAGTAGAACAACATAATGCCAGCTAACCTCATAGTAGAACAACATAATGCCAGCTAACCTCAGAACAACATAATACCAGCTAACCTCATAGTAGAACAACATAATGCCAGCTAACCTCATAGTGGAACAACATAATGCCAGCTAACCTCATAGTAGAACAACATAATGCCAGCTAACCTCATAGTGGAACAACATAATGCCAGCTAACCTCATAGTGGAACAACTTAATGCCAGTTAACCTCATAGTAGAACAACATAATGCCAGCTAACCTCATAGTAGAACAACATAATACCAGCTAACCTCATAGTGGAACAACATAATGCCAGCTAACCTCAGAACAACATAATGGCAGCTAACCTCAGAACAACATAATGCCAGCTAACCTCATAGTAGAACAACATAATGCCAGCTAACCTCAGAACAACATAATGCCAGCTAACCTCATAGTGATACAACATAATGCCAGCTAACCTCATAGTGGAACAACATAATGCCAGCTAACCTCAGAACAACATAATGCCAGCTAACCTCAGAACAACATAATGCCAGCTAACCTCATAGTAGAACAACATAATGCCAGCTAACCTCATAGTGGAACAACATAATGCCAGCTAACCTCATAGTGGAACAACATAATACCAGCTAACCTCATGGTGGAACAACATAATACCAGCTAACCTCATAGTAGAACAACATAATGCCAGCTAACCTCATAGTAGAACAACATAATACCAGCTAACCTCATAGTGGAACAACATAATGCCAGCTAACCTCATAGTGGAACAACATAATGCCAGCTAACCTCATAGTGGAACAACATAGTGCCAGCTAACCCCATAGTAGAACAACATAATGCCAGCTAACCTCATAGTGGAACAACATAATACCAGCTAACCTCATAGTAGAACAACATAATGCCAGCTAACCTCATAGTGGAACAACATAATGCCAGCTAACCTCATAGTGGAACAACATAATGCCAGCTAACCTCATAGTAGAACAACATAATGCCAGCTAACCTCATAGTGGAACAACATAATGCCAGCTAACCTCATAACAACATAATGCCAGCTAACCTCATAGTAGAACAACATAATACCAGCTAACCTCATAGTGGAACAACATAATGCCAGCTAACCTCAGAACAACATAATGCCAGCTAACCTCAGAACAACATAATGCCAGCTAACCTCATAGTAGAACAACATAATACCAGCTAACCTCATAGTGGAACAACATAATGCCAGCTAACCTCATAGTAGAACAACATAATGCCAGCTAACCTCATAGTGGAACAACATAATACCAGCTAACCTCATAGTAGAACAACATAATGCCAGCTAACCTCAGAACAACATAATGCCAGCTAACCTCATAGTGGAACAACATAATACCAGCTAACCTCATGGTGGAACAACATAATACCAGCTAACCTCATAGTAGAACAACATAATACCAGCTAACCTCATAGTGGAACAACATAATGCCAGCTAACCTCATAGTGGAACAACATAATGCCAGCTAACCTCATAGTGGAACAACATAGTGCCAGCTAACCTCATAGTAGAACAACATACTGCCAGCTAACCTCATAGTGGAACAACATAATACCAGCTAACCTCATAGTAGAACAACATAATGCCAGCTAACCTCATAGTGGAACAACATAATACCAGCTAACCTCATAGTGGAACAACATAATGCCAGCTAACCTCATAGTGGAACAACATAATACCAGCTAACCTCATAGTAGAACAACATAATACCAGCTAACCTCATAGTGGAACAACATAATGCCAGCTAACCTCATAGTAGAACAACATAATGCCAGCTAACCTCAGAACAACATAATGCCAGCTAACCTCATAGTAGAACAACATAATACCAGCTAACCTCATAGTAGAACAACATAATGCCAGCTAACCTCATAGTAGAACAACATATTGCCAGCTAACCTCAAAGTGGAACAACATAATGCCAGCTAACCTCAGAACAACATAATACCAGCTAACCTCATAGTAGAACAACATATTGCCAGCTAACCTCATAGTAGAACAACATAATGCCAGCTAACCTCAGAACAACATAATGCCAGCTAACCTCATTGTGGAACAACATAATACCAGCTAACCTCATAGTAGAACAACATAATGCCAGCTAACCTCATAGTAGAACAACATAATGCCAGCTAACCTCAGAACAACATAATGCCAGCTAACCTCAGAACAACATAATGCCAGCTAACCTCATAGTGGAACAACATAATGCCAGCTAACCTCAGAACAACATAATGCCAGCTAACCTCAGAACAACATAATGCCAGCTAACCTCAGAACAACATAATGCCAGCTAACCTCAGAACAACATAATGCCAGCTAACCTCAGAACAACATAATGCCAGCTAACCTCAGAACAACATAATGCCAGCTAACCTCAGAACAACATAATGCCAGCTAACCTCATAGTAGAACAACATAATGCCAGCTAACCTCATAGTAGAACAACATAATGCCAGCTAACCTCAGAACAACATAATACCAGCTAACCTCATAGTAGAACAACATAATGCCAGCTAACCTCATAGTGGAACAACATAATGCCAGCTAACCTCATAGTAGAACAACATAATGCCAGCTAACCTCATAGTGGAACAACATAATGCCAGCTAACCTCATAGTGGAACAACTTAATGCCAGTTAACCTCATAGTAGAACAACATAATGCCAGCTAACCTCATAGTAGAACAACATAATACCAGCTAACCTCATAGTGGAACAACATAATGCCAGCTAACCTCAGAACAACATAATGCCAGCTAACCTCAGAACAACATAATGCCAGCTAACCTCATAGTAGAACAACATAATGCCAGCTAACCTCAGAACAACATAATGCCAGCTAACCTCATAGTGATACAACATAATGCCAGCTAACCTCATAGTGGAACAACATAATGCCAGCTAACCTCAGAACAACATAATGCCAGCTAACCTCAGAACAACATAATGCCAGCTAACCTCATAGTAGAACAACATAATGCCAGCTAACCTCATAGTGGAACAACATAATGCCAGCTAACCTCATAGTGGAACAACATAATACCAGCTAACCTCATGGTGGAACAACATAATACCAGCTAACCTCATAGTAGAACAACATAATGCCAGCTAACCTCATAGTAGAACAACATAATACCAGCTAACCTCATAGTGGAACAACATAATGCCAGCTAACCTCATAGTGGAACAACATAATGCCAGCTAACCTCATAGTGGAACAACATAGTGCCAGCTAACCTCATAGTAGAACAACATAATGCCAGCTAACCTCATAGTGGAACAACATAATACCAGCTAACCTCATAGTAGAACAACATAATGCCAGCTAACCTCATAGTGGAACAACATAATGCCAGCTAACCTCATAGTGGAACAACATAATGCCAGCTAACCTCATAGTAGAACAACATAATGCCAGCTAACCTCATAGTGGAACAACATAATGCCAGCTAACCTCATAACAACATAATGCCAGCTAACCTCATAGTAGAACAACATAATGCCAGCTAACCTCAGAACAACATAATGCCAGCTAACCTCAGAACAACATAATGCCAGCTAACCTCATAGTAGAACAACATAATACCAGCTAACCTCATAGTGGAACAACATAATGCCAGCTAACCTCATAGTAGAACAACATAATGCCAGCTAACCTCATAGTGGAACAACATAATACCAGCTAACCTCATAGTAGAACAACATAATGCCAGCTAACCTCAGAACAACATAATGCCAGCTAACCTCATAGTGGAACAACATAATGCCAGCTAACCTCAGAACAACATAATGCCAGCTAACCTCATAGTGGAACAACATAATGCCAGCTAACCTCAGAACAACATAATGCCAGCTAACCTCATAGTGGAACAACATAATGCCAGCTAACCTCAGAACAACATAATGCCAGCTAACCTCATAGTGGAACAACATAATGCCAGCTAACCTCAGACCAACATAATACCAGCTAACCTCATAGTGGAACAACATAATACCAGCTAACCTCAGAACAACATAATGCCAGCTAACCTCATAGTAGAACAACATAATGCCAGCTAACCTCATAGTGGAACAACATAATGCCAGCTAACCTCATAGTAGAACAGCATAATGCCAGCTAACCTCATAGTGGAACAACATAATACCAGCTAACCTCAGAACAACATAATGCCAGCTAACCTCATAGTAGAACAACATAATGCCAGCTAACCTCATAGTAGAACAACATAATACCAGCTAACCTCATAGTAGAACAACATAATACCAGCTAACCTCACAACAACATAATACCAGCTAACCTCATAGTGGAACAACATAATACCAGCTAACCTCACAACAACATAATACCAGCTAACCTCATAGTAGAACAACATAATACCAGCTAACCTCATAGTAGAACAACATAATACCAGCTAACCTCACAACAACATAATACCAGCTAACCTCATAGTGGAACAACATAATACCAGCTAACCTCACAACAACATAATACCAGCTAACCTCATAGTAGAACAACATAATGCCAGCTAACCTCATAGTGGAACAACATAATACCAGCTAACCTCATAGTAGAACAACATAATACCAGCTAACCTCATAGTGGAACAACATAATGCCAGCTAACCTCATAGTAGAACAACATAATACCAGCTAACCTCAGAACAACATAATACCAGCTAACCTCATAACAACATAATACCAGCTAACTGTTCTCAGGAATGGATTACACTGGAGATAACTTTTTCTTTTTCTAAATTCCTGATTCTCCCGGGATTATGTTGGAGAGGCTTCCATTATCGAACACCCTCTGTGTTTTTAGAAAAATAACTATTTATCCACATTATAGCAGGGGGTGTGAAGCCATAACACATTATAGCAGGGGGTGTGAAGCCATAACACATTATAGCAGGGGGTGTGAAGCCATAACACATTATAGCAGGGGGTGTAAAGCCATAACACATTATAGCAGGGGGTGTAAAGCCATAACACATTATAGCAGGGGGTGTGAAGCCATAACACATTATAGCAGGGGGTGTGAATCCATAACACATTATAGCAGGGGGTGTGAAGCCATAACACATTATAGCAGGGGGTGTGAAGCCATAACACATTATAGCAGGGGGTGTGAAGCCATAACACATTATAGCAGGGAGTGTGAAGCCATAACACATTATAGCAGGGAGTGTGAAGCCATAACACATTATAGCAGGGGGTGTGAAGCCATAACACATTATAGCAGGGAGTGTGAAGCCATAACACATTATAGCAGGGGGTGTGAAGCCATAACACATTATAGCAGGGGGTGTGAAGCCTTAACACATTAAAGCAGGGAGTGTGAAGCCATAACACATTATAGCAGGTAGTGTGAAGCCATAACACATTATAGCAGGGGGTGTGAAGCCATAACACATTATAGCAGGGGGTGTGAAGCCTTAACACATTATAGCAGGGAGTGTGAAGCCATAACACATTATAGCAGGGGGTGTGAAGCCATAACACATTATAGCAGGGGGTGTGAAGCCATGACACATTATAGCAGGGAGTGTGAAGCCATAACACATTATAGCAGGGGGTGTGAAGCCATAACACATTATAGCAGGGGGTGTGAAGCCATAACACATTATAGCAGGGGGTGTGAAGCCATAACACATTATAGCAGGGGGTGTGAAGCCATAACACATTATAGCAGGGAGTGTGAAGCCATAACACATTATAGCAGGGAGTGTGAAGCCATAACACATTATAGCAGGGGGTGTGAAGCCATAACACATTATAGCAGGGGGTGTGAAGCCATAACACATTATAGCAGGGGGTGTGAAGCCATAACACATTATAGCAGGGGGTGTGAAGCCATAACACACAAGTTGCTTCTGCAGCAGACTGATAGATAATGTCAAAAGCTGCACTGAAGTCTAACAAAACAGCCTCCACAATCATTTTATCATCAATTTCTCTCAGCCAGTCATCAGTCATTTCCCTAAGTGCTGTGCTTGTTGAATGTCCTTCCCTAGAAGCTGAAAGTCTGTTGTCAATTTGTTTACTGTGAAATAGCATTGTATCTGGTCAATCCCCATTTTTCCCCTAGAAGTTTACTACGGGTTGTTAACAGGGTAATTGGTCAGCTATTTGAGCCAGTAAAGGGGGCTTTACTATTCTTGGGTAAATGAATGACTTTAGCTTCCCTCCAGGCCTGAGGGCACACACGTTCTAGTAAGAAGATGTGGCAAATAGGAGTGTCAATATCGTCTGCTATTATCCTCAGTAATTTTCCATCCAGATTGTCAGACCCCAGTGGCTTGTCATTGTTTATAGACAACAATAATTATTTCACCTCTTCCACACTGACTTTACAGAATTCAATGTACATTTCTTGTCTTTCATAATTTGGTCCGATATACTTGTATGTGTAGTGTCAGCGTTTGTTGCTGGCATGTCATCCTTAAGTTTGTTTATCTTGCCAATTGAAAAAGTCATTAAAGTAGTTTGCAATATCAGTGGGCTTTGTGATGAATGAACCATCTTTTCAACCGATCGCTACCCGCACCCTCCCGCCCGACTAGCATGACTACTCTGGACGGTTCTGACTTAGAATATGTGGACAAATACAAATACCTAGGTGTCTGGTTAGACTGTAAACTCTCCTTCCAGACTCATATTAAATATCTCTAATCCAAAATTAAATCTAGAGTCGGCTTCCTATTTCGCAACAAAGCCTCCTTCACTCATGCTGCCAAACATACCCTCGTAAAACTGACTATCCTACCGATCCTTGACTTCGGCGATGCCATTTACAAAATAGGTTCCAACACTCTACTCAGCAAACTGGATGCAGTCTATCACAGTGCCAATGCTATTCATTGACTACAGCTCAGCGTTCAACACTATAGTACCCTCACAGTTCATCACTAAGCTAAGGATCCTGGGACTAAACACCTCCCTCTGCAACTGGTTCCTGGACTTCCGGACGGGCCGCCCCCAGGTGGTGAGGGTAGGTAGCAACACATCTGCTACGCTGATCCTCAACACTGGAGCTCCACAGGGGTGCGTGCTCAGTCCCCTCCTGTACTCCCTGTTCACCCACGACTGCATGGCCAGGCACGACTCCAACACCATCATTAAGTTTGCAGACGACACAACAGTGGTAGGCCTGATCACCGACAACGATGAGACAGCCTATAGGGAGGATCTGGCCGGGTGGTGCCAGAATAACAACCTCTCCCTCAACGTAACCAAGACTAAGGAGATGATTGTGGACTACAGGAAAAGGAGGACTGCGTACGCCCCCATTCTCCAAGTCTTTGCTAGGTAATGCTCCGCCTTATCTCAGGTCACTGGTCACCATAACACCCACCCGTAGCACGCACTCCAGCAGGTATATCTCACTCCCCAAAGCCACACCTCCTTTGGCCGCCTTTCCTTTCAGTTCTCTGCTGCCAATGACTGGAACAAATTGCAAAAATCGCTGAAGTCTGTGACTTTTATCTCCCTCACTAACTTTAAGCATCAGCTATCTGAGCAGCTAACCGATCGCTGTAGCTGTACACAGCCAATCTGTAAATAGCCCATCCAATCTACCTACCTCATCCCCATTTTGTTTTTATTTACTTTTTTGCTCTTTTGCACACCAGTATTTCTACTTGCCCATCATCTGCTCTTCTATCACTTCAGTGTTAATTTGCTAAACTGTAATTACTTCGCTACTATGGCCTATTTATTGCCTTACCTCCTCATGCCATTTGCACACACTGTATATAGATTTTTCTATTGTGTTATTGACGGTACGTTTGTTTATTCCATGTGTAACTCTGTGTTGTTGTTTGTGTCGCACTGCTTTGCTTTATCTTGGCCAGGTCGCAGTTGTAAATGAGAACTTGTTCTCAACTAGCCTACCTGATTAAATAAAGGTGAATATTTTTTTTCTAATTAATTCATTATGGAGCCGAGTTGGCTTTTTCCCCCCCAAAATGTAATTTAAGGTGCCCCAAGGCTTTTTACTATCATTCTTTATATCATTTATCTTTATTTCATAGTGTAGTTTATTTTTATTTAGTTTAGTCAAATTATTTCTTAATTTGCAGTACACTTGCCAATCAGTTGGGCTGCCATACTTAATTGCTGTACCTTTTGCCTCATCCCTCTCAAACATACAATTGTTCAATTCCTCATCAATCCAAGGGACCTCTATACACTATATTAGACCCAGCCTTTTGAACTTTGGTTTTCCTCGATATGGCTATTATATTGTGATCGCTACATCCTATGGATTTGGATACTGCTTTAATGCAACTTTCTGCAGCGTTAGTAAAGATGTGATCAATACATGTTGATGATTTCATTGCTGTGCTGTTTGTAACGACCCTGGTAGGTTGACTGATAACTCCTGTGCTGTTTGTAACGACCCTGGTAGGTTGACTGATAACTCCTGTGCTGTTTGTAACGACCCTGGTAGGTTGACTGATAACTCCTGTACTGTTTGTAACGACCCTGGTAGGTTGACTGATAACTCCTGTACTGTTTGTAACGACCCTGGTAGGTTGACTGATAACTCCTGTGCTGTTTGTAACGACCCTGGTAGGTTGACTGATAACTCCTGTGCTGTTTGTAACGACCCTGGTAGGTTGACTGATAACTCCTGTACTGTTTGTAACGACCCTGGTAGGTTGACTGATAACTCCTGTACTGTTTGTAACGACCCTGGTAGGTTGACTGATAACTCCTGTGCTGTTTGTAACGACCCTGGTAGGTTGACTGATAACTCCTGTACTGTTTGTAACGACCCTGGTAGGTTGACTGATAACTCCTGTGCTGTTTGTAATGACCCTGGTAGGTTGACTGATAACTCCTGTGCTGTTTGTAATGACCCTGGTAGGTTGACTGATAACCTGAACCAGGTTGTAGGCACTGGTTACAGTTTGAGGTTTTTTCCTGAGTGGGCAGCTTGATGAAAGCCAGTCAATATTGAAATCACCCAGAAAATATACTTCTCTGATATCACAGACATTATCAAGCATTTCACAGATGTTATCCAGATACTGACTGTTAGCACTTGGTGGTCTATAGCAGCTTCCCACAAGAATGGGCTTTAGGTGAGGCAGATGAACCTGTAGCCATTTTACTTCAACAGTATTTAACGTGAGATCGTCTCTAAACGTTACATGAATGTGGTTCTGAATATAGACCGCAACACCACCCCTGTTGGCATTTCTGTCTTTTCTGTAGATGTTATAACCATGTATTGCTGCCACTGTATCATCAAAGGTGTTATGTAAGTGAGTTTCAGAGATAGTCAGAATATGAATGTCATCTGTGCTCAGCCCTCTCCTGTGCTCCCTGTTCACCCATGGCTGCGTGGCCACGCATGCCTCCAACTCAATCATCAAGTTTGCAGACGACACAACAGTAGTAGGCTTGATTACCAACAATGACGAGACGGCCTACAGGGAGGAGGTTAGGGATCTGGGAGTGTGGTGTCAGGAAAATAACCTCACACTCAACGTCAACAAAACAAAGGAGATGATCGTGGACTTCAGGAAACAGCAGAAGGGAGCACCCCCCTTATTGACGGGACAGCAGTGGAGAGGTGGAAAGTTTTTTTTTTTTTAAGTTCATCTGTGTACATATCATGGACAAACTGAATTGGTCCACCCACACAGACAGCGTTGTGAAGAAGGCGCAACAGCGCCTCTTTAACCTCCGGAGGCTGAAGAAATTTGTCTTGTCACCGAAATCCCTCACAAAATGTTATAGATGCACAATTGAGAGCATCCTGTCGGGCTGTATCACCGCCTGGTACGGCAACTGCACCGCCCGCAACCACAGTGCTCTCCAGAGGGTGGTGTGGTCTGTCCAACACATCACCAGGGGCAAACTAGGGGCAAACTGTGATATACTGGCAACAAAAGTGAGTACACCCCTAAGTGAAAATGTCCAAATTGGGCCCAATTAGCCATTTTCCCTCCCCGGTGTCATGTGACTCGTTAGTGTTACAAGGTCTCAAGTGTGAATGGGGAGAAGGTGTGTTAAATTTGGTGTCATCGCTCTCACACTCCCTCATACTGACTGGTCACTGGAAGTTCAACATGGCACCTCAAGGCAAAGAACTCTCTGAGGATCTGAAAAAAAGAATTGTTGCTCTACATAAAGATGGCCTGGGCTATAAGAAGATTGCCAAGACTCTGAAACTGAGCTGCAGCACGGTGGCCAAGACCATACAGCGGTTTAACTGGACAGGTTCCACTCAGAACAGGCCTCGCCATGGTCGACCAAAGAAGTTGAGTGCACGTGCTCAACGTCATATCCAGAGGTTGTCTTTGGGAAATAGACGTATGAGTGCTGCCAGCATTGCTGCAGAGGTTGAATGGGTGGGGGGTCAGCCTGTCAGTGCTCAGACCATACGCCGTACACTGCATCAAATTGGTCTGCATGGCTGTCGTCCCAGAAGGAAGCCTCTTCTAAAGATGACGCACAAGAAAGCCCGCAAACAGTTTGCTGAAGACAAGCAGAATAAGGACATGGATTACTGGAACCATGTCCTGCGGTCTGTTGAGACCAAGATAAACTTATTTGGTTCAGATGGTGTCAAGCGTGTCTGGCGGCAACCAGGTGAGGAGTACAAAGACAAGTGTGTCTTGCCTACAGTCAAGCATGGTGGTGGGAGTGTCATGGTCTGGGGCTGCATGAGTGCTGCCGGCACTGGGGAGCTACAGTTCATTGAGGGAACCATGAATGCCAACATGTACTGTGACATACTGAAGCAGAGCATGATCCCCTCCCTTCGGAGACTGGGCCGCAGGGCAGTATTCCAACATGATAACGACCCCAAACACACCTCCAAGACGACCACTGCCTTGCTAAAGAAGCTGAGGATAAAGGGGATGGACTGGCCAAGCATGTCTCCAGACCTAAACCCTATTGAGTATCTGTGGGGCATCCTCAAACGGAAGGTGGAGGAGTGCAACTTCTCTAACATCCACCAGCTCCGTGATGTCGTCATGGAGGAGTGGAAGAGGACTCCAGTGGCAACCTGTGAAGCTCTGGTGAACTCCATGCCCAAGAGTGTTAAGGCAGTGCTGGAAAATGATGGTGGCCACACAAAATATTGACACTTTGGGCCCAATTTGGACATTTTCACCTAGGGGTGTACTCACTTTTGTTGCCAGCGGTTTAGACATTAATGGCTGTGTGTTGAGTTATTTTGAGGGGACAGCAAATTTACACTGTTATACAAGCTGTACACTCACTACTTTACATTGTAGCAAAGTGTAATTTTTTCAGTGTTGTCACATGAAAAGATATACTCAAATATTTACCAAAATGTGAGGGGTGTATTCACTTTTGTGATATACTGTATATACTGTATTCTATACTATCATTTGCACCTTAGTCTATGCCACTCTGACATTGCTCATCCATTTATTTATATATTCTTATTCCATTCCTTACTTAGATTTGTGTGTATTAGGTAGTTGTTGTGGAATTGTGAGATTACTTGTTAGATATTACTGCACTGTCGGAACTAGAAGCACAAGCATTTCGCTACAACCGCAATAACATCTGCTAGCCATGTGTATGTGACCAATAACATTTTATTTGATTTTAATTTATTGACTTCATGGACCTGTGTTCTCAGGCTACATATGTTAATATGGGCTATTTTTAGCACTTTTCTGGGTTGCTTGATTGTTTTTAATGGTTTACTGGGAAGCTTCTCAGAGCTAGACTTCCTCATGTTATTTACATTGGAGCTGATAGTGCAGGTTGAGCTGCATAAGGTGGTCTTCCTACTAGGACACACCACTTCAGTGCTAACAGGGTGAGCTGCATAAAGTGGTCTCCCTACTATTGAACACCGCCTCAGTGTTAACAGGGTGAGCTGCATAAAGTGGTCTCCCTACTATTGAACACCGCCTCAGTGTTAACAGGGTGAGCTGCATAAAGTGGTCTTCCTACTAGGGCACACCGCCTCAGTGCTAACAGGGTGAGCTGCATAAAGTGGTCTTCCTACTAGGACACACCACCTCAGTGTTAACAGTGGACTTCCTACTAGGACACACCACCTCAGTGTTAACAGTGGTCTTCCTACTAGGACACACCACCTCAGTGTTAACAGTGGTCTTCCTACTAGGACACACCACCTCAGTGTTAACAGTGGTCTTCCTACTAGGACACACCGCCTCAGTGTTAACAGTGGACTTCCTACTAGGACACACCGCCTCAGTGATAACAGTGGACTTCCTACTAGGGCACACCGCCTCAGTGATAACAGTGGACTTCCTACTAGGGCACACCGCCTCAGTGTTAACAGTGGTCTTCCTACTAGGGCACACCGCCTCAGTGTTAACAGTGGACTTCCTACTAGGGCACACCGCCTCAGTGATAACAGGGTGAGCTACACACAGTGGACTTCCTCCTAGGACACACTGCCTCAGTGATAACAGTGGTCTTCCTACTAGGGCACACCGCCTCAGTGTTAACAGTGGTCTTCCTACTAGGGCACACCGCCTCAGTGATAACAGGGTGAGCTACACACAGTGGACTTCCTCCTAGGACACACCGCCTCAGTGTTAACAGTGGTCTTCCTACTAGGGCACACCGCCTCAGTGTTAACAGTGGTCTTCCTACTAGGGCACACCGCCTCAGTGATAACAGGGTGAGCTACACACAGTGGACTTCCTCCTAGGACACACCGCCTCAGTGTTAACAGTGGACTTCCTACTAGGGCACACCGCCTCAGTGATAACAGGGTGAGCTACACACAGTGGACTTCCTCCTAGGACACACTGCCTCAGTGTTAACAGTGGTCTTCCTACTAGGGCACACCGCCTCAGTGTTAACAGTGGTCTTCCTACTAGGGCACACCGCCTCAGTGATAACAGGGTGAGCTACACACAGTGGACTTCCTACTAGGGCACACCGCCTCAGTGTTAACAGGGTGAGCTGCATAAGGTGGTCTTCCTACTAGTGCACACCCCCTCAGTGCTAACAGTAACTCTGGTTTATAGACTCATGATTACTGTTCCAATAGCTGTAGGATAAACAGAGGTATTCCGTGCAATTAGGGGCACATAAATTATGTTACTTACATTGTGTTTGTCAATGCCCCTTAAGATCAGGTACATTTGATGCAGCCTTATGACGACTCATTGTCACAATGGAAGGGATTAACTGAGCTAGTCTTGGATCATTGAAAAGTAATTGTCTTCCTTCTGCGGTTAGCCATGTAAATACTTTGACCAGGATGCTGGTCTCTAACTCAGTGTCCTGTTGTCTTCCTTCCGCAGTAAGAAGGCGTGTAAATACTTTGACCAGGGTGCTGGTCCCTAACTCTAACCCAGTGTCCTGGTCTCTCCTGTCCTGTTGTCCTCCTTCTGCAGTAAGAAGGCGTGTAAATACTTTGACCAGGGTGCTGGTCCCTAATTCTAACCCAGTGTCCTGGTCTCTCCTGTCCTGTTGTCCTCCTTCTGCAGTAAGAAGGCGTGTAAATACTTTGACCAGGGTCGGGGAACCTGTCCGTTTGGAGGGAAGTGTTTCTACATGCATGCTTACCCCGACGGAACGCGAGCCGAGCCGGACAAACCCCGCAAGCAGCTGGGCTCTGAGGGGAACGTGAGGGTAAGACATTTCACTACTCCTACCATTACTCAATGACTCTGCTCTGATACTACTATCATTACTACTACCATTACTCAATGACTCTGCTCTGATACTACTATCATTACTCAATGACTCTGCGCTGATACTACTATCATTACTACTACCATTACTCAATGACTCTGCTCTGATACTACTACCATTACTCAATGACTCTGCTCTGATACTACTATCATTACTCAATGACTCTGCTCTGATACTACTACCATTACTCAATGACTCTGCTCTGATACTACTACCATTACTCAATGACTCTGCTCTGATACTACTATCATTACTCAATGCCTCTGCTCTGATACTACTATCATTACTCAATGACTCTGCTCTGATACTACTACCATTACTCAATGACTCTGCTCTGATACTACTACCATTACTCAATGACTCTGCTCTGATACTACTATCATTACTCAATGCCTCTGCTCTGATACTACTATCATTACTCAATGACTCTGCTCTGATACTACTATCATTACTCAATGACTCTGCTCTGATACTACTATCATTACTCAATGACTCTGCTCTGATACTACTATCATTACTCAATGACTCTACTCTGATACTACTACCATTACTCAATGACTCTGCTCTGATACTACTACCATTACTCAATGACTCTGCTCTGATACTACTACCATTACTCAATGACTCTGCTCTGATACTACTATCATTACTCAATGACTCTGCTCTGATACTACTATCATTACTCAATGACTCTGCTCTGATACTACTACCATTACTCAATGACTCTGCTCTGATACTACTACCATTACTCAATGACTCTGCTCTGATACTACTATCATTACTCAATGACTCTGCTCTGATACTACTATCATTACTCAATGACTCTACTCTGATACTACTACCATTACTCAATGACTCTGCTCTGATACTACTACCATTACTCAATGACTCTGCTCTGATACTACTACCATTACTCAATGACTCTGCTCTGATACTACTATCATTACTACTATCATTACTCCTATCATTACTCAATGACTCTGCTCTGATACTACTATCATTACTCAATGACTCTGCTCTGATACTACTATCATTACTACTATCATTACTCCTATCATTACTCAATGACTCTGCTCTGATACTACTATCATTACTCAATGACTCTGCTCTGATACTACTATCATTACTCAATGACTCTGCTCTGATACTACTACCATTACTACTATCATTACTCAATGACTCTGCTCTGATACTACTATCATTACTCAATGACTCTGCTCTGATACTACTATCATTACTCAATGACTCTGCTCTGATACTACTATCATTACTACTATCATTACTCAATGACTCTACTCTGATACTACTACCATTACTCAATGACTCTGCTCTGATACTACTATCATTACTCAATGACTCTACTCTGACAACACTATCACCACTCGGTTCGATACTGAGACCAAAACAGTTGCTTTGTGACCGTTTTTCTTTGGCAGTGCGACAGTTTTAATTGGTCGCAAAAAATGTACCTGGTCATGTTCGTTTTTAGTTCACAATTAGCATTTTTTATTATCATGATTTATTCAAACAGTAATGTTTAATTGACCAATAAGCATTCTGAAGAAGCAACAACGGCATGGGAGTGCCCCTTTCTGTTTGTGTGCAGTGTGCGTAGGGCCTATATGTCTACCACTGTGTAGCTGCTAGCAATGCCACTGTGTAGCTGCTAGCAATGCTAATGACAGCCCAACAGTCTTTGAGTAGAAGGAAAGGCCATTTAAAAGGTAACTACAAAGTAGCAGATGCCTACCTGACAGAATCAGGATTATTTGCATCAATCGAGTGGCCATTGGTTTTGAAAACTCAATCACAAGTGCACTACAGACATACTGTCCATAAGCTCATCTTTCCCTAAAGGTCATTTGAATTAAATTGCTAAAATTATGTAGCGTAATTATCAGACTCCTGTCTACACAGACATAAATGTAATAATTCAGAATAGGCTACTATACCATGATTTGGTCACAGAGAATCATTAGCTTCTTTAAAAGGAATAAGCTATGGATTGTTTTAAATTGCATTGCCTACAGTCAGAAGGGCCCACAATTTGTTAAGTCGCGTCGGTCAGTAAAGAGGCCCCGCCAGGCATTTCGCAATATTTCATCATAGTTTGGAAAGCAAATAGCTATTACTGTAAAGAATGAGAAACACTGTCTTTTGCAGTTATTCAAATTCTAGACTTAATTGACTGAACAGTATAGCCTGTCTTATTGGCTATACAGCAGAGAGTATTATCCTTAGCCCCAGTGAGTGCACATATTCACTCTTTATCATTGTTGGGTCAGTACCACTTAAATGTGTTTTTGGACATAAAGTGTATTAGAATTGCATGATTCGGAAAGTATTCAGACCCATTTACATAATATTCAGTCCCTTTACTCAGTACTTTGTTGAAACACCTTTGGCAGCGATTACAGCCTTGAGTCTTCTTGGGTGTGACGCTACAAGCTTGGTACACCTGTATTTGGGGAGTTTCTCTCATTCTTCTCTGCAGATCATCTCAAGCTCTGTCAGGTTGGATGGGGAGTGTCGCTACCCAGCTAATTTCAGGTCTCTCCAGAGATGTTCACGTCTGGTCTCTGGCTGGATCACTCAAGGACATTCAGAGACTTGTCCCGAAGCCACAATCTTGGATTCATCAGACCAGAGAATCTTGTTTCTCATGGTCTGAGAGTCCTTTAGGTGCCTTTTGGTCAAACTCCAAGAGGTCTGTCATGTGCCTTATACTGAGGAGTGGCTTCCGTATGGCCACTCGACCATAAAGACCTGATTGGTGGAGTGCCGCAGAGATGGTTGTCCTTCTGGAAGGTTCTTCCATCTCCACAGAGGAACTCTGGAGCTCTGTCATTGTGTCCATCGGGCTCTTGGTCTTCTCCCTGAGCAAGGCCCTTCTCCCCCGATCGCTCAGTTTGGCCGGTCGGCCAGCTATAGGACTTGTCTTGGAGGTTCCAAATTTATTCCATTTAAGAATGATTGAAGTCACTGTGTTCTTGGGGACCTTCAATGCTGCAAAAAAAAATTGTACCTTTCCCCAGATCTGTGCCTCGACACAATCCTTTCTCGTAGCTCTACGGACAATTCCGTTGACCTCATGGCTTGGTTTTTGCTCTGACATGCACTGTGTCATGACTCTCCTGTGAGGATCCAAAGGATCAGGTTACAGTGTATCAGCTCTACAGAACTCTCTCTCCCACAGAGGGGGGAGATGGATTGGGATGGGGGTTTTATGACACCTCACGCCCATTGTAAATTATAAGGCAGTAGATGATTCCTTTGTGCTCTAGCATGGGAGACTGGAATGTCTTTGTGCCTTTTATGTAGAGTGTACAGCCCAAAACTACCACATCAAACAATGAACACGGGGACACTATATTTCATCCTTTTGAATGCTGGTAATGATAAGAGATGGAATGTGAAATTAATTTTGTGATGCCATTAAAAGTTAAATGAAGATGTTATGACAAACATTAACTTGAAGAGTTTTCATAATGTTTACATACTTTACGTTGTGTAGAAAATATCCAGTTTAAAGAGTTTTTTTGTGACGATGAGACTGTGATTTTAGTTGTCTATCAGATCATAGTAAATTGTGATACCTTGCCTCGTAACTAGCTATGCCCTAGGGAACCCAGAGAGCCTGCCAGCAAGACGGAAACACCTCTTTCTACCCATTTACATTTATTTACATTTACATTTAAGTCATTTAGCAGACGCTCTTATCCAGAGCGACTTACAAATTGGTGCATTCACCTTAAGATATCCAGTGGAACAGCCACTTTACAATAGTGCATCTAAATCTTTTAGGGGGGGGGGGTCAGAAGGATTGCTTCATCCCATCCTAGGTATTCCTTAAAGAGGTGGGGTTTCAGGTGTCTCCGGAAGGTGGTGATTGACTCCGCTGTCCTGGCGTCGTGAGGGAGTTTGTTCCACCATTGGGGTGCCAGAGCAGCGAACAGTTTTGACTGGGCTGAGCGGGAACTGTACTTCCTCAGTGGTAGGGAGGCGAGGGTATAAAGCATTTTAGTTAAGAATTAGCATACCAGACTAGGATGACCACGCGCTGCAGCCGAGGTCTGTAATTAGTCACGACCCTAAAATGCAACACGAGGTTGAAGACAAATAATACCTCTTAACAATCAATGCTACTGTTAAGTACTGTATCTACAAAGGTGAATTTAAGCAGGGCCATCTGGCTATTCTCTTCAAGTCATTGTTTGTCTACTCTGCTTTCATCCCCACGCTGGGATCAGCTACGTGGCTGATTAGCCGTCCTCAGAAGACCACTCTTCCAGAACAAGGAAACAGACAACTAAGGGAAAGGACATTGTGACATCTTGTGGACAATCAGTCACTTACACCTGAGAACGAAGGAGACGGCCATCCAAAGAACAAGGCCTACGTCGAATCTCTCTCACTAAGCGGAACTTGGCCCACGAAGGCCTGGACCCAACAGAGATAACCAACGGAAACTTTCAACACGTAAATACATGCATTACACTTCTTACCCATAAGAGCGGCAGTTCGGGGCAAGGTATTAGGGATAAACTAAGCGTTGTTTACAAATGTATCCAAGTGTTATTTCTTTCTCACTCTCTTTCTCTTTAAATCTCCATCTTGTGTAACACGTGTCGTATTGTGTTGGTCCGCTAGGGACTTGTTGTCATCGTATTAAGTTTCTAATCAATAAACTATACTGTGTATGTGTATCTTTATGTTATCATTTAGCTTGTTAGTAAATAAATAATCAAATCAATTTGTGTGGTACGAAATGATCAATGAGACCCGGGTTTGTGCAGATTTACGGAGTCAGTGACATTCAGAATGAGACTGATATGAGGAAATTATTGATTGATGACTGGTATGATATTAATATGTTCTTGAGTTAATTCGGGAAACGGTAACTCATTAAACAAACTTTTCCAGTGGTGCCCCAGATTCCTAATGATTGAATTGTTACATGATTCATTTAATCGGGTAATAATTAAACATTAGGTAATTATTTGATGAATATCATGTCATCACATTAATGATAGTCTTTTAACTGTGGAACCTTATATAGACAGGTGTGTGCCTTTCCAAATCAAAACCAATCAATTGAATTTACCACAGGTGGACTCCAAGTTGTATAAACATCTCAAGGATGATCAATGGAAACAAGATGCACCTGAGCTAAATTTCATGTCTCATAGCAAAGGGTCTGAATACTTATCTAAATAAGGTATTTTTTTTTATTTTTAATACATTTGAATTCATTTCTAAGCCTGTTTTCGCTTTTTCATTATGGGTTATTGTGTGTATATTGATGAGGGGGGAAAACATATTTTAGAATAAGACGTAACAACATGTGGTAAAGTGGTCTGAATAGTTTCTGAATGCACACATGTACCTGATATAGCCTAGGACTACTCTACGCCACTACCTACTCAGCCAACAGTCACTTATATTATTAGGCTCAATTAGGACTATCCAATCTAATTATCACATTAGTAATTTTAGGCTTTCTTAGTCTGCAAATGTGATCATAGATGCATGGAATGCTTTATTTTAAAGGTGCAATTTTATGGGTTAGTGTTAATGACTGCTCTGATAAGACTATGACCACTATTTTTCATTTTTATTTATTTAACTAGGCAAGTCAGTTAAGAACAAATTCTTATTTACAATGACTGCCTACTGGGGAACAGTGGGTTAACTGCCTTGTTCAGGGGCAGAACGACAGATTTTTACCTTGTCAGTTCGGGGCTTCGATCCAATAACATTTTGGTTACTGACCCAACGCTCTAACCACTAGGTCATTACTCCGAGATGGTGCCAATGTTAACACAATGTATACATCACGACCATAATGCTAATACTGAACCTCTATACAACACTACCAGGATGCTAATCCCAAAATGGCGCTCAATCCCAAAATGGCACCGACAGAGGGCTGCCTTGCTTCTAGTCCTTAGGAAACTTTGCATTATTTTGTTTATTTATGTATTATTTCTTACATTGCTAGCCCATAAATCTTAAGTGTTAATACATACAGCCGCGAAGAACTATTGGATATCAGAGTAACGTCAACTTACCAGGAATATGACTTTCCCGAAGCGGATCCTTTGTCCGAACCACCCAGGGCATTTGCACTGATTCCAGAGGCTGACCCAAAACAACGCCACCAGAGAAGAGGTAGAGGGAGCAGTCTTCAGGTCAGACTTCGGAGGCGCGCACACCACCCACCGCTTCCGAGTATATTACTCGCTAATGTCCAGTCTCTAAATAACAAGGTAGACGAAATTAGGGCAAGGCTTGCATTCCAGAGAGACATCGTAACTTCCTCTGATTCACGGAAACATGGCTCTCTCGGGATATACTATCGGAGTCGGTACAGCCACCTGGATTTTTTGTAAGTCATGCCGACAGGAATAAACATCTCTCCAGGAAGAAGGGCAGGTTGTATGTTTCATGATTAACGACTCATGGTGTAATTGCAACAACATACAGGAACTCAAGTCCTTCTGCTCACCCAACCTAGAATTCCTCACAATCAAATACCAACCGTATTATCTCCCAAGAGAATTCTCCTCGGTTATTGTCGCAGTCGTGTATATCCACCCTCAAGCCGATACCACGACGGCCTTCAAGGAACTTCACTGGACTTTATGCAAACTAGAAACCATATACCCTGAGGCTGCATTTATTGTAGCTGGGAATTTTAACAAAGCAAATTTGAGAACAAGACTACCTAAATTCTATCAGCGTACTGACTGTAGCACTCACGCCGGTAAAACACCGGATCACTGCTGCTCTAACTTCTGCGATGCATACAAGGCCCTCCTCCGCCATCCTTTCGGGCAAAACTGACCACAACTGCATTTTGCTCCTCCCTTTCTATAGCCAGAAACTCAAGCAGGATGTACCCGTGCTGAGGACTATTCAACGCTGGTCTGACCAATCGGAATCCACGCTTCAAGATTGTTTTGATTACGCGGACTGGGACATGTTCCGGGTAGCCTCGGAGAATAATATCGACGTATACACTGATTCGGTGAGGGAGTTTATAAGGAAGTGTATAAGAGATGTTGTACCCACTGTGACTATTAAAACCTACCCTAACCAGAAACTATGGATAAATGGCGGCATTCGTGCAAAACTAAAGGGGAAACCACAGCATTTAACCATGGAATGATGACTGGGAATATGGTGTAGTTATTCCCTCCAAGGCAATCAAACAGGCAAAACGTCAGTATAGAGACAAGTGGAGTCGCAATTCAACGGCTCAGACACGAGATGTATGTGGCAAGGTCTACAGACAGACTACAAAAAGGAAAACCAGCCACATCACGGACACCGACGTCTTGCTTCCAGACAAACTAAACAGCTTTGCCAGCTTTGTGGATAATACACAGATGCGGCCCACTACCAAGGACTGTGGGCCCTCCTTCTCCATGGCCAACGTGAGTAAGACATTTAACTGTGTTAACTCTCGCAAGGCTGCTGGCCCAGACGGCATCCCTAGCCGCTTCCTCAGAGCATGCGCAGACCATCTGGCTGGTGTGTTTACGGACATATTCAATCTCTCCCTATTCCAGTCTGCTGTCCACACATACTTCAAGATGGCCACCGTTGTTCCTGTACCCTAGAAGGCAAAAATAACTGAACTTAATGACTACTGCCAATTAGCTCTCAATTCTGTCATCATGAAGTGCTTTGAGAGTTAAGGATCATATCACCTCCACCTTACCGGTCACTCTCTAGACCCACTTCAATTTGCTTACCACCCCAATAGGTCCACAGACAATGCAATCGCCATTACACTGCACACTGCCCTATCCCATCTGGACAAGAAGAATACCTATGTAAGAATGCTGTTCATTGACTACAGCTCAGCATTCAACACCATGGTACCCTCCAAGCTCATCATTAAGCTTGAGGCCCTGGGTCTCAACCCCGCCCTGTGCAATTCGGTCTTGAACTTCCAGGTGGTGAAGGTAGGAAACAACATCTCCACTTCGCTAATCCTCAACACTGGGGCCCCACAAGGGTGCGTGCTCAGCCCCCTCCTGACCCATGACTGCGTGGCCATGCACGCCTCCAACTCAATCATCAAGTTTGCAGATGACACTACAGTGGTAGGCTTGATTACCAACAATGACGAGACCGCCTACAGGGAGGAGGTGAGGGCTCTCGAGGTGTGGTGTCAGGAAAACAACCTCTCACTCAACGTCAACAAAACAAAGGAGATGATCGTGGACTTCAGGAAACAGCAGAGGGAGCACCCCCCTATCCACATCGACGGGACAGCAGTGGAGAAGGTGAAACGTTTTTTTTTTTAAGTTCCTCTGCGTACATATCTCGGACAAATTGAAATGGTCCAACCACACAGACAGTGTGGTGAAGGCTCAACAGCGCCTCTCCAACCTCAGGAGGCTGAAGAAATTTGGCTTGTCATCTAAAACCTTCACAAACTTTTACAGGTGCACAATCGAGAGCATCCTGTCGGGCTGTATCACAGCCTGGTACGGCAACTGCACTGCCCTCAACCGCAGGGCTCTCCAGAGGGTGGTTCGGTCTGCACAACGCATCACTGGGGGCAAACTACCTTCCCTCCAGGACACCTACAGCACCCGATGTCACAGGAAGGCCAAAAAGATCAAGGACAACAACCACCCGAGCCACTGCCTGTTCACTCCACTACCATCCAGAAGGCGAGGTCAATACAGGTGCATCAAAGCTGGGACAGAGAGACTGAAAAACAGCTTCTATCTCAAGGCCATCAGACTGTTAAATAGCCATCACTAACAGAGGCTGCTGCCAACATACAGACTTGAAATCATTGGGCACTTTAATAAATTGATCACTAGTCACTTTAATGCCACTTTAATAATGTTTACATATCTTGCATTGCTCATCTCCATATGTATATACTGTATTTTATACCATCTATTGCGTCTTGCCTATGCCGCTCTGTCATTGCTCATTCATATAATTATATGTATATATTCTTATTCCATTCATTTAGATTTGTGTGTATTAGGTATTTGCTGTGGAATTGTTGGATTACAGGTCAGATATTGCTGCACTGTCGGAACTAGAAGCACAAGCATTTTGCTACACTCACAATAACATCTGTAACATGTGTATGTGACCAATAACATATGCTAACTATGTGTATGTGACCAATAACATCTGCTAACCATGTGTATGTGACCAATAACATCTGCTAACCAAGTGTTTTTAAATGTAACCTTTATTTAACTAGGTAAGTCAGTTAAGAACAAATTATTATTTACAATGATGGCCTACTAAAAGGCAAAATGTCTCCTGCGGGGACAGGCAAAAAAAGAAACGTCAACTGCGTTTATTGTCAGCAAACTTAACATGTGTAAATATTTGTATGAACATAAGATTCAACAACTGAGACATAAACTGAACAAGTTCCACAGACATGTGACTAACAGAAATGGAATCATGTGTCCCTGAACAAAGGGGATCAAAATCAAAAGTAACAGTCAGTATCTGGTGTGGCCACCAGCTGCATTAAGTACTGCAGTGCATCTCCTCCTCATGGACTGCACCAGATTTGCCAGTTCTTGCTGTGAGATGTTACCCCACTCTTCCACCAAGGTATCTGCAAGTTCCCGGACATTTCTGGGGGGGAATGGCCCTAGCCCTCACCCTCCGATCCAACAGGTCCCAGACGTGCTCAATGGGATTGAGATCCCGGGCTCTTCGCTGGCCATGGCAGAACACTGACATTCCTGTCTTGCAGGAAATCACACACAGAACGAGCAGTATGGCTGGTGGCATTGTCATGCTGGAGGGTCATGTCAGGATGAGCCTGCAGGAAGGGTACCACATGAGGGAGGAGGATGTCTTCCCTGTAATGCACAGCGTTGAGATTGCCTGCAATGACAACAAGCTCAGTGCTATGATGCTGTGACACACCGCCCCAGACCATGATGGACCCTCCACCTCCAAATCGATCCCGCTCCAGAGTACAGGCCTCGGTGTAACACTCATTCCTTCGACGATAAACGAGAATCCGACCATCACCCCTGGTGAGACAAAACCGTGACTCGTCAGTGAAGAGCACTTTTTGCCAGTCCTGTCTGGTCCAGCGACGGTGGGTTTGTGCCCATAGGCGACGTTGTTGCCGGTGATGTCTGGTGAGGACCTGCCTTACAACAGGCCTACAAGCCCTCAGTCCAGCCTCTCTCAGCCTATTGCGGACAGTCTGAGCACTGATGGAGGGATTGTGCGTTCCTGGTGTAACTCGGGCAGTTGTTGTTGCCATCCTGTACCTGTCCCGCAGGTGTGATGTTTGGATGTACTGATCCTGTGCAGGTGTTGTTACACGTGGTCTGCCACTGTGAGGATGATCAGCTGTCCTTCCTGTCTCCCTGTAGCGCTGTCTTAGGCGTCTCACAGTACGGACATTGCAATTTATTGCGCTGTCCACATCTGCAGTCCTCATGCCTCCTTGCAGCATGCCTAAGGCACGTTCACACAGATGAGCAGGGACCCTGGGCATCTTTCTTTTGGTGTTTTTCAGAGTCAGTAGAAAGGCCTCTTTAGTGTCCTAAGTTTTCATAACTGTGACCTTAATTGCCTACCGTCTGTAAGCTGTTAGTGTCTTAACGACCGTTCCACAGGTGCATGTTCATTAATTGTTTATGGTTCATTGAACAAGCATGGGAAACAGTGTTTAAACCCTTTACAATGAAGATCTGTGAAGTTATTTGGATTTTTACGAATTATCTTTGAAAGACAGGGTCCTGAAAAAGGGACGTTTCTTTTTTTGCTGAGTTTAGGACAAAACACACATCACGACCAGAGACAACACAACACTACATAAAGAGAGACCTAAGACGATAACAAAGCAAGGCAGCAACACTTGACAACACAACATGGTAGCAACACAACATGGTAGCAGCACAAAACATGGTACGTACATTATTGGGCACAGACAACAGCACAAAGGGCAAGAAGGTAGAGACAACAATACATCACACAAAGCAGCCACAACTGTCAGTAAGAGTGTCCATGATTGAGTCTTTGAATGAAGAGATTGAGATAAAACTGTTCAGTTTGAGTGTTTGTTGCAGCTCGTTCCAGTCGCTAGCTGCATTGAACTGAAAAGATGAGTGACCCAGGGATGTGTGTGCTTTGGGGACCTTTAACAGAATGTGACTGGCAGAACGGGTGTTGTATGTGGAGGATGAGGGCTGCAGTAGATATCTCAGATAGGGGGGAGTGAGGCCTAAGAAGGTTTTATGAATAAGCATCAACCAGTCGGTCTTGCGACGGGTATACAGAGATGACCATTTTACGGAGGAGTACAGAGTGCAGTGATGGGGTGCATATAGGGTGCATTGGTGGCAAATCTGATGGCCGAACGGTAAAGAACATCTAGCTGCTCGAGAGCACCCTTACCTGCCGATCTATAAATGATATCTCCGTATTCAAGCATGGGTAGGATGGTCATCTGAATTAGGGTTAGTTTGGCAGCTTGGGTGAAAAAGGAGCGATTACGATAGAGGAAACCAAGTCTAGATTTAACTTTAGCCTGCAGCTTTGATATGTGCTGAGAGAAGGACAGTGTACCATCTAGCCATACTCCCAAGTACTTGTATGAGGTGACTACCTCAAGCTCTAAACCCTCAGAGGTAGTAATCACACCGGTGGGGAGAGGGGCATTCTTCTAACCAAACCACATGACCTTTGTTTTGGAGGTGTTCAGAACAAGGTTAAGGGCAGAGAAAGCTTGTTGGACACTAAGAAAGCTTTGTTGTAGAGCGTTTAACCCAAAATCCGGGGAGGGGCCAGCTGAGTATAAGACTGTATCATCTGCATATAAATGGTTGAGAGAGCTTCCTACTGCCTGAGCTATGTTGTTGATGTAAATTGGGAAGAGCGTGGTGCCTAGGATGGTGCCTTGGGGTACTCCCTTGGTGACAGGCAGTGGCAGAGACAGCAGATTTTCTGACTTTATACACTGTACTCTTTGAGAGAGGTAGTTAGCAAACTAGGCCAAAGACCCTCAGGGATACCAATACTCCTTAGCCGGCCCACAAGAATGGAATGGTCTACCATATCAAAAGCTTTGGCCAGGTCAATAAAATAGCAGCACAACATTGCTAATACTGAACCTCTATACAACACCAACATGATGCTAATACTGAACCTCTATACAACACCAACATGATGCTAATACTGAACCTCTATACAACACTACCGTGATGCTAATACTGAACCTCTATACAACACTACCGTGATGCTAATACTGAACCTCTATACAACACTACCGTGATGCTAATACTGAACCTCTATACAACACCAACATGATGCTAATACTGAACCTCTATACAACACTACCGTGATGCTAATACTGAACCTCTATACAACACTACCGTGATGCTAATACTGAACCTCTATACAACACTACCGTGATGCTAATACTGAACCTCTATACAACACTACCGTGATGCTAATACTGAACCTCTATACAACACCAACATGATGCTAATACTGAACCTCTATACAACACTACCGTGATGCTAATACTGGACCGCTATACAACACTACCGTGATGCTAATACTGAACCTCTATACAACACTACCATGATGCTAATACTGAACCTCTATACAACACTACCGTGATGCTAATACTGAACCTCTATACAACACTACCGTGATGCTAATACTGAACCTCTATACAACACTACCGTGATGCTAATACTGAACCGCTATACAACACTACCGTGATGCTAATAATGAACCTCTATACAACACTACCATGATGCTAATACTGAACCTCTATACAACACTACCGTGATGCTAATACTGAACCGCTATACAACACTACCGTGATGCTAATAATGAACCTCTATACAACACTACCGTGATGCTAATACTGGACCTCTATACAACACCAACATGATGCTAATACTAAACCTGTACAAAAATGTAAGTAGTTGCTGTTAATTCTCCTGTGTTGTCTTGTAGTTCCTGAACTCTGTCCGTCTGTGGGACTTCATCGAGGAGCGTGAGCAGCGCAGTGTTGCCCAGCCGCAGGAAGACGAGGTCAGCGAACTGAGAGAACTCTTCATGCAGATGTCTGGTCCAGGAGGGGAGGAGAGCAGTGCAGTGTCTGCCCAGCCCTGAGCCCTCAACCTGGGGCCCTAACTACCCGTTACCCAGGCCCCTAACTACCCGTTACCCAGGCCCCAGCACTCTGACCAACGGCTCATATCAAAATGCAAACATACATACGACACTGGACAATAAAATGTACTCACTAGTAAGCCTTTCATGTTGATGGTTTCAGGCTTTTTTAAATGATATTTTTACTCATGGTACATTTGTGTGGAAAATAACATAGTAAATCTGTACATAGAGCTGTAATGGTTCTGTTAAAGAAGCTGCTATATTTTCCGGATATGTTTTAGATAATTTATCTCTGGAAGGCTTTTTATATGAATGGGGTAGACATCTATAGAATGAACTCTAAGGTCATAGTTTTCAAGTACAGTGAAATGCCTTTACTTTATTTTCTTTGGATCTATAGAATCAGTTTGAGGTTGTATAGATAGATCGAGCTATGTAATGATAGATCAGACAGCCTCTCAGCCAGGCCACAACATGTGTTACAGGTAGGTCACATATAGACATTTTTAAAAGAAACAAAACGTTGAATTCAAAGCAATGCACCCAGGGGCTCTATTCAAGCTGGATTGCTGAAGTGATAGGAATTACTTTCATTTCCGATTGAGCCGACTTATTCAGTGTTCACCGTGAATGCGGTCTCTGCTAACGCAGTAACATTGGCTTTAAATTTAAATCACGCTGTAACGCTGAACTTCCACGATACGGATTGAATAGAGCCCCAAGTCTGTTTCATACTCGATGTCCATGAAATTATGGTGTGTTAATTTAGAGGCTTTTACATTTACGTTGCAACTAGTTCCTTCTATAGGAACTATTTAGTGTTGATGGATGCTCACATTATGAGGTGTAGTGACTTTATCCTTTTTTAATGGTATAAAATGATGTTGACCTTATTATCCTACATCGTTCATCTATAGTAAGAGCATAAAGCAGGCCCTGGGTGATCTATCAGCCTGTAGAGGTGCAGAGGAATGAGCTCCTACCAGTAGTCCTCTCTATTATCTAATGTATTGTGTGAAGCTGCCTGGGGAGACTCGACTATAGTGTTTAGATAATATTATGCTACAGTGTTTAATGTATATTCTATGGGAAATCAGAATCACTATGTTGGCTTTTATTTATCCAATTTCTTTTCAGTTTGAATGATTATTTCCAATTAGTTTGTCAATAGCAGCAGTCCGTTCATTCAATAAAGAACATGTTTGACAGCAGAAGAATATGAGTGTTTTTTCACCTCCCTTTAACCGAGGGGTTAATGGATTGAGGCCAGACAATATAGTACTGCTATATATCCTGAGGTTTACAACCCTGGTTGTGGGGCTGGAATGGTGTGGGTGGGTGGGTGTGTAGTAGTTTCTGTGTTTTCTGTTGGCCGCCGATTCCAACCCGAGTTAAGCACGCATAAATGGAACGTAATTCCCTTTTTATGCGCTTTTCTGTATGTGTAGACCTTGAACTTAAGCATGACGATGCTGAACCCAAGCTATAGTCTTCTGTAGAGCTGAACCCAGGCTATAGTCTTCTGTAGGGCTGAACCCAAGCTATAGTCTTCTATAGGGCTGAACCCCAAGCTATAGTCTTCTGTAGGGCTGAACCCAGGCTATAGTCTTCTGTAGGGCTGAACCCAGGCTATAGTCTTCTGTAGGGCTGAACCCAAGCTATAGTCTTCTGTAGAGCTGAACCCAGGCTATAGTCTTCTGTAGGGCTGAACCCAAGCTATAGTCTTCTATAGGGCTGAACCCCAAGCTATAGTCTTCTGTAGGGCTGAACCCAGGCTATAGTCTTCTGTAGGGCTGAACCCAGGCTATAGTCTTCTGTAGAGCTGAACCCAGGCTATAGTCTTCTGTAGGGCTGACACCAAGCTATAGTCTTCTGTAGGGCTGAACCCAAGCTATAGTCTTCTGTAGAGCTGAACCCAGGCTATAGTCTTCTGTAGGGCTGAACCCAGGCTATAGTCTTCTGTAGGGCTGAACCCAAGCTATAGTCTTCTGTAGGGCTGAACCCAAGCTATAGTATTCTGTAGGGCTGAACCCAGGCTATAGTCTTCTGTAGAGCTGAACCCAGGCTATAGTCTTCTGTAGGGCTGAACCCAAGCTATAGTCTTCTGTAGGGCTGAACCCAGGCTATATAGTCTTCTGTAGGGCTGAACCCAGGCTATAGTCTTCTGTAGGGCTGAACCCAGGCTATAGTCTTCTGTAGGGCTGAACCCAGGCTATAGTCTTCTGTAGGGCTGAACCCAGGCTATAGTCTTCTGTAGAGCTGAACCCAAGCTATACTCTTCTGTAGGGCTGAACCCAGGCTATAGTCTTCTGTAGGGCTGACCCCAGGCTATAGTCTTCTGTAGGGCTGACCCCAAGCTATAGTCTTCTGTAGAGCTCAATCCAGGCTATTGTATTCTGTAGGGCTGAACCCAAGCTATAGTCTTCTGTAGGGCTGAAACCCGGCTATAGTCTTCTGTAGGGCTGAACCCAAGCTATAGTCTTCTGTAGGGCTGAACCCAGGCTATAGTCTTCTGAACCCAAGCTATAGTCTTCTGTAGGGCTGAACCCAAGCTATAGTCTTCTGTAGGGCTGAACCCAGGCTATAGTCTTCTGTAGAGCTGAACCCAGGCTATAGTCTTCTGTAGGGCTGAACCCAAGATATAGTCTTCTGTAGGGCTGAACCCAAGATATAGTCTTCTGTAGGGCTGAACCCAAGATATAGTCTTCTGTAGGGCTGAACCCAAGCTATAGTCTTCTGTAGGGCTGAACCCAAGATATAGTCTTCTGTAGGGCTGAACCCAAGATATAGTCTTCTGTAGGGCTGACCCCAAGCTATAGTCTTCTGTAGAGCTGATCCCAGGCTATAGTCTTCTGTAGGGCTGAACCCAAGCTACAGTCTTCTGTAGAACTGAACCCAGGCTATAGTCTTCTGTAGAGCTGAACCCAGGCTATAGTCTTCTGTAGGGCTGACCCCAAGCTATAGTCTTCTGTAGAGCTGATCCCAGGCTATAGTCTTCTGTAGGGCTGAACCCAGGCTATAGTCTTCTGTAGAACTGAACCCAGGCTATAGTCTTCTGTAGGTCTGAACCCAGGCTATAGTCTTCTGTAGGGCTGATCCCAGGCTATAGTCTTCTGTAGGGCTGAACCCAAGCTATAGTCTTCTGTAGAGCTGATCCCAGGCTATAGTCTGTAGGGCTGAACCCAGGCTATAGTCTTCTGTAGAACTGAACCCAGGCTATAGTCTTCTGTAGGTCTGAACCCAGGCTATAGTCTTCTGTAGGGCTGATCCCAGGCTATAGTCTTCTGTAGGGCTTAACCCAAGCTATAGTCTTCTGTAGGGCTGAACCCAGGCTATAGTCTGTAGGGCTGAACCCAGGCTATAGTCTTCTGTAGGGCTGAACCCAGGCTATAGTCTTCTGTAGAGCTGAACCCAAGCTAGAGTCTTCTGTAGAGCTGAACCCAGGCTATAGTCTTCTGTAGAGCTGACTCTGCCAAGTTGATGTATACACTTCAGAATGTTTTAATTATATACCTGGGCTTTTCTCAGTTTTATTTTACAATTTGTGTCATGTTAAAAATGAGACATTATTGCGAGCCACCGTCAGTAATACCAACATACATTTACAGTGCATTCTGAAAGTATTCAGTCCCCTTGACCTTTTCTACATTTAGTTGTGTTACAGCCTTATTCTAAATGGATTAATGAGGATTTTTTTTAATTTAATCTACACACAATACCCAATATGACAAAGCGAAAACAGGTTTTTAGAAATATGTATTTATTTACATAAGTATTCAGACCCTTTGCCATGAGGCTTGCAATTGAGCTCAGGTGCATCATGTGTCCAATCAATCAATCACATTTATTTATAAAGCCCTTTTTACATCAGTCGATGTCACAAAGTGCCATACAGAAACCCAGCCTAAAACCCCAGCAAGCAATGCAGATGTAGAAGCACGGTGGCTTGGAGAAACTCCCTAGAACGAAACCTAGAGAGGAAACAGGCTCTGAGGGGTGGCCAGTCCTCTTCTGTCTGTGCTGCGTGGAAATTATAACAGTACATGGCCAAGATGTTCAAACATTCATAGATGACCAGCAAGGTCAAATAATAATAATTACAAAGGTTGTAGAGGGTGCAACAGGTCAGCAACTCAAGAGTAAATGTCAGTTGGCTTTTCATAGCCGAGCATTCAGAGTTCGAGACAGCAGGTAAGGTAGAGAGAGTCGGAAACAGCAGGTCCAGGACAAGGTAGCACGTCCAGTGAACAGGTCAGAGACTGCCAGGCAGTCCTGAGGCATGGCCCCAGGGCTCAGGTAAAAGCACAGACCCCACAACACTAGAGAGATATCCGCAAACCACCAACTTACTACCCTGAGACAAGGCTTAGTATAACCCAGGAAGATCTCCCCCACGGCACGATCTTCCTGTACGCCAACCTGGCACCCCTCCTACGGGCAGCATGGAAGAGCACCAGTAAGCCAGTGACTCAGCCCCTGTAACAGGGTTAGAGGCAGAGAATCCCAGTGGAGAGAGGGGAACCGGCCAGGCAGAGACAGCAAGGGTGGTTCGTTGCTCCAGAGCCTTTCCGTTCACCTTCACACTCCTGGGCCAGACTACACTCAATCATTGGACCTACTGAAGAGATGAGTCTTCAATAAAGACTTAAAGGTTGAGACCGAGTCTGCGTCTCTCACATGGGTAGGCAGACCATTCCATAAAAATGGAGATCTATAGGAGAAAGCCCTGCCTCCAGCTGTTTGCTTAGAAATTCTAGGGACAATTAGGAGGCCTGCGACTTGTGACCGACCAAATCGGAAAGATAGGTAGGAGCAAGCCCATGTAATGCTTTGTAGGTTAGCAGTAAAACCTTGAAATCAGCCCTTGCCTTAACAGGAAGCCAGTGTAGGGAAGCTAGCACTGGAGTAATATGATCAAATTTCTTGGTTCTAGTCAGGATTCTAGCAGCCGTATTTAGCACTAACTGAAGTTTATTTAGTGCTTTATCCGGGTAGCCAGAAAGTAGAGCATTGCAGTAGTCTAACCTAGAAGTAGCAAAAGCATGGATACATTTTTCTGCATCATTTTTGGACAGAAAATGTCTGATTTTTGCAATGTTACGTAGATGGAAAAAAGCTGTCTTGATATGTTCGTCAAAAGAGAGATCAGGGTCCAGAGTAACGCTGAGGTCCTTCACAGTTTTATTTGAGACGACTTTGAGGACAAACCATTCACAGAGACAAACTGATATCTTTCCGACAGATAAGATCTAAACCAGGCCAGAACCTGTCCGTGTAGACCAATTTGGGTTTCCAATCTCTCCAAAAGAATGTGGTGATTGATGGTATCAAAGGCAGCACTAAGGTCTAGGAGCACGAGGATAGATGCAGAGCCTCTGTCTGACGCCATAAAAGGTAATTTACCACCTTCACGAGTGCAGTCTCAGTGCTATTGTAACGGATGTGAAATGGCTAGCTAGTTAGCGGGTACGCACTACTAGCGTTTCAATCAGTTACGTCACTTGCTCTGAAACCTAGAATTAGTGTTGCACCTTCCTCTGCAAGGGCCGCGGCTTTTGTGGAGCGATGGGTAACGACGCTTCGTGGGTGACCGTTGTTGATGTGTGCAGAGGGTCCCTGGTTTGCGCCCGTCTCGGGGCGAGGGTTTAAAGTTATACTGTTACACTATGATGGGGTCTAAAACCAGACTGAAGCATTTCATATACATTGTTTGTCTTCAGGAAGGCAGTGAGTTGCTGCACAACAGCTTTTTCATTTGTTTGAGAGGAATGGAAGATTCGATATGGACCGATTAGTTTTTTATATTTTCCGGGTCAAGGTTTGGCTTTTTCAAGAGAGGCTTTATTACTGCCACTTTTAGTGAGTTTGGTACACATCCGGTGGATAGAGAGCTGTTTATTATGTTCAACATAGGAGGGCCAAGCACAGGAAGCAGCTCTTTCAGTAGTTTAGTTCAGTCATAGAGATATCTACCACAATATATCACATTAATGGTCCCTTCCACCACCTGCTGGACAGAAAGAACAGCTGCATTTATCCATTTCTAACAGAAGAAGTTAGTCATTGTAAATGGAGGAGTCCGTAATACAGACACATTAGTGGAACGATTTAGCACATCTTTATTTATTGACATTTATGTACAGGTAACATTACTATGGTACCAAGGGTCACTGGGTCATATTGATCATGCAAGGCAGTACTGCATACGGACCTACAATACATTATCAATGATTCATTATTACAAAATAAACTCCTGGATGACTCACATACAGTAACGGTACAATACAACATTTACAAAGCATTAAACAAGATGTTAGATGGCTTTAAGTTGAAATAAGCTGACAGGTTGGTAGAACTGCTGGACACCAAGGTGTTTACAGGACAGTTGATCTGAAACGTTATTGAAACTGTCCGGTTCTGGTGTTGCCTTGACAACTTAACGAGTGGTCGGATACCTTAAATTAAGTTCTGACTGATTAAAGGAGAGGTCTGACACCTTAAAGGAGAGGTCTGACTGATTAAAGGAGAGGTCTGACTGATTAAAGGAGAGGTCTGACTGATTAAAGGAGAGGTCTGACTGATTAAAGGAGTGGTCGGATACCTTAAATTAAGTTCTGACTGATTAAAGGAGAGGTCTGACTGATTAAAGGAGAGGTCTGACTGATTAAAGGAGCAGTCTGGAATCTTAAAGGAGAGGTTTGACTGAGTTAAAGGAGGGGTCTGACTGATTAAAGGAGAGGTCTGACTGATTAAAGGAGAGGTCTGACTGATTAAAGGAGTGGTCGGATACCTTAAATTAAGTTCTGACTGATTAAAGGAGAGGTCTGACTGATTAAAGGAGAGGTCTGACTGATTAAAGGAGCAGTCTGGAATCTTAAAGGAGATGTTTGACTGATTAAAGGAGGGGTCTGACTGATTAAAGGAGGGGTCTGACTGATTAAAGGAGGGGTCTGACTGATTAAAGGAGGGGTCTGACTGATTAAAGGAGGGGTCTGACTGATTAAAGGAGGGGTCTGACTGATTAAAGGAGGGGTCTGACTGATTAAATAGAGGTCTGACTGATTAAATAGAGGTCTGACTGATTAAAGGAGGGATCTGACTGATTAAATAGAGGTCTGACTGATTAAATAGAGGTCTGACTGATTAAATAGAGGTCTGACACCTTAAAGGAGAGGTCTGACTGATTAAAGGAGGGGTCTGACTGATTAAGGGAGAGGTCTGACTGATTAAATAGAGGTCTGACTGATTAAATAGAGGTCTGACACCTTAAAGGAGAGGTCTGACTGATTAAAGGAAAGGTCTGCTTGTATGTATGAGTCCACAGCCACAGCGAGGTATTATTATTAAACAACTGTTAATGAAGAAGAACGTACTGCAGATATCTGTACTACACAGGAAGTACATATGGTGATACAGGAGTCAGGGGTCACCAATCACAGATATCTGTACTACACAGGAAGTACATATGGTGATACAGGAGTCAGGGGTCACCAATCACAGATATCTGTACTACACAGGAAGTACATATGGTGATACAGGAGTCAGGGGTCACCAATCACAGTCACTAATCTGAAATAAAACATCACATTGAGGCTACAACATCCAGAGGGTAACATCAACACAAACATCCATTCTGCTCCACAACACCTACTGATGGAGCCGTCATCTTCATGCATTAGAACGTCATATATATCTCCTCCTCCTCACACACTGACCGAGGGCCAAGCTTCACGCAGGTAGCTAGCTACAGGTAGTTACAGGTAGCCGGCACTTTGACATCATCACACTCAACTGGCCAATTGAGTCCTCAGAGACACAGAGGCAGGGGATGGAGGCGGGACTTGGGAGTTATACAGTTACACACAGTTAATCTCAGACTGGGTCACGTTTATGTCAATGAAGTCATCTGCCAATCCTAGCGCATGTGGGAGAGGACTAATCAGAGAAGAGGCTGGCGAAGGACTTTCGGATGTTCCGGATGGTCTCGGCCTTGGCTTCGTCCTCTCCGCCCGCCGAGGAGCTGGTCGAGCTGGAGCGGAAGAACGATGCATCTCCCAATGCGCTGAAGGCATTGGTCAGGGACTGGGACTTACTGAAACACACAGAGACATCACGTTAACTCTACCCTTAACCCCTAATCTGGTCAGGGACTGGGACTTACTGCTGAGACAGAGACATCACATTAAACCTGACCTTAAACCCTAAAGCTAACCTGGTTAGGGACTGGGATTTACTGCAGAGACATCACATTAAACCTGACCTTAAACCCTAATCTGGTCAGGGACTGGGACTTACTGCTGAGACAGAGACATCACATTAAACCTGACCTTAAATCTAACCCTGAAGCTAACCTGGTTAGGGACTGGGATTTACTGCAGAGACAGAAACATCACATTAAACCTGACCTTAAATCTAACCCTAAAGCTAATCTGGTTAGGGACTGGGATTTACTGCTGAGACAGAAACATTACATTAAACCTGACCTTGAACCCTAACCCTAAAGCTAATCTGGTCAGGGACTGGGACTAGAACAAACACACAGTACATCAGGGTAATGGCTCTGATAACATTATCACCATGTCATCCTTTTTGTTTAATGTAGCTAAAGCTCTTACTTCAGCAGTGGATGGCCCTTGGGTGCAGGCTGTTCTTCAACCGGAGGCTGAGCTTCAGCTGGGGCTGGGGCTGAGACTGGGGCTGGGGATGAGCCTGGGGCGGGGGCTGAGACTGGGGCTGGGGATGAGGCTGAGTCTGGGGCTGGGGATGAGGCTGGGGCGGGGGCTGAGACTGGTAGTGGGGATGAGGCTGGGGCTGGGGATGAGGCTGGGGCGGGGGCTGAGACTAGTAGTGGGGATGAGGCTGAGACTGGGGCTGAGCCTGGCGCTGGGGATGAGACTGGAGCTGGGGATGAGGCTGGGGATGGGAATGAGGCTGAAACTGAGAATGGAGTAGGCTCTGGAGCAGGCTCTGGGGCCGTGGCAGTGCCAGTGGAGGACATGGGCATCATAATAGGGGTGGGGTCTGGGTGAAAGTCTGGGGAAAGGACCGTTGGTGGCTGAGCTTTAGCTGGAGACTGGGGCAAGAAAGGGGACTGCACCCTCCCAGGAGACCTCTTTGGGGACAGGGACTGCCCTGGTGCTCTGGATGAAGACACAGCATCAGGACTGGGCTTCAAGCCAAGGGGGGGAAGGGGGGTCTGGGGTTTGGGCTGGATCAGGGGCTTGGAGTTGCGGCGTACAGGAGGTATAGGCTTGGGCCTGGGAGGCAGTGGGGGCAGCTCTGCTGGCTTCCCTGGGGGAGGGGCTGCTGATGGAGACACCTGAGGCTGGGGCTGGGGCTGCTGTGTAGTGGGGGCAGGGGGTGGAACTGGGGGTGAGACAGGAGCAGGGGTCGGGGATAGGGCTGGGAGTAAGGCAGGTGCTAGGCTGGAGGTTGGAGCTGAGACAGGGGCAGCAGCTGGGGCTGGGGGTGAGAGGGGGGCAGGGGCTGAGACAGGGGCAGCAGCTGGGGCTGGGGGTGAGAGGGGGGCAGGGACTGAGACAGGGGCCAGGATTGGGGATAGGACTGGGGCTGAGACATGGGCTGTGGCAAGGGCTGGAGCTGGAGCAGGCTTTTGCACCGGGGAAGGGATAGGCTTTGGTACTTGAGCAGAGGTCGTCTTTACCACCGCAGGAGGGGGTGGCTTTGGTGGAGGGGAAGAGGATTTCTTTTGCACTGGGGTAGAGACTGGAGCAGAGTATGGTTTTGCCACTGGAGTGGAGGCTTGCTTTTGAATGGGGATGGTGGCCACTCTTAAAACCGGAGGGGGGGCTGGCTTTGGCGGAGGGGACACCTTGGGGGCTAACTCTGCTGGAGGCTCCACACTCTGTGGTTGAGTGTGCTGGGCTTGCACTGCACCTCCTACAGGTAGGACACAGAACAATATCATGTTATAATACATACTGGAAAATAAAATACAAAACACAAAATAAAGAAAAACCCTGACAAAAACCAAATAGCTTTTGTTTAAAATCTTTCTAAATCAAGTGAATGGTGACAGACAGGCAGGGGGAGCCTGCAGGTTGTGGTGTGGCCAGCAGGGGCAGCCTGCAGGTTGTGGTGTCTCCAGCAGGGGCAGCCTGCAGGTTGTGGTGTGGCCAGCAGGGGGAGCCTGCAGGTTGTGGTGTCTCCAGCAGGGGCAGCCTGCAGGTTGTGGTGTCTCCAGCAGGGGGAGCCTGCAGGTTGTGGTGTCTCCAGCAGGGGGAACCTGCAGGTTGTGGTGTGGCCAGCAGGGGGAGCCTGCAGGTTGTGGTGTCTCCAGCAGGGGGAGCCTGCAGGTTGTGGTGTCTCCAGCAGGGGGAGCCTGCAGGTTGTGGTGTGGCCAGCAGGGGGAGCCTACAGGTTGTGGTGTGGCCAGCAGGGGGAGCCTGCAGGTTGTGGTGTCTCCAGCAGGGGGAACCTGCAGGTTGTGGTGTGGCCAGCAGGGGGAGCCTGCAGGTTGTGGTGTCTCCAGCAGGGGCAGCCTGCAGGTTGTGGTGTGGCCAGCAGGGGCAGCCTGCAGGTTGTGTTGTCTCCAGCAGGGGGAGCCTGCAGGTTGTGGTGTCTCCAGCAGGGTCAGCCTGCAGGTTGTGGTGTCTCCAGCAGGGTCAGCCTGCAGGTTGTGGTGTCTCCAGCAGGGGGAGCCTGCAGGTTGTGGTGTGGCCAGCAGGGGAGCCTGCAGGTTGTGGTGTCTCAAGCAGGGGGAACCTGCAGGTTGTGGTGTGGCCAGCAGGGGGAGCCTGCAGGTTGTGGTGTCTCAAGCAGGGGGAGCCTGCAGGTTGTGGTGTCTCCAGCAGGGGCAGCCTGGAGTTTGTGGTGTCTCCAGCAGGGGGAGCCTGCAGGTTGTGGTGTCTCCAGCAGGGGCAGCCTGCAGGTTGTGGTGTGGCCAGCAGGGGCAGCCTGCAGGTTGTGGTGTGGCCAGCAGGGGAAAATGCAGGCTGTGGTGTCTCCAGCAGGGGCAGCCTGCAGTTTGTGGTGTCTCCAGCAGGGGGAGCCTGCAGGTTGTGGTATGGCCAGCAGGGGGAGCCTGCAGGTTGTGGTGTCTCCAGCAGGGGGAGCCTGCAGGTTGTGGTGTCTCCAGCAGGGGGAGCCTGCAGGTTGTGGTGTGGCCAGCAGGGGGAGCCTGCAGGTTGTGGTGTCTCCAGCAGGGGGAGCCTGCAGGTTGTGGTGTGGCCAGCAGGGGGAGCCTGCAGGTTGTGGTGTGGCCAGCAGGGGCAGCCTGCAGGTTGTGGTGTGGCCAGCAGGGGCAGCCTGCAGGTTGTGGTGTGGCCAGCAGGGGGAGCCTGCAGGTTGTGGTGTGGCCAGCAGGGGCAGCCTGCAGGTTGTGGTGTGGCCAGCAGGGGCAGCCTGCAGGTTGTGGTGTGGCCAGCAGTGGAGCCTGCAGTTTGTGGTGTGGCCAGCAGGGGGAGCCTGCAGGTTGTGGTGTGGCCAGCAGGGGCAGCCTGCAGTTTGTGGTGTCTCCAGCAGGGGGGACCTGCAGGTTGTGGTGTCTCCAGCAGGGGAACCTGCAGTTTGTGGTGTGGCCAGCAGGGGGAGCCTGCAGGTTGTGGTGTCTCCAGCAGGGGGAGCCTGCAGGTTGTGGTGTCTCCAGCAGGGGGAGCCTGCAGGATGTGGTGTCTCCAGCAGGGGAACCTGCAGTTTGTGGTGTGGCCAGCAGGGGGAGCCTGCAGGTTGTGGTGTCTCCAGCAGGGGGAGCCTGCAGGTTGTGGTGTCTCCAGCAGGGGGAGCCTGCAGGATGTGGTGTCTCCAGCAGGGGAACCTGCAGTTTGTGGTGTGGCCAGCAGGGGCAGCCTGCAGGTTGTGGTGTCTCCAGCAGGGTCAGCCTGCAGGTTGTGGTGTCTCCAGCAGGGGGAGCCTGCAGGTTGTGGTGTGGCCAGCAGGGGAGCCTGCAGGTTGTGGTGTCTCAAGCAGGGGGAACCTGCAGGTTGTGGTGTGGCCAGCAGGGGGAGCCTGCAGGTTGTGGTGTCTCAAGCAGGGGGAGCCTGCAGGTTGTGGTGTCTCCAGCAGGGGCAGCCTGCAAGTTGTGGTGTCTCCAGCAGGGGCAGCCTGCAGTTTGTGGTGTCTCCAGCAGGGGGAGCCTGCAGGTTGTGGTGTCTCCAGCAGGGGCAGCCTGCAGGTTGTGGTGTGGCCAGCAGGGGCAGCCTGCAGGTTGTGGTGTGGCCAGCAGGGGAAAATGCAGGCTGTGGTGTCTCCAGCAGGGGCAGCCTGCAGTTTGTGGTGTCTCCAGCAGGGGGAGCCTGCAGGTTGTGGTGTGGCCAGCAGGGGGAGCCTGCAGGTTGTGGTGTCTCCAGCAGGGGGAGCCTGCAGGTTGTGGTGTCTCCAGCAGGGGGAGCCTGCAGGTTGTGGTGTGGCCAGTAGGGGAGCCTGCAGGTTGTGGTGTCTCCAGCAGGGGGAGCCTGCAGGTTGTGGTGTGGCCAGCAGGGGGAGCCTGCAGGTTGTGGTGTGGCCAGCAGGGGCAGCCTGCAGGTTGTGGTGTGGCCAGCAGGGGCAGCCTGCAGGTTGTGGTGTGGCCAGCAGGGGGAGCCTGCAGGTTGTGGTGTGGCCAGCAGGGGCAGCCTGCAGGTTGTGGTGTGGCCAGCAGGGGCAGCCTGCAGGTTGTGGTGTGGCCAGCAGTGGAGCCTGCAGTTTGTGGTGTGGCCAGCAGGGGGAGCCTGCAGGTTGTGGTGTGGCCAGCAGGGGCAGCCTGCAGGTTGTGGTGTCTCCAGCAGGGGCAGCCTGCAGGTTGTGGTGTGGCCAGCAGGGGGAGCCTGCAGGTTGTGGTGTCTCCAGCAGGGGCAGCCTGCAGGTTGTGGTGTCTCCAGCAGGGGGAGCCTGCAGGTTGTGGTGTCTCCAGCAGGGGGAACCTGCAGGTTGTGGTGTGGCCAGCAGGGGGAGCCTGCAGGTTGTGGTGTCTCCAGCAGGGGGAGCCTGCAGGTTGTGGTGTCTCCAGCAGGGGGAGCCTGCAGGTTGTGGTGTGGCCAGCAGGGGGAGCCTACAGGTTGTGGTGTGGCCAGCAGGGGGAGCCTGCAGGTTGTGGTGTCTCCAGCAGGGGGAACCTGCAGGTTGTGGTGTGGCCAGCAGGGGGAGCCTGCAGGTTGTGGTGTCTCCAGCAGGGGCAGCCTGCAGGTTGTGGTGTGGCCAGCAGGGGCAGCCTGCAGGTTGTGTTGTCTCCAGCAGGGGGAGCCTGCAGGTTGTGGTGTCTCCAGCAGGGTCAGCCTGCAGGTTGTGGTGTCTCCAGCAGGGTCAGCCTGCAGGTTGTGGTGTCTCCAGCAGGGGGAGCCTGCAGGTTGTGGTGTGGCCAGCAGGGGAGCCTGCAGGTTGTGGTGTCTCAAGCAGGGGGAACCTGCAGGTTGTGGTGTGGCCAGCAGGGGGAGCCTGCAGGTTGTGGTGTCTCAAGCAGGGGGAGCCTGCAGGTTGTGGTGTCTCCAGCAGGGGCAGCCTGGAGTTTGTGGTGTCTCCAGCAGGGGGAGCCTGCAGGTTGTGGTGTCTCCAGCAGGGGCAGCCTGCAGGTTGTGGTGTGGCCAGCAGGGGCAGCCTGCAGGTTGTGGTGTGGCCAGCAGGGGAAAATGCAGGCTGTGGTGTCTCCAGCAGGGGCAGCCTGCAGTTTGTGGTGTCTCCAGCAGGGGGAGCCTGCAGGTTGTGGTATGGCCAGCAGGGGGAGCCTGCAGGTTGTGGTGTCTCCAGCAGGGGGAGCCTGCAGGTTGTGGTGTCTCCAGCAGGGGGAGCCTGCAGGTTGTGGTGTGGCCAGCAGGGGGAGCCTGCAGGTTGTGGTGTCTCCAGCAGGGGGAGCCTGCAGGTTGTGGTGTGGCCAGCAGGGGGAGCCTGCAGGTTGTGGTGTGGCCAGCAGGGGCAGCCTGCAGGTTGTGGTGTGGCCAGCAGGGGCAGCCTGCAGGTTGTGGTGTGGCCAGCAGGGGGAGCCTGCAGGTTGTGGTGTGGCCAGCAGGGGCAGCCTGCAGGTTGTGGTGTGGCCAGCAGGGGCAGCCTGCAGGTTGTGGTGTGGCCAGCAGTGGAGCCTGCAGTTTGTGGTGTGGCCAGCAGGGGGAGCCTGCAGGTTGTGGTGTGGCCAGCAGGGGCAGCCTGCAGTTTGTGGTGTCTCCAGCAGGGGGGACCTGCAGGTTGTGGTGTCTCCAGCAGGGGAACCTGCAGTTTGTGGTGTGGCCAGCAGGGGGAGCCTGCAGGTTGTGGTGTCTCCAGCAGGGGGAGCCTGCAGGTTGTGGTGTCTCCAGCAGGGGGAGCCTGCAGGATGTGGTGTCTCCAGCAGGGGAACCTGCAGTTTGTGGTGTGGCCAGCAGGGGGAGCCTGCAGGTTGTGGTGTCTCCAGCAGGGGGAGCCTGCAGGTTGTGGTGTCTCCAGCAGGGGGAGCCTGCAGGATGTGGTGTCTCCAGCAGGGGAACCTGCAGTTTGTGGTGTGGCCAGCAGGGGCAGCCTGCAGGTTGTGGTGTCTCCAGCAGGGTCAGCCTGCAGGTTGTGGTGTCTCCAGCAGGGGGAGCCTGCAGGTTGTGGTGTGGCCAGCAGGGGAGCCTGCAGGTTGTGGTGTCTCAAGCAGGGGGAACCTGCAGGTTGTGGTGTGGCCAGCAGGGGGAGCCTGCAGGTTGTGGTGTCTCAAGCAGGGGGAGCCTGCAGGTTGTGGTGTCTCCAGCAGGGGCAGCCTGCAAGTTGTGGTGTCTCCAGCAGGGGCAGCCTGCAGTTTGTGGTGTCTCCAGCAGGGGGAGCCTGCAGGTTGTGGTGTCTCCAGCAGGGGCAGCCTGCAGGTTGTGGTGTGGCCAGCAGGGGCAGCCTGCAGGTTGTGGTGTGGCCAGCAGGGGAAAATGCTGGCTGTGGTGTCTCCAGCAGGGGCAGCCTGCAGTTTGTGGTGTCTCCAGCAGGGGGAGCCTGCAGGTTGTGGTGTGGCCAGCAGGGGGAGCCTGCAGGTTGTGGTGTCTCCAGCAGGGGGAGCCTGCAGGTTGTGGTGTCTCCAGCAGGGGGAGCCTGCAGGTTGTGGTGTGGCCAGCAGGGGGAGCCTGCAGGTTGTGGTGTGGCCAGCAGGGGCAGCCTGCAGGTTGTGGTGTGGCCAGCAGGGGCAGCCTGCAGGTTGTGGTGTGGCCAGCAGGGGGAGCCTGCAGGTTGTGGTGTGGCCAGCAGGGGCAGCCTGCAGGTTGTGGTGTGGCCAGCAGGGGCAGCCTGCAGGTTGTGGTGTGGCCAGCAGTGGAGCCTGCAGTTTGTGGTGTGGCCAGCAGGGGGAGCCTGCAGGTTGTGGTGTGGCCAGCAGGGGCAGCCTGCAGTTTGTGGTGTCTCCAGCAGGGGGGACCTGCAGGTTGTGGTGTCTCCAGCAGGGGAACCTGCAGTTTGTGGTGTGGCCAGCAGGGGGAGCCTGCAGGTTGTGGTGTCTCCAGCAGGGGGAGCCTGCAGGTTGTGGTGTCTCCAGCAGGGGGAGCCTGCAGGATGTGGTGTCTCCAGCAGGGGAACCTGCAGTTTGTGGTGTGGCCAGCAGGGGCAGCCTGCAGGTTGTGGTGTGGCCAGCAGGGGCAGCCTGCAGTTTGTAGTGTGGCCAGCAGGGGCAGCCTGCAGTTTGTGGTGTGGCCAGCAGGGGCAGCCTGCAGGTTGTGGTGTGGCCAGCAGGGGCAGCCTGCAGTTTGTGGTGTTGCCAGCAGGGGCAGCCTGCAGTTTGTGGTGTTGCCAGCAGGGGCAGCCTGCAGTTTGTGGTGTGGCCAGCAGGGGCAGCCTGCAGTTTGTGGTGTGGCCAGCAGGGGCAGCCTGCAGGTTGTGGTGTCTCAAGCAGGGGGAACCTGCAGGTTGTGGTGTGGCCAGCAGGGGGAGCCTGCAGGTTGTGGTGTCTCCAGCAGGGGCAGCCTGCAGGTTGTGGTGTCTCCAGCAGGGGGAGCCTGCAGGTTGTGTTGTCTCCAGCAGGGGGAGCCTGCAGGTTGTGGTGTGGCCAGCAGGGGGAGCCTGCAGGTTGTGGTGTCTCCAGCAGGGGGAGTCTGCAGGTTGTGGTTTGGCCAGCAGGGGGAGCCTGCAGGTTGTGGTGTGGCCAGCAGAGGGAGCGTGCAGGTTGTGGTGTGGCCAGCAGGGGGAGCCTGCAGGTTGTGGTGTGGCCAGCAGAGGGAGCCTGCAGGTTGTGTTGTGGCCAGCAGGGGCAGCCTGCAGTTTGTGGTGTGGCAAGCAGGGGAACCTGCAGTTTGTGGTGTGGCCAGCAGGGGCAGCCTGCAGTTTGTGGCGTGGCCAGCAGGGGAGCCTGCAGTTTGTGGTGTGGCCAGCAGGGGAGCATGCAGTTTGTGGTGTGGCCAGCAGGGGGAACCTGCAGTTTGTGGTGTGGCCAGCAGGGGGAGCCTGCAGTTTGTGGTGTGGCCAGCAGGGGAACCTGCAGTTTGTGGTGTGGCCAGCAGGGGAACCTGCAGTTTGTGGTGTGGCCAGCAGGGGCAGCCTGCTGGTTGTGGTGTGGCCAGCAGGGGGAACCTGCAGTTTGTGGTGTGGCCAGCAGGGGGGACCTGCAGGTTGTGGTGTCTCCCGCAGGGGCAGCCTGCAGTTTGTGGTGTGGCCAGCAGGGGAACCTGCAGTTTGTGGTGTGGCCAGCAGGGGAACCTGCAGTTTGTGGTGTGGCCAGCAGGGGAACCTGCAGTTTGTGGTGTGGCCAGCAGGGGAACCTGCAGTTTGTGGTGTGGCCAGCAGGGGAACCTGCAGTTTGTGGTGTGGCCAGCAGGGGAACCTGCAGGTTGTGGTGTCTCCAGCAGGGGGAGCCTGCAGGTTGTAGTGTCTCCAGCAGGGGCAGCCTGCAGGTTGTGGTGTCTCCATCAGGGGCAGCCTACAGGTTGTGGTGTGGCCAGCAGGGGCAGCCTACAGGTTGTGGTGTGGCCAGCAGGGGCAGCCTGCAGTTTGTGGTGTGGCCAGCAGGGGGAGCCTGCAGGTTGTGGTGTGGCCAGCAGGGGCAGCCTGCAGTTTGTGGTGTGGCCAGCAGGGGCAGCCTGCAGTTTGTGGTGTGGCCAGCAGGGGAGCCTGCAGGTTGTGGTGTGGCCAGCAGGGGCAGCCTGCAGTTTGTGGTGTGGCCAGCAGGGGGAGCCTGCAGTTTGTGGTGTGGCCAGCAGGGGCAGCCTGCAGTTTGTGGTGTGGCCAGCAGGGGAGCCTGCAGATTGTGGTGTGGCCAGTAGGGGCAGCCTGCAGTTTGTGGTGTGGCCAGCAGGGGGAGCCTGCAGTTTGTGGTGTGGCCAGCAGGGGCAGCCTGCAGTTTGTGGTGTGGCCAGCAGGGGCAGCCTGCAGTTTGTGGTGTGGCCAGCAGGGGCAGCCTGCAGTTTGTGGTGTGGCCAGCAGGGGCAGCCTGCAGTTTGTGGTGTGGCCAGCAGGGGGAGCCTGCAGGTTGTGGTGTGGCCAGCAGGGGCAGCCTGCAGTTTGTGGTGTGGCCAGCAGGGGGAGCCTGCAGTTTGTGGTGTGGCCAGCAGGGGGAGCCTGCAGTTTGTGGTGTGGCCAGCAGGGGCAGCCTGCAGGTTGTGATGTGGCCAGCAGGGGCAGCCTTCAGTTTGTGGTGTGGCCAGCAGGGGGAGCCTGCAGTTTGTGGTGTGGCCAGCAGGGGGAGCCTGCAGTTTGTGGTGTGGCCAGCAGGGGGAGCCTGCAGGTTGTGGTGTCTCCAGCAGGGGCAGCCTGCAGGTTGTGGTGTCTCCAGCAGGGGGAGCCTGCAGGTTGTGGCGTCTCCAGCAGGGGCAGCCTTCAGTTTGTGGTGTGGCCAGCAGGGGGAGCCTGCAGTTTGTGGTGTGGCCAGCAGGGGGAGCCTGCAGTTTGTGGTGTGGCCAGCAGGGGGAGCCTGCAGTTTGTGGTGTGGCCAGCAGGGGGAGCCTGCAGGTTGTGGTGTCTCCAGCAGGGGCAGCCTGCAGGTTGTGGTGTCTCCAGCAGGGGGAGCCTGCAGGTTGTGGTGTCTCCAGCAGGGGCAGCCTGCAAGTTGTGGTGTGGCCAGCAGGGGGAGCCTGCAGGTTGTGGTGTCTCCAGCAGGGGGAGCCTGCAGGTTGTGGTGTCTCCAGCTGGGGGAGCCTGCAGGTTGTGGTGTGGATCAACATCACAGGAGGATTGACCAGATCAACATAACAGGAGGATTGACCAGATCACCATGGTGGAAACATGCTCAACCAGATCAACATCAGCCTGTCCTATGGGATCAATAGTCTATGTTCATCAATGTATGTCATAAACATCCCAATGGTTGCTTGTGACTCAAATAAGACTTAGACATAATTATTACTACACTATATATTACTACACATGTGTTACTGCACTATGTATTACTACACTATATATTACTGCACTATGTTTTACTACACTATATATTACTGCACTATGTTTTACTACACTATATATTACTACACTATGTATTACTACACTATATATTACCGCACTATGTATTACTGCACTATATATTACTGCACTATGTTTTACTACACTATATATTACTACACTATGTATTACTGCACTATATATTACTACACTATATATTACTACACTATGTATTACTGCACTATATATTACTACACTATATATTACCGCACTATGTATTACTGCACTATATATTACTGCACTATGTTTTACTACACTATATATTACTACACTATGTATTACTGCACTATATATTACTACACTATATATTACTACACTATGTATTACTGCACTATATATTACTACACTATATATTACCGCACTATGTATTACTACACTATATATTACCGCACTATGTATTACTACACTATATATTACTACACTATGTATTACTACACTATATATTACTGCACTACGTATTACTGCACTATGAATTACTGCACTATGTATTACTGTACTATGTATTACTACACTATGTATTACTGCACTACGTATTACTACACTACGTATTACTACACTATGTATTACTGCACTATGTATTACTACACTATGTATTACTACACTATGTATTACTGCACTATGTATTACTGCACTATGCATTACTGCACTATGTATTACTGAACTATGTATTACTGAACTATGTATTACTGTACTATGTATTACTACACTATGTATTACTGCACTACGTATTACTGTACTACGTATTACTGCACTATATATTACTGCACTATGTATTACTGCACTATGTATTACTGCACTATGTATTACTACACTATGTATTACTGCACTATATATTACTGTATGTATTACTGCACTATATATATTACTGCACTACGTATTACTACACTATGTATTACTACACTATATATTACTGCACTATGTATTACTGCACTATGTATTACTGCACTATGTATTACTGCACTACGTATTACTGTACTACGTATTACTGCACTATGTATTACTGCACTATGTATTACTGCACTATGTATTACTGCACTATGTATTACTACACTATGTATTACTGCACTATATATTACTGTATGTATTACTGCACTATATATATAACTGCACTACGTATTACTACACTATGTATTACTACACTATATATTACTGCACTATGTATTACTGCACTATGTATTACTGCACTATGTATTACTGCACTATGTATTACTACACTATATATTTCTGTACTATGTATTACTGTACTATGTATTACTACACTATGTATTACTGCACTATATATTACTGCACTATGTATTACTGTACTATGTATTACTACACTATGTATTACTGCACTATGTATTACTACACTATATATTTCTGTACTATGTATTACTGTACTATGTATTACTGTACTATGTATTACTGCACTATATATTACTGCACTATGTATTACTACACTATGTATTACTGCACTATGTATTACTACACTATGTATTACTGCACTATGTATTACTGCACTATATATTACTGCACTATGTATTACTGTACTATGTATTACTACACTATGTATTACTGCACTATGTATTACTACACTATATATTTCTGTACTATGTATTACTGTACTATGTATTACTACACTATGTATTACTGCACTATATATTACTGCACTATGTATTACTACACTTTGTATTACTGCACTATGTATTACTACACTATATATTACTACACATGTATTACTGCACTATATATTACTGCACTATATATTACTGCACTATATATTTCTGTACTATGTATTACTACACTATATATTTCTGTACTATGTATTACTACACTATGTATTACTACACTATATATTTCTGTACTATGTACTACTGTATGAATTACTGTACTATGTATTACTGCATGTATTACTCCACTATGCATTACTCCACTCTGCATTACTCCACTATGCATTACTCCACTCTGCATTACTCCACTATGCATTACTCCACTCTGTATTACTCCACTATGCATTACTCCACTCTGCATTACTCCAATCTGCATTACTCCAATCTGCATTACTCAAATCTGCATTACTCCACTATGCATTACTCCACTCTGCATTACTCCACTCTGCATTACTCCACTCTGCATTACTCCACTCTGCATTACTCCACTCTACATTACTCCACTGTGCATTACTCCACTATGCATTACTCTACTATGCATTACTCCACTATGCATTACTCTACATTACTCTACATTACTCCACTCTACATTACTCCACTATGCATTACTCTGCATTACTCTACATTACTCTACTATGCGTTACTCTACTATGCGTTACTCTACTATGCGTTACTCCACCATGCATTACTCCACCATGCATTACTCCACTCTGCATTACTCCACTCTGCATTACTCCACTCTGCATTACTCCACTCTACATTACTCCACTGTGCATTACTCCACTGTGCATTACTCCACCATGCATTACTCCACCATGCATTACTCCACTATGCATTACTCCACTTTGCATTACTCCACTATGCATTACTCCAATATGCATTACTCCACTCTGCATTACTCCACTGTGCATTACTCCACTATGCATTACTCCACTATGCATTACTCTACTATGCATTACTCTACTATGCATTACTCCACTATGCATTACTCCACTATGTATTACTCCACTATGTATTACTCTGCATTACTCTACTATGCGTTACTCTACTATGCATTACTCTACTATGCATTACTCCACTATGCATTACTCCACTATGCATTACTCCACTATGCATTACTCTACATTACTCTACATTACTCCACTCTACATTACTCCACTATGCATTACTCTACATTACTCCACTATGCATTACTCTACATTACTCTACTATGCATTACTCTACTATGCATTACTCTACTATGCATTACTCTACTATGCATTACTCTACTATGCATTACTCCACTATGCATTACTCCACTGTGCATTACTCTACTATGCATTACTCCACTATGCATTACTGTACTATTGAACAAGTAACCCTCATTGAGTCTTGTATTAATCCACATCCTTGTTCAAGACATAGATTACATGGCACAGTTCTAAGCAATCTTGTTTCTAGACCGTTTCAAGCCCATGGTTATTTCATATAGAGTGTTAACTACTGATCATAGCAGTTTGAGACTCCACCTGATCTGAAATCCCGTATCTGTGTTCCTGAACTGATTCATGTATATTTCAGAAGTTCAATTTAAAAAATGGATCTCATTGTAATTCTGGCTTCTCAAACTAACTCAGCCATTTTGATAATTACTGAGACTTGGTTAAAAAAAAGTCTGTGCCAGAATCTCTGTGTGTCTGAATGGATAAAATGTTTATAGATCTGGCATTGGGGGAGGTGGGGGTGTCACCAGATTCATAATGAACAACTTGAATGTTGCTGTTTGAGTTTCCACCTCTGTCCCAAGCAATTTGAGTGTCTTGTCCTAAATATGGGCCTTAGTAATAATGCCCAACTAACGTTAGTGGGAGTTTATCACCCTCCCTAGGCCCTCCCAATTGCTCTTAGCAAATTGTCTGACTTGCTGTCTAACTATGCTAAATCAGAATTACTAATATTGGATGATCTTAACCTGGATTGGTTGATGCCAATATCATATAGACGGAAATATATTTGCACCGAGGTAAATTTAACTCAACTGATAACTAAACCAACCCGCCCCAACTTAAAACAGATCTTCTAAAAATAGATAAAAATACACCGGGGACTGTAAAGCAACGCAAACATACGCAAAGACACGTGCACACATGATTACATACGCACTACACACACACATGATTACATACGCACTACACACACATGATTACATACGCAAAGACACATGCACACATGATTACATACGCACTATACACACACATGATTACATACGCACTACACACACATGATTACATACGCACTACACACATGATTACATACGCACTATACACACACATGATTACATACGCACTATACATACATGATTACATACGCACTATACACACATGATTACATACGCACTACACACACATGATTACATACGCACTATACACACACATGATTACATACGCACTATACACACACATGATTACATACGCACTACACACACACATGATTACATACGCACTATACACACACATGATTACATACGCACTACACACACATGATTACATACGCACTATACACACACATGATTACATACGCACTACACACACATGATTACATACGCACTATACACACACATGATTACATACGCACTACACACACATGATTACATACGCACTATACACATATGATTACATACGCACTATACACACACATGATTACATACGCACTATACACACATGATTACATACGCACTACACACACATGATTACATACGCACTATACACACATGATTACATATGCACTATACACACACATGATTACATACGCACTATACACACACATGATTACATACGCACTACACACACACATGATTACATACGCACTATACACACACATGATTACATACGCACTATACACACACATGATTAAATACGCACTACACACACACATGATTACATACGCACTATACACACACATGATTACATACGCACTATACATACATGATTACATACGCACTATACACACATGATTACATACGCACTACACACACACGTACACATGAATTTTGTGTTGTAGATGTGTTGTAGATGTGTTGTAGATGTGTTGTAGATGTGTTGTAGATGTGTTGTAGATGTGTTGTAGATATGTTGTAGTAAAGTAGGGCACACATCTAATGTGTTGTGAATGTATTATAATGTTTTTAAATGGTATAACTGCCTTAATTTGGCTGGACACCAGGAAGAGCCTTGGACAGGAACTAATGGGGATCCATAATAAACCCCAGGAAGAGCCTTGGCAGGAACTAATGGGGATCCATAATAAACCCCAGGAAGAGGCTTGGACAGGAACTAATGGGGATCCATAATAAACCCCAGGAAGAGCCTTGGCAGGAACTAATGGGGATCCATAATAAACCCCAGGAAGAGGCTTGGCAGGAACTAATGGGGATCCATAATAAACCCCAGGAAGAGGCTTGGCAGGAACTAATGGGGATCCATAATAAACCCCAGGAAGAGGCTTGGCAGGAACTAATGGGGATCCATAATAAACCCCAGGAAGAGGCTTGGCAGGAACTAATGGGGATCCATAATAAACCCCAGGAAGAGGCTTGGCAGGAACTAATGGGGATCCATAATAAACCCCAGGAAGAGCCTTGGACAGGAACTAATGGGGATCCATAATAAACCCCAGGAAGAGGCTTGGCAGGAACTAATGGGGATCCATAATAAACCCCAGGAAGAGGCTTGGCAGGAACTAATGGGGATCCATAATAAACCCCAGGAAGAGGCTTGGCAGGAACTAATGGGGATCCATAATAAACCCCAGGAAGAGGCTTGGCAGGAACTAATGGGGATCCATAATAAACCCCAGGAAGAGGCTTGGCAGGAACTAATGGGGATCCATAATAAACCCCAGGAAGAGGCTTGGCAGGAACTAATGGGGATCCATAATAAACCCCAGGAAGAGGCTTGGCAGGAACTAATGGGGATCCATAATAAACCCCAGGAAGAGCCTTGGACAGGAACTAATGGGGATCCATAATAAACCCCAGGAAGAGCATTGGACAGGAACTAATGGGGATCCATAATAAACCCCAGGAAGAGCCATGGAAAGGAACTAATGGGGATCCATAATAAACCCCAGGAAGAGCCTTGGACAGGAACTAATGGGGATCCATAATAAACCCCAGGAAGAGCCTTGGCAGGAACTAATGGGGATCCATAATAAACCCCAGGAAGAGTAGCTGCTGCCTTGGCAGGAACTAATGGAGAACCATAATAAACCACAGGAAGAGCCTTGGCAGGAACTAATGGGGATCCATAATAAACCCCAGGAAGAGTAGCTGCTGCCTTGGCAGGAACTAATGGAGATCCATAATAAACCACAGGAAGAGCCTTGGCAGGAACTAATGGGGATCCATAATAAACCCCAGGAAGAGCCTTGGCAGGAACTAATGGGGATCCATAATAAACCCCAGGAAGAGCCTTGGCAGGAACTAATGGAGATCCATAATAAACCCCAGGAAGAGTAGCTGCTGCCTTGGCAGGAACTAATGGGGATCCATAATAAACCCCAGGAAGAGTAGCTGCTACCTTGGCAGGAACTAATGGGGATCCATAATAAACCCCCAGGAAGAGTAGATGCTGCCTTGCCAGGAACTAATGGGGATCCATAATAAACCCCAGGAAGAGTAGCTGATGCCTTGGCAGGAACTAATGGGGATCCATAATAAACCCCAGGAAGAGTAGCTGCTGCCTTGGCAGGAACTAATGGGGATCCATAATAAACCCCAGGAAGAGTAGCTGCTGCCTTGGCAGGAACTAATGGGGATCCATAATAAACCCCAGGAAGAGTAGCTGCTGCCTGGGCAGGAACTAATGGGGATCCATAATAAACCCCAGGAAGAGTAGCTGCTGCCTTGGCAGGAACTAATGGGGATCCATAATAAACCCCAGGAAGAGTAGCTGCTGCCTTGGCAGGAACTAATGGGGATCCATAATAAACCCCAGGAAGAGTATCTGCTGCCTTGGCAGGAACTAATGGGGATCCATAATAAACCCCAGGAAGAGTAGCTGCTGCCTTGGCAGGAACTAATGGGGATCCATAATAAATACAAATACAAAACACCCTGAAAAATCAACTCTTTTGGATATTATTTTTGACATCACATCACAACTACAGTATAAAGCCAATGGAATCAGTGTCCCATTTCCTGCATTAGAGATACGCATTATTATAAAGAGACATTTTAGAACTTTCAATAAGCAAAATGTCCTGGTTGACCTGGGGATGACCTGGGGAGGGTGTGTCTTCTATCTCTGATTCAGATCCTTAAATGTTTGACCTCTCTGTTTACCTCTGTTGTAGATAAGCATGATCCATATCAGAGATTAAGGATGAAGGACAGATCTAACCCATGGTTCACGTATGAATTGTCTAAAAGATTTCCTGTAAGAAACTTAGTTTGGGCTAAGGCTCGATTGACAGATTGAATTGTGTATCTGAGAGTGGTGGAAATCCAGTTCAATTCTTGAAAGTGGTCAAATCTTTGATAAATGACCTAGATAACAACCATCCGATTTCTAAACTATCATGCCTTGCAAAAATATTAGAAACACCGGCAAACTCTCAGCTAAGAATTTATAAACTTCAAATGATATTGTTAATGAGCACCAGTCTGGTTTCAGACCTGGACACACCACTGTTTCAGCTGCTTGTCTTACATTTTATATTAAATGACTTAGATCGTAGGAATCACTGTACTGACATATTTATAAACCTATCCAAGGCTTTTGATACTGTCCACCATCCCCTACTCATTCAAAGGTTGTCTGAAATGGGCCTCGAACAGGTTTCTAGTGGTTTGGGAACCGTCTGTCAGATAAGGCACAATGTGTGCATTCTGATGGTGTCAAGTGTAGTTTCCTCAATATTACTCAAGGTGTCTTGCAGGGATCGATTTTGGGACCTGTCCTCTTTACTAATTATATAAATAATGTTAGTCTAACTGCAAAAACCTGTAACATTCATCTGTATACAGAATTACACTGCTATGTACGCTATTGCCTTTATGGCTGACCAACATGGTCCGCTATGTAGGAGCTGAAATCGGATTTTGTTGCCTTGCAGAAAGTCCTGGTTGATTTAACATGGGTACTTAATGCAGGAAAAACTAAATGTACGTTGTATTCTAATTCTCATAGAAATATTTCAGATGTCTTCAACATTGGTTCTTTCTTTATTTTGCAGACTATTGTCGCCATGGGAACATCTTGTTGGAGTAACATGTACAAGTTTAAAGTTTTAATACAGTAGACAACAAATTGACAATACAAAATTCATAACAGTTACAATACAGTGCACTTTTGCGTGCGTCCTCCGAAACACGACCCTGCCGAGCCGCACTACTCATTTACACACTCCTCGCTTAACCCGGAAGCCAGCTTACCAATGTGTCGCAGGAAACACGTACACCTGGCGAACGAAGCCAGCTTACCAATGTGTCGCAGGAAACACGTACACCTGGCGACCGAAGCCAGCTTACCAATGTGTCGCAGGAAACACGTACACCTGGCGACCGAAGCCAGCTTACCAATGTGTCGCAGGAAACACGTACACCTGGCGACCGAAGCCAGCTTACCAATGTGTCGCAGGAAACACGTACACCTGGCGACCGAAGCCAGCTTACCAATGTGTCGCAGGAAACACGTACACCTGGCGACCGAAGCCAGCTTACCAATGTGTCGCAGGAAACACGTACACCTGGCGACCGAAGCCAGCTTGCATGCGCCTGGCCCGCCACAAGGAGTCGCTAGAGCCCGACGGGACAAGGACATCCCGGCCCGCCACAAGGAGTCGCTAGAGTCCGACGGGACAAGGACATCCCGGCCCGCCACAAGGAGTCGCTAGAGCCCGACGGGACAAGGACATCCCGGCCCGCCACAAGGAGTCGCTAGAGCCCGCCTTGACAAGGACATCCCGGCCCGCCACAAGGAGTCGCTAGAGCCCGACGGGACAAGGACATCCCGGCCCGCCACAAGGAGTCGCTAGAGCCCGACGGGACAAGGACATCCCGGCCCGCCACAAGGAGTCGCTAGAGCCCGACGGGACAAGGACATCCCGGCCCGCCACAAGGAGTCGCTAGAGCCCGACGGGACAAGGACATCCCGGCCCGCCACAAGGAGTCGCTAGAGCCCGACGGGACAAGGACATCCCGGCCGGCCAAACCATCGCCTAACCAGGACGACACTGGGTCAATTGTGTGCCGCCTCATGGGTCTCCCGGTCATGGCCAGCTGTGAAACAGCCTGGGATCAACCCCGGGTCTGTAGTGACACCTCGAGCACTGTGATGCAGTGCATTTGACCGCTGCACCACTCAGGAGGCCAGCCAAAGATTTCTAACTGGCCAATCACTTGGCCTGAACCTGAGTGGTTACTACAGCAACACCATTACGGTCTAGGATGTAACGTAACCAACCTTGAGATTGGCGCCGCTGTCCGGGGTTCTTGGTTGGCTCTGCCACTTCCTTCTGAAACAGACAGAGACATAGACAGACATCATGACAGGTAGCACAGGTATAGTTACATGGTGGAATAGCTCAGGTATCAGGTAGCACGGGTATAGTTACATGGTGGAATAGCTCAGGTATCAGGTAGCACAGGTATAGTTACATGGTGGAATAGCTCAGGTATCAGGTAGAACGGGTATAGTTACATGGTGGAATAGCTCAGGTATCAGGTAGCACAGCTATAGTTACATGGTGGAATAGCTCAGGTATCAGGTAGCACAGGTATAGTTACATGGTGGAATAGCTCAGGTATCAGGTAGCACGGGTATAGTTACATGGTGGAATAGCTCAGGTATCAGGTAGCACGGGTATAGTTACATGGTGGAATAGCTCAGGTATCAGGTAGCACAGGTATAGTTACATGGTGGAATAGCTCAGGTATCAGGCAGCACGGGTATAGTTACATGGTGGAATAGCTCAGGTATCAGGTAGCACGGGTATAGTTACATGGTGGAATAGCTCAGGTATCAGGTAGCACAGGTATAGTTACATGGTGGAATAGCTCAGGTATCAGGTAGCACAGGTATAGTTACATGGTGGAATAGCTCAGGTATCAGGTAGCACAGGTATAGTTACATGGTGGAATAGCTCAGGAATCAGGTAGCACAGGTATAGTTACATGGTGGAATAGCTCAGGTATCAGGTAGAACGGGTATAGTTACATGGTGGAATAGCTCAGGTATCAGGTAGAACGGGTATAGTTACATGGTGGAATAGCTCAGGTATCAGGTAGAACGGGTATAGTTACATGGTGGAATAGCTCAGGTATCAGGTAGAACGGGTATAGTTACATGGTGGAATAGCTCAGGTATCAGGTAGCACGGGTATAGTTACATGGTGGAATAGCTCAGGTATCAGGTAGAACGGGTATAGTTACATGGTGGAATAGCTCAGGTATCAGGTAGCACGGGTATAGTTACATGGTGGAATAGCTCAGGTATCAGGTAGCACGGGTATAGTTACATGGTGGAATAGCTCAGGTATCAGGTAGCACGGGTATAGTTACATGGTGGAATAGCTCAGGTATCAGGTAGCACGGGTATAGTTACATGGTGGAATAGCTCAGGTATCAGGTAGAACGGGTATAGTTACATGGTGGAATAGCTCAGGTATCAGGTAGCACGGGTATAGTTACATGGTGGAATAGCTCAGGTATCAGGTAGCACGGGTATAGTTACATGGTGGAATAGCTCAGGTATCAGGTAGCACGGGTATAGTTACATGGTGGAATAGCTCAGGTATCAGGTAGCACGGGTATAGTTACATGGTGGAATAGCTCAGGTATCAGGTAGCACAGGTATAGTTACATGGTGGAATAGCTCAGGTATCAGGTAGCACAGGTATAGTTACATGGTGGAATAGCTCAGGAATCAGGTAGCACAGGTATAGTTACATGGTGGAATAGCTCAGGTATCAGGTAGCACAGGTATAGTTACATGGTGGAATAGCTCAGGTATCAGGTAGCACGGGTATAGTTACATGGTGGAATAGCTCAGGTATCAGGTAGCACAGGTATAGTTACATGGTGGAATAGCTCAGGTATCAGGTAGCACAGGTATAGTTACATGGTGGAATAGCTCAGGTATCAGGTAGCACAGGTATAGTTACATGGTGGAATAGCTCAGGTAACAGGTAGAACGGGTATAGTTACATGGTGGAATAGCTCAGGTATCAGGTAGCACGGGTATAGTTACATGGTGGAATAGCTCAGGTATCAGGTAGCACAGGTATAGTTACATGGTGGAATAGCTCAGGTATCAGGTAGCACGGGTATAGTTACATGGTGGAATAGCTCAGGTATCAGGTAGAACGGGTATAGTTACATGGTGGAATAGCTCAGGTATCAGGTAGAACGGGTATAGTTACATGGTGGAATAGCTCAGGTATCAGGTAGAACGGGTATAGTTACATGGTGGAATAGCTCAGGTATCAGGTAGCACAGGTATAGTTACATGGTGGAATAGCTCAGGTATCAGGTAGCACAGGTATAGTTACATGGTGGAATAGCTCAGGTATCAGGTAGCACAGGTATAGTTACATGGTGGAATAGCTCAGGTATCAGGTAGCACAGGTATAGTTACATGGTGGAATAGCTCAGGTATCAGGTAGCACAGGTATAGTTACATGGTGGAATAGCTCAGGTATCAGGTAGCACAGGTATAGTTACATGGTGGAATAGCTCAGGTATCAGGTAGCACAGGTATAGTTACATGGTGGAATAGCTCAGGTATCAGGTAGCACAGGTATAGTTACATGGTGGAATAGCTCAGGTATCAGGTAGCACAGGTATAGTTACATGGTGGAATAGCTCAGGTATCAGGTAGCACGGGTATAGTTACATGGTGGAATAGCTCAGGTATCAGGTAGAACGGGTATAGTTACATGGTGGAATAGCTCAGGTATCAGTTAGAACGGGTATAGTTACATGGTGGAATAGCTCAGGTATCAGGTAGAACGGGTATAGTTACATGGTGGAATAGCTCAGGTATCAGGTAGCACAGTTATAGTTACATGGTGGAATAGCTCAGGTATCAGGTAGCACGGGTATAGTTACATGGTGGAATAGCTCAGGTATCAGGTAGCACGGGTATAGTTACATGGTGGAATAGCTCAGGTATCAGGTAGCACAGGTATAGTTACATGGTGGAATAGCTCAGGTATCAGGTAGCACGGGTATAGTTACATGGTGGAATAGCTCAGGTATCAGGTAGCACGGGTATAGTTACATGGTGGAATAGCTCAGGTATCAGGTAGCACGGGTATAGTTACATGGTGGAATAGCTCAGGTATCAGGTAGCACAGGTATAGTTACATGGTGGAATAGCTCAGGTATCAGGTAGCACAGGTATAGTTACATGGTGGAATAGCTCAGGTATCAGGTAGCACAGGTATAGTTACATGGTGGAATAGCTCAGGTATCAGGCAGCACGGGTATAGTTACATGGTGGAATAGCTCAGGTATCAGGTAGCACAGGTATAGTTACATGGTGGAATAGCTCAGGTATCAGGTAGCACGGGTATAGTTACATGGTGGAATAGCTCAGGTATCAGGTTGAACGGGTATAGTTACATGGTGGAATAGCTCAGGTATCAGGTAGCACAGGTATAGTTACATGGTGGAATAGCTCAGGTATCAGGTAGCACAGGTATAGTTACATGGTGGAATAGCTCAGGTATCAGGCAGCACGGGTATAGTTACATGGTGGAATAGCTCAGGTATCAGGTAGCACAGGTATAGTTACATGGTGGAATAGCTCAGGTATCAGGTAGAACAGGTATAGTTACATGGTGGAATAGCTCAGGTATCAGGTAGCACAGGTATAGTTACATGGTGGAATAGCTCAGGTATCAGGTAGCACAGGTATAGTTACATGGTGGAATAGCTCAGGTATCAGGTAGAACGGGTATAGTTACATGGTGGAATAGCTCAGGTATCAGGTAGAACGGGTATAGTTACATGGTGGAATAGCTCAGGTATCAGGTAGAACAGGTATAGTTACATGGTGGAATAGCTCAGGTATCAGGTAGCACGGGTATAGTTACATGGTGGAATAGCTCAGGTATCAGGTAGCACAGGTATAGTTACATGGTGGAATAGCTCAGGTATCAGGTAGAACAGGTATAGTTACATGGTGGAATAGCTCAGGTATCAGGTAGAACGGGTATAGTTACATGGTGGAATAGCTCAGGTATCAGGTAGCACAGGTATAGTTACATGGTGGAATAGCTCAGGTATCAGGTAGAACGGGTATAGTTACATGGTGGAATAGCTCAGGTATCAGGTAGCACAGGTATAGTTACATGGTGGAATAGCTCAGGTATCAGGTAGAACAGGTATAGTTACATGGTGGAATAGCTCAGGTATCAGGTAGAACGGGTATAGTTACATGGTGGAATAGCTCAGGAATCAGGTAGCACAGGTATAGTTACATGGTGGAATAGCTCAGGTATCAGGTAGCACAGGTATAGTTACATGGTGGAATAGCTCAGGTATCAGGTAGCACAGGTATAGTTACATGGTGGAATAGCTCAGGTATCAGGTAGAACAGGTATAGTTACATGGTGGAATAGCTCAGGAATCAGCAACATAATCAGCAATACAATACAGGTCTGTGACAGCAGTAACACATATTTAAGATTGATTACAGTTTTTCTGGATTGCTAAGACACTTTTAATGAACTGGGGTCAACTTGATCCCCATCAGAACCTAATGAACTGGGGTCCACTTGATCCCCATCAGAACCTAATGAACTGGGGTCAACTTGATCCCCATCAGAACCTAATGAACTGGGGTCCACTTGATCCCCATCAGAACCTAATGAACTGGGGTCCACTTGATCCCCATCAGAACCTAATGAACTGGGGTCAACTTGATCCCCATCAGAACCTAATGAACTGGGGTCAACTTGATCCCCATCAGAACCTAATGAACTGGGGTCCACTTGATCCCCATCAGAACCTAATGAACTGGGGTCAACTTGATCCCCATCAGAACCTAATGAACTGGGGTCAACTTGATCCCCATCAGAACCTAATGAACTGGGGTCAACTTGATCCCCATCAGAACCTAATGAACTGGGGTCCACTTGATCCCCATCAGAACCTAATGAACTGGGGTCAACTTGATCCCCATCAGAACCTAATGAACTGGGGTCAACTTGATCCCCATCAGAACCTAATGACCACTACAGTGTTATTTTTAGCTAAAGTGTAAGCAATTTCTCATTGCTTTCACACACAATGCAAACGCTAAGCACATTTTTGCAAAACAGTAAACACTCCAAAAAACGCAAAGCTGATACAAATGACTCCCATGAATGTGAAGCTCTTCAGCGCATGTACAAAACTTTATTTGCACAATTGTTCAATCAGACCTTATTCATGCATAAAAGAGGCCACCTCTTACTTGGTCCATTCTTGCAAAAAGCAATTCAGAGGCCAAGGGCAAGGACAAAGGAGAGGTAGAGGGGCCCATAGAGGACAAAGGAGAGGTAGAGGGGCCCATAGAGGGCAAAGGAGAGGTAGAGGGGCCCATAGAGGACAAAGGAGAGGTAGAGGGACCCATAAAGGACAAAGGAGAGGTAGAGGGACCCATAGAGGACAAAGGAGAGGTAGAGGGACCCATAGAGGACAAAGGAGAGGTAGAGGGAACCATAGAGGGCAAAGGAGAGGTAGAGGGGCCCATAGAGGACAAAGGAGAGGTAGAGGGGCCCATAGAGGGCAAAGGAGAGGTAGAGGGGCCCATAGAGGACAAAGGAGAGGTAGAGGGGCCCATAGACGACAAAGGAGAGGTAGAGGGGCCCATAGACGACAAAGGAGAGGTAGAGGGGCCCATAGACGACAAAGGAGAGGTAGAGGGACCCATAGAGGACAAAGGAGAGGGAGAGGGACCCATAGAGGACAAAGGAGAGGTAGAGGGACCTATAGAGGACAAAGGAGCGGTAGAGGGGCCCATAGAGGACAAAGGAGAGGTAGAGGGTCCCATAGACGACAAAGGAGAGGTAGAGGGGCCCATAGACGACAAAGGAGAGGTAGAGGGGCCCATAGAGGACAAAGGAGAGGTAGAGGGACCCATATAGGACAAAGGAGAGGTAGAGGGGTCCATAGAGGACAAAGGAGAGGTAGAGGGAACCATAGAGGACAAAGGAGAGGTAGAGGGGCCCATAGAGGACAAAGGAGAGGTAGAGGGACCCATAGAGGTCCCGACATCAACCCAATTGAGAAGGTTTGGGATGAGTTGGACCGCAGAGTGAAGGAAAAGCAGCCAACAAGTGCTTAGCATATGTGTGAACTCCTTCAATAGTGTTGTAAAGCATTCCAGGTGAAGCTGGTTGAGAGAATGCCACGAGTGTGCAAAGCTGTCATCAAGGCAAAGGGTTTACCACTATTTTGGTTACTACATGATTCCATATTTGTTTTGATGTCTTCACTATTATTATACAATGTAGAAAATAGTACAACTAAAGAAAAACCCTTGAATGAGTAGGTGTTTCCAAACTTTTGACTGGTACTGTATATATTTGATGAAAACATTTTTGGGGCCTTACTGCTATTAGCCCATACAACCACAAATAATAACTTGTATTCGCTACATGGAACAACAGATAGTCCCCCCCAAAAAAATCTAAAGGAAGTTTGTTCTGAAGTGTCTTTCCTATATCTGAGAGATATAAGATCAAGAAACATTTGTCAGTTTTCTTCACATGTATTTAACCCCATTTTTTTTAGCACTAAACAGTCTCCACATACATATACAGCGCCTTCAGAAAGTATTCAGACCCCTTGATTTTTTCAACATTTTGTTGTGTTACAGCCTTATTCTAAAATGGATTAAATAAAAAAGAATCCTCATCAATCTACACACAATACCCCATAATGACAAAAGGGATACAGGTTTTTAGAAATTTTGGCAAATGCATAAAAAACGTATTTACATAAGTATTCAGACCCTTGAGTATCAACATCAACTTGATTAGAGTCCACCTGTCGTACGTTTAATTGATTGGACATGATTTGGAAAGGTACACATCGGTCTATATAAGGTCCCACAGGTGACAGTGCATGTCAGAGCAGAAACCAAGCCATGAGGTAGAAGGCATTGTCTGTAGAGCTCCGAGACACGATTTTGTCGAGGCACAGATCTGGTGAAGGGTACTAAATATGTGCAGCATTGAAGGTCCCCAAGAACACAGTAGCCTCCATCATTCTTAAATGGAAGAAGTTTGGAACCACCAAGACTCTTCGTAGAGCTGGCCGCCCGGCCAAACTGAGCATTCGGGGGAGAAGGGCCTTGGTCAGGGAGGTGGTCTCTCTGACTGAGCATTCGGGGGAGAAGGGCCTTGGTCAGGGAGGTGGTCTCTCTGACTGAGCATTCGGGGGAGAAGGGCCTTGGTCAGGGAGGTGGTCATGGTCACTTTGACAGAGCTCCAGAGTTCCTCTGTGGAGATGGGAGAACTTTCCAGAAGGACAACCATCTCTGCAGCACTCCACCAATTAGGCCTTTATGGTAGAGTGGCCAGATGGAAGCGACTCCTCAGTAAAAGGCCCATGACAGCCCCGTTGGAGTTTGCCAAAAGGCATCTAAAGGCATCTAAACTCTCAGACCATGAGAAGCAAGATTCTCTAGTCTGATGAAACCAAGATTGAACTCTTTGACCTGAATGCCAAGCGTCACATCTGGAGGAAACCTGGCACCATTCCTACGGTGAAACATGGTGGTGGCAGCATCATGCTGTGGGGATGCTTTTCAGCGGCGGTGACTGGGAGACTTGATCGAGGCAAAGATGAACGGAGGCGAATGTTCACCTTCCAACAGGACAACGACCCTAAGCACACAGCCAAGACAACACATGGGTGCTTTTGGGACAATTCTCTGAATGTCCTGAGTGGCCCAGCCAGAGCCCAGACTTTTCAGGAGAGACCTGAAAACAGCTGTGCAGCAAAGCTCCCCATCCAAGACCCAATGCTGTATTTGCTGCCAAAGGTGATTCATCAAAGTACTCAGTAAAGGGTCTGAATACTTATGTAAATGGAATATTTCTGGGTTTGTTTATTTGATAAATTAGCAAACATTTTAAAAAAAATCAGTTTTTGCTTTGTCATTATAGGGTATTGTGTGTAGATTGATGAGGGGAAAAAACTATTTAATACATTTTAGAATAAGGCTGTAACGTAACAAAACGTGGAAAAAGTCAAGGGGTCTGAAAACTTTCCGAAGGCACTGTGTCCTTCCACTAATTTTATTCAACTGGTACTGGGGGACCTTCAGATGAGTGTTGTGAGGCCTGTGGGTATCCTAGAGCCAAACAACCGACACGTGTTTGTGAGTCTCACCTTTCCACAGAGGGAAAAGCTCAAACTGGTGTAGCTCAAACTGTTCATACGCTACAGACAGAAGTTGGCAGATCGGCTGTACCAACTTCACACACTTGTAGGGGTCTTATAGCAAAATGTAGGCCAAACCATTCGGACGCTACAGACGATTTTGTGGAATGTCTAATGGTCTGAAAAACACAACTGTTACCGTGGAAGTGCGACATCGGCAGATGTGGTGAATCGAGACACATCCAATTAAAAAAACAGATATCTCTAGCTTAAACTGACAGATTTTTATGAGAATTGTTGTATTACGCTAATTTGATTTTTGCGGGAGCCCAGACATCGACTATAGGGGTGTAATGCATTTTGCAAATTAAGTGGGTTATTTTGGCCACTGTGTTTCAGTTTGGGGCTGCGTGTTAATAGCGTTGAAAAAGTGGATTCTGATTGGACAAATGTGGCTCAAGCAATTGAGAAATGTAACATATAAGGCTGTTGACAAATAAAGACAAACATGACAGAATATACAATGAGAAGGGACTGATAATGAGTCTCCCCACCAGGGGGCGCCATGAGCAAAGACAAACTGTTCTGAAAACTACATGACAGCAAAGATCAAACTTCATGTGCATTTCACTCCTCACATCTTTAACCGGCAACTCAGATATAGTGTCTATTGAGGGATGCAGATACACAGTAGTGATAGCTTCCTTACCGGTCTCTGGACAGGACAGTGATAGCTTCCTTACAGGTCTCTGGACAGGACAGTGATAGCTTCCTTACCGGTCTCTGGACAGGACAGTGATAGCTTCCTTACAGGTCTCTGGACAGGACAGTGATAGCTTCCTTACCGGTCTCTGGACAGGACAGTGATAGCTTCCTTACCGGTCTCTGGACAGGACAGTGATAGCTTCCTTACCGGTCTCTGGACAGGACAGTGATAGCTTCCTTACCGGTCTCTGGACAGGACAGTGATAGCTTCCTTACTGGTCTCTGGACAGGACAGTGATAGTTCCCTTACCGGTCTCTGGACAGGACAGTGATAGCTTCCTTACTGGTCTCTGGACAGGACAGTGATAGTTCCCTTACCGGTCTCTGGACAGGACAGTGATAGCTTCCTTACCGGTCTCTGGACAGGACAGTGATAGCTTCCTTACCGGTCTCTGGACAGGAGAGCGAGGGGCCGTCCTTGGCTGAGCCTGGTTCATCTTAGTCAGCACCAGATCAGAGATGAGCTGCCTGTCCTCTGCCTGGTGCTCTCCGATCAGCTGCATGGAGGAACCCACAACCTGGCAACCCATAGGCACAGTATACAGCAGTTAGAACTTCAACCAACCTGGCAACCCAAAGACACAGTATACAGTCATGGCCAAAAGTTTTGAGAATGACACAAATATACATTTTACAAAGTTTGCTGCTTCAGTGTCTTTAGTCAGATGTTACCATGATGATGTTACCAGATGTTTTGTCAGATGTTACCATGGAATAATGAAGTATAGTTACAAGCATTTCATAAGTGTCAAAGGCTTTTATTGACAATTACATGAAGTTGATGCAAAGAGTCAATATTTGCAATGTTGACCCTTGTTTTTCAAGACCTCTGCAATCCGCCCTGGCATGCAGTCAATGAACTTCTGGGCCACATCCTGACTGATGGCAGCCCATTATTACCTAATCAATGCTTGGAGTTTGTCAGAGTTTGGAGTTTGTGGGTTTTGGGGCGACCAACCAGTGCTCCCGCACATTGGCTAACCGGGCTATCAGCATTGTGTCCCGCCACCCACCAACCCCTCTTTTGCGCTACTGCTACTCTCTGTTCATCATATATGCATAGTCACTTTAACCATATCTACATGTACATATTACCTCAATCAGCCTGACTAACCAGTGTCTGTATGCAGCCTCGCTACTGTATATTGCCTGTCTTTTTACTGTTATTTTATTTATTTACTTACCTATTGTTCACCTAACACCTTTTTTGCACTATTAGTTAGAGCCTGTAAGTAAGGTCACTGTAAGGTCTACACCTGTTGTATTCGGCGCACGTGACAAATAAACTTTGATTTGGTTTGTCCACCCGCCTCTTAAGGATTGACCACAAGTTCTCAATGGGATTAAGGTCTGGGGAGTTTCCTGGCCATGGACCCAAAATATCGATGTTTTGTTCCCCGAGCCACTTAGTTATCACTTTTGCCTCATGGCAAGGTGCTCCATCATGCTGGAAAAGGCATTGTTCGTCACCAAACTGTTCCTGGATGGTTGGGAGAAGTTGCTGTCAGAGGATGTGTTGGTACCATTCTTTATTCATGGCTGTGTTCTTAGGCAAAATTGTGAGTGAGCCCACTCCCTTGGCTGAGAAGCAACCCCACACATGAATGGTCTCAGGATCCTTTACTGTTGGCATGACACAGGACTGATGGTAGCGCTCACCTTGTCTTCTCCGGACAAGCTTTTTTCCGGATGCCCCTAACAATCGGAAAGGGGATTCATCAGAGAAAATGACTTTACCCCAGTCCTCAGCAGTCCTATACCGAAGCCGCACTGCTTCTTGACACGCTGCATGCTTAACCCAGAAGCCAGCGCACCGTGTCGGAGGAAACACCGTACACCCGGTGACCATGTCAGCGTGCACGGCCCACCACAGGAGTCGCTAGGACATCCCTGCAGGCCAAACCCTCCCCTAAACCGGACGACGCTGGGCCAATTGTGCGCCACCCCATGGGTCTCCCGGTTGCTGCCGGCTGCGACAGAGCCTGGACTCGAACCCAGAATCTCTAGTGGCACAGCTAGCGCTGCAATGCAGTGACTTAGATCAATGCGCCACTCGGGAGGCCTGATCCTTCAGATGTTCCACACGCGGTGGTCCTCTGCCACGTTTGCTAGACAAAAGTACTTAAACAGCTGCAGACTGAATGTTCAGATGTAGTCTTTATCTTCTTCACTCAAGAGTTTCAGAGTCTTAATATTTTCTGGTCTGGTAGATTTAACTTCTTGAGAATACAGGGGGTGCTGTTTTCGCATGAGCATAATTTCCTCTACAGATTAAACTGCCTCTTATTCAATTATTGCTCTTACTATATGCATATAATTAATACCATTGGATAGAAAACAATCTATAGTTTCTAAAACCGTTTCAATTTTGTCTCCGAGTGAAACAGAAGTCATTTGACAGCACTTTCCCTGACCAAGAAGAAGAATGCAAGATGTGTATGCTCGCTTCAACGCTCTGCCTATATATGGTCACGCCACCTATGACCCGAAACACACTTCATTCGTCTTCCTCTGGGTGTCAAGAGGGCGTCAGAGGAGAAATTTTTTGTTTATCTTGTACTGACGTGAAATAAGACCTATTTCTTTGGCGTGACCGACAACTTCCGGTTCTCTGAATCGCGCGATTTGGAGGTGCGATTGTCTACTGTTTTGCTGCCGTTACGGATGAAAACTATCTCTGTCTCGAAGTTTGTTTGATACATGTGACCATATCATCGTAATGTATGTTTTTTCAATATAGTTTAATCAGATTATTTGAATTTTTTCGGGAGTTTTGCCGTGTTCCGTTCTGTGACTTTTTTTACTTTGGCCAGTCGACCAGTACATATGCTAAATGAAGAGGGAAAGTTGCCATTATGAATGGATTGAACGACTCATCAGGACTAAGGACACCTTGATCAACATTCTGATGAAAGATCAGCAATAGTAAGACCCAATTTACGATGTTATTTCATATATCTGTCGTGCATGTGAACTGGTCGTGGGCGCCCAGCTGGTTCTGGCTGGCGTGGCTATGCTAATTTAGCGCTAAATTTTGTTTTCGCTATAAAACATTTAATAAATCTGAAATATTGTTTGGATTCACCAGATGTTGGGCTTTCAATATCTGTACGCTGTGTATTTTTTCTGAAATGTTTTAAGATAAGTAATTAGTTATATGACGTTGGTCTCTGTAATTGTTCTGGCTGCGTCGGCACTATTTCAGATTGCAGCTGCAATGTAGAACTGTGATTTATACCTGAAAAATGCACATTTTTCAAAAAAAAACTATGCTATACCATAAATATGTTATCAGACTGTCATCTTATAAAGTTGTTTCTTGGTTAGTGGCTATATATATTTTTATTTAGTCGAATTAGTGATAGCTACTGACGCAGGAAAAAACTGTTGGAGTAAAAAAATTGTGTCTTTTGCTAATGTGTTTAGCTAATAGATTTACATATTGTGTCTTCCCTGTAAAACATTAGAAAAATCTGAAATGGTGGCTTTATTCACAGGATCTCTATCTTTCATTAGGTGTCTTGGACTTGTGATTTAATGATATTTAGATGCTACTATTTAATTGTGACGCTATGCTAGCGATGCTAATCAGTGTGGGGGGGGGGGGGGGTGGGGGGTGCTCCCGGACCCGGGGTAGGTGCTCGGTAGAGGTTAAACCATTTGTCAGCCGTGTAGCCACCATTTCATCTTCACAAAAGCATTCTTACACTTAATCATATAAGTTTTACAACATTTAGATGCAACCCTGGTAACTCGGACGTGTCTACTTTCAGAGTTACAGTTATCTTGTTCTACCGTCCTTAATGATATTGTAACGATAATCCTCCTCCTCTTCATCAGAAGAGGAGGAGCAGGGATTGAACCAAGGTGCAGCGCGTTGAAATGACATGATGAATTTATTTAACAAGACAAAACGAACTATACTTGAAAATGATACAAAATAACAAAACGAAAGTAGACAGTCCTAAACGACGAACTTACATACAACGTGACGAACGAAATGAACAGGAACAGACTACATGAAATGAACAAACCGTATACAGTCCCGTATGGTGCAAACATTGACACGGCACACAGGAGACAACCACCCACAAACAAACACTGTGAACCGCCTACCTAAATATGACTCTCAATTAGAGGAACGCCAAACACCTGCCTCCAATTGAGAGCCATACCAGGCAACCCTAAACCAACATAGAAACAGATAACATAGAATGCCCACCCAACCTCACGTCCTGACCAACTAACACACAAAAACTAACATAAATAGGTCAGGAACGTGACAGTACCCCCCCCACAAGGTGCGAACTCCGGACGCACCAGCACAAAGTCTAGGGGAGGGTCTGGGTGGGCATCTAACCACGGTGGTGGCTCAGGCTCCGGGCGCGGTTCCCACCCCACCATAATCCATCCTAACTTCCTCCAACATAGAATGTCCACCCTCTTTCTTCCCCCACACAATTCTCTTAATAATATATTAAATAAGGATAACACCAGGACAGAGAGATAAATCAAGATAGAGGGATAGATAAGACTATAGAGATAGATGAAGATAGAGAGGGAGATTAGGATAGAGGGGCAACTCCGGACTGAAAGGCAGCTCCGGACAGAGAGACAGCTCTGGACTGATGGGCAGTTCTGGGTATCCAGCCTTTTCAGGCTGAAGGGCAGCTCATGGCTGACTGACGACTCTCGATGCTCATGGCTGGCTGACGGCTCTCGACGCTCATGGCAGGCTGACGGCTCTCGACGCTCATGGCAGGCTGACGGCTCTCGACGCTCATGGCAGGCTGACGGCTCTCGACGCTCATGGCAGGCTGACGGCTCTCGACGCTCATGGCAGGCTGACGGCTCTCGACGCTCATGGCAGGCTGACGGCTCTCGACGCTCATGGCGCTCTGACGGCTCTGGCTGCTCATGGCGCTCTGACGGCTCTGGCTGCTCATGGTGCTCTGACGGCTCTGGCTGCTCATGGCGCTCTGGCGGCTCTGGCAGATCCTGTCTGGTTGGCAGCTCTGGCAGATCCTGTCTGGTTGGCGGCTCTGGCAGATCCTGTCTGGTTGGCGGCTCTGGCAGATCCTGTCTGGTTGGCGGCTCTGGCAGATCCTGTCTGGTTGGCGGCTCTGGCAGATCCTGTCTGGCTGACGGCTCTAGCGGCTCCTGTCTGGCTGACGGCTCTAGCGGCTCCTGTCTGGCTGACGGCTCTGTAGGCTCATGGCAGACGGGCGGCTTTGCAGGCTCATGGCAGACGGGCGGCTTTGCAGGCTCCTGGCAGACGGATGGCTCAGACGGCGCTGGGGAGACGGATGGCTCAGATGGCGCTGGGGAGACGGATGGCTCAGATGGCGCTGGGGAGACGGATGGCTCAGATGGCGCTGGGGAGACGGATGGCTCAGATGGCGCTGGGGAGACGGATGGCTCAGATGGCGCTGGGGAGACGGATGGCTCAGATGGCGCTGGGGAGACGGATGGCTCTGGCCGGATAAGGCGCACTGTAGACCTGGTGCGTGGTGCCGGAACTGGAGGCACCGTGCTAATGATAAGCACCTTCCTACTAGTGCGGGGAGCAGGGACAGGGCACACTGTATTCTCAAAGCCTACTCTATCCCTGATGCGTGGTACCGGCACTGGTGACGCCGGGCTGAGGACAAGCACATCAGGATTAGTAGGGGGAGAATATACAGTGTGTACAGGGCTCTGGAGACGCACTGGTAGCTTAGTGCGTGGGGCCGGAACTGGAGGCACCGGGCTAGATACACGCACTACAGGGAGAGTGCGTGGAGGAGGAACAGGGCTCTGGAAATGCACTGGTAGCCTAGTGCGTAATGTAGGCATTGTAGGTACTAGGCTGGGGCGGGGAGGTGGCGCCGGAAATACCGGACCGTGCAGGCGTACTGGCTCTCTTGAGCATTGAGCCTGCCCAACCTTACCTGGTTGAATGCTCCCGGTCGCCCTGCCAGTGCGGCGAGGTGGAATAGCCCGCACTGGGCTATGCAGGCGAACCGGGGAAACCATGCGTAAGGCAGGTGCCATGTATGCCGGCCCGAGGAGACGCACTGGAGACCAGACGCGTTGAGCCGGCCTCATGACACCTGGCTCAATGCCCAATCTAGCCCTACCAGTGCGGGGAGGTGGAATAACCCGCACTGGGCTATGCACACGTACAGGAGACACCGTGCGCTCTACTGCGTAACACGGTGTCTGCCCGTACTCCCGCTCTCCACGGTTAGCCTGGGAAGTGGGCGCAGGTCTCCTACCTGCCCTTGGCCCACAACCCCTTAGCCCCCCCCCAAGAAATTTTTGGGAATTACTCACGGGCTTTTCGGGCTTCCGTGCAAGACGCGTCCCCTCATAACTCCGGTTCTTCACTCTAGTAGCCTCTGCTCTCCTCAGTGCCTCCACCTGTTCCCATGGGAGGCGATCCCTTCCAGCCAGGATCTCCTCCCATGTGTAGCAACCTTTACCGTCCAATACATCGTCCCAAGTCCATTCCTCCTTCTTGCACTGTCCCTTACTCCGTTTAAACCGCTGCTTGGCTCTGGATTGGTGGGTGGTTCTGTAACGATAATCCTCCTCCTCTTCATCAGAAGAGGAGGAGCAGGGATTGAACCAAGGTGCAGCGCGTTGAAATGACATGATGAATTTATTTAACAAGACAAAACGAACTATACTTGAAAATGATACAAAATAACAAAACGAAAGTAGACAGTCCTAAACGACGAACTTACATACAACGTGACGAACGAAATGAACAGGAACAGACTACATGAAATGAACAAACCGTATACAGTCCCGTATGGTGCAAACATTGACACGGACACAGGAGACAACCACCCACAAACAAACACTGTGAACCGCCTACCTAAATATGACTCTCAATTAGAGGAACGCCAAACACCTGCCTCCAATTGAGAGCCATACCAGGCAACCCTAAACCAACATAGAAACAGATAACATAGAATGCCCACCCAACCTCACGTCCTGACCAACTAACACACAAAAACTAACATAAATAGGTCAGGAACGTGACAGATATCACAAAACAAACCTTTGACAGGATTTATTGTTTAGATCCCCACAGACCATTTCCCACATTCTTTATGTTAGAAATATTGTTTCAATGTCCAATCTTTTGATAACGTTTTGGCAGAGTCTCTCTCTACACACAAAGGGTTTTGGCAGAGTCTCTCTCTACACACAAAGGGTTGTCTGTAAAATGTGTATAAGATGTATAAATTGAAGGTAAAAACAGAAATGTTTATCAGTTTACTCCAATTGGGGGATCGGTGGTAGGGTTTGCGGGGAATAATAATAAAGGTATACTCTTTAAAAAAAGTATGTATGTCTATGTAGGTATGTGTATGTATATATGTGTATATGTATGCATACGTGAATGGATATATATATTTACCCCCAAAAATATGGGGGATTGGAAATGATGCAGACAATTACATTGGAAGCAACATTCTTTCCACAATATTAAGCTGATCCACCCCCCCCCAAAAAAAGAAAAAAAAAAAAAAAAAAGGGTTTTGGCAGAGTCTCTCTCTACACACAAAGGGTTTTGGCCGAGTCTCTCTCTACACACAAAGGGTTTTGGCCGAGTCTCTCTCTACACACAAAGGGTTTTGGCCGAGTCGCTCTCTACACACAAAGGGTTTTGGCAGAGTCTCTCTCTACACACAAAGGGTTTTTGACTTCTCCATACTGCAGTGTGTCGTGGAAAATTGCAAGATGATGTTATAATACTTGTATTACATTATAATAGTTGTTACATTCGACAGAATAGAGTATTGTGTGTGTGTTCCACTGAGGATGGGCCTCTATGAGATAGCCCTGACAGAGGAGATTTACGATGTCTTTGGGTAATAAAGCCTAAAGAGCATTCCAGATAGTAAAGGTAATGTTTTCATGCTATACCGTACCAGGGTGAGACGGGTTCCAGTTTGGAGTAGGAGGGGGCCAGACACTGGTCTTTACAATGAGAACTGTTGCCACAGCAGTAACTGTCTGCTATGTTTTATAGATATCTTTCATACAAATCTTAACCTTTGTGAACTGTTCCTAAGATCTGTGGTTTGTCATGTAAGTTGAGGGGTGTATCCTGGCTATAAAAGATCTTTGTACTTTTCTGGTGGCACTCTCAACGGTTCATTATAGATAGTGAATTGTTGAAAGTCAAATGCTATTGCAAAGCTTAATTATGATTAAAGATGTAGTTTAACTTCTTGACGTCAGATTTTTTTAAAATAACGTTCCCAAGGTAAACAGACTATTTCTCAGGTCCAGATCGTAGAATATGCATATCATTTACAGATTAGGATAGAAAACACACCAAAGTTTCCAAAACTGTCAAAATATTGTCTGTGAGTATAACAAAACTATTTTGCAGGCGAAAACCTGAGGAAATCTAACCCGGAAGTGATTATTATAATTTTTTTAATCTGTGTTTCATTTCCCGTCTTTCTTTCATTTAACCTGTTTGGGCTGCAGGGGCAGTATTGAGTAGCCAGATAAAAGGTGCCCATTTCAAACGGCCTCGTACTCAATTCTTGCTCGTACAATATGCATATTATTATTACTATTGGATAGAAAACACTCTCTAGTTTCTAAAACCGTTTGAATTATATATGTGAGTCAAACAGAACTCATTTGGCACAAACTTCCTGACCAAAACATTCTTTAGCCTCTTAGAAGCATAAGCATTTCGCTACATTCGCATTAACATCTGCTAATCATGTGTATGTGACAAATAAAATTTGATTTGATACTAGCTAGTAGCTAGTGAGCTGGCTAGCTGCTGTTGGGGGATTCCGGTTCCGAGGTAAATACAAATACTTTAGAAAAAACAGATCCACACCACATTGGGTGAGGCGTGTTGCAGGAGAGTATTTTGAAGTTGAGGTTTAGAATAATATAAAAAATATATGTGAAGAAAAATACATAAAAAGATATGTACATGGGACACGACAAGACGAAGGACAAAGACGTCTGACTGCTACGCCATCTTGGATAGAAAAAAATAAAATAAAAAAAATACCTTTTTGCCTCTTCAATCAGAACAGAAGTTTTCAGCTGTGCAAACATTTTTTCAAAAGGGTTTTCTAATGATCAACTAGCCTTTTAAAATGATCAACTTGGATTAGTTAACACAACATACCATTGGAACACAGGAGTGATGGTTGCTGATAATGGGCCTCTGTACGCCTATGTAGATATTCCATTAAAAAAATATCGTCCGTTTCCAGCTACAAAAGTAATTTACAAAATTAAGAATTTCTGCACTGCATTTCTGATCAATTTTATGTTATTTTAATGGACCAAAAATGTGCTTTTCTTTCAAAAACAAGGACATTTCTAAGTGACCAAACTTTTCAACGGTAGTGTACATTTTATTTTATCACAATTTGATTTGAAATATTTTGGACATCATAGCAATCTTGAGGGATTCCTATTTGAGTTAGAAAAGGATGTTCATATTATAGGTAAGATATACAAAACCTTGCAGAAAGACTATCCAACTGACAAGCTCTTAAAAAATATATATATAAACTATTGGAACCCAGACTTAAAAATAACAGATATATATATTTTTAAATGTAACCTTTATTTAACTGGGCAAGTGTTACGTTCCCCAGTTTCTGTGTTGTTGTGTTGTTGTGGGTTTATGTGTGTTTCAGGAAATGGCTTCCTGAAGTCCAAAGCAGCTGATTGGTCGGCCCCATTGCTAATGGGCGCTCTGACCACGCCCTCTCGTCAGGGGATACAGCTGTCTTGAATTACAGACTCCTTCTGCAGCAGGATATAAGCCCGTGTTCCTTTGTTAGGATCGAGTTTCTTGGTATGTCCTGTGTTTCGGTGTTGGTCTGTATGAAGTATTTTTTAGTCCTGCTGACTGATTGGTGAAGTTGTTCACGTTAAGTTTGTATTATTCTGTTTTTGTTCCCAGGGGGGAAGGGGAAGGCACCTTGGGAGTGCTTAGGCAAGAGGCATGCAGGCACATATATATACCCGTACTATGTCTATGCACACTAGGTAGACCTGGGCGGACCATCCCCTGTATTTTGGTTAGTGTGTAAGTTGTAGGTAGGAGAGAGGGGCTCTAATTTTTACTTTCTTTGCTTTGGTTCCATCCTTTCCCCCAAATGAGTGCGTGAAGGAAATAAATTCCCTGTAAATTGTAAAAATCTTTGTCTCTGTCATCCTCACCCTACAGTCACATACCTCTTTCACTCCATGGGGAGGTACGTGTAGCAGGGTGTTGCGTTCCCTCCAAGAGGCGTGCGTAACAACAAGTTGGTTAAGAACAAATTCTTATCTACAAAGACGGCCTAAGAACAGGGAACTGCCTTGTTCAGGGGCAGAACAACAGATGTTTACCTCGTCAGCTCGGGGATTTGATCTAGCAACCTTTTGGTTACTGGCCCAACGCTCTAACCACCTGTTGCCCCATATTGGTACAAGCTGGAGGGAATGTTGGAACACAACTAACAAAATTAGAGTTAATGACAATGTACACTTCAGTATAAACTAATGTATTAATGAAGAGAAATTCACGTGTGACTCGTTTCATGAAACTAGGTGATTCTCTACTTCATGGGAGAGGCATTTGAATGTAAAATATGTTTTTTTTTCTTCACAGAAATGCCCAATGGAACATGTGAACTTTCATGTGTGTGAATAATACTTGTTTGCCATCTCTACGTAACTAAGACCAAGGAGCTGATTGTGGACTACAGGAAAAGGAGCACGCCCCCATTCTCATCGACGGGGCTGAAGTGGAGCAGGTTGAGCCCTTCAAATTCCTTGGTGTCCACATCACCAACAAACTAACATGGTCCATACACTCCAAGATAGTCGTGAAAAGGGCATGACAAAGCCTATTCCCCCTCAGGAAACTAAAAAGATTTGGCATGGATCCTAAGATCCTCAAAACGTTCTACAGCTGCAACATCGAGAGCATCCTGACCGGTTTCATCACCGCCTGGTACGGCAACTGCTCGGCCTCCGACCGCCAGGCGCTACAGAGGGTAGTGCGTACGGCCCAGTACATCACTAGGGTTAAGCTGCCTGCCATCCAGGACCTATATACCATGCGGTGTCAGAAGAAGGCCCTAAAAATTGTCAAAGACCCCAGCCACCCCAGTCATAGACTGTTCTCTCTTCTACCGCATGGCAAGCGGTACCAGAGCGCCAAGTCTAGGACAAAAAGGTTTCTCAAACGTTTTTATCCCCAAGCCATAAGACTCCTGAATAGGTAATAAATTGGCTACCCGGACTATTTGCTTTGTGCCCCCCCCCCCCCAACCCCTCTTTGGACGCTGCCGCTACTCTCTGTTTATCTTATATGCATTGTCACTTTAACCACACATCCATGTACATACTACCTCAATTGGCCCGACCAACCAGTGCTCCCGCATATTGGCTAACCGGGCTATCTGCATTGTGTCCCGCCACCCGCCAACCCCTCCTTTTACGCTACCGCTACTCTCTGTTCATCATATATGCATAGTCACTTTAACCATACCTACATGTACATACTACCTCAATAAGCCTGACTAACAGGTGTCTGTATATAGCCTTGCTACTGTTATTTTCAAATGTATTTTTACTGTTGTTTTATTTATTTACTTATCTACACACACACACACCTTTTTTCGCACTATTGGTTAGAGCCTGTAAGTAAGCATTTCACTGTAAGGTCTACATTCGGCGTAGGTGACAAATACACTTTGATTTGATTATCAGCTCTACTACCAGCAATACCACCAGCCCTTCTACCAGCCTTACAAGCACTACCAGCCCCACTAGTACTATCAGCCCTACTACCTCTACTAGCCCCACTCAGTCCTATTACCTCTACTAGCCCCACTATCAGCCCTACTACCTCTACTAGCCCCACTCTCAGCCCTACTACCAGCCTTACAAGCACTACCAGCCTTACAAGCATTACCAGCCTTACAAGCACTACCAGCCTTACAAGCACTACCAGCCTTACAAGCACTACCAGCCTTACAAGCACTACCAGCCTTACAAGCACTACCAGCCTTACAAGCACTACCAGCCTTACAAGCACTACCAGCCTTACAAGCACTACCAGCCCCACTAGTACTATCAGCCCTACTACCTCTACTAGCCCCACTCAGTCCTATTACCTCTACTAGCCCCACTATCAGCCCTACTACCTCTACTAGCCCCACTCTCAGTCCTATTACCTCTACTAGCCCCACTATCAGCCCTACTATCAGCCCTACTACCTCTGCTTACCCCACTATCAGTCCTACTAACCCCATTATCAGCCCTTACAATCAGCCCTATTACCTCTACTAGCCCCACTATCAGTCCTACTACCTCCACTAGCCCCACTATCAGTCCTACTACCTCTACTAGCCCCATTATCAGCCCTTACAATCAGCCCTATTACCTCTACTAGCCCCACTATCAGAACAACTACCTCTACTAACCCCATTATCAGCCCACTATCAGCCCTACTACCTCTACTAGCACCACTATCAGCCCTACTAATACTATCAGCTCTACTACCTCTACTAGCCCCACTATCAGCCCTACTACCTCTACCAGCCCCACTATCAGCCCTACTATCAGCCCTACTACCTCTACTAGCCCCACAGCACTACTACCTCTAATAACCCCATTATCAGCCCTTACTATCAGCCCTACTACAACTACCAACCCCACTATCAGCCCTACTAATACTGTCAGCCCTACTATCAGCACTACTACAACTATCAGCCCTACTACCTCTAATAGCCCCACTATCAGCACTAACATCCCTACTATCAGCCCTACTATCAGCCCAACGACCTCTACTAGTCCCACAATCAGCCCTACTATCAGCCCTACTATCAGCCCAACGACCTCTACTAGTCCCACTATCAGCCCTACTACCAGACCTACTATCAGCCCTACTATCAGCCCTACTACCAGACCTACTATCAGCCCAACGACCTCTACTAGTCCCACAATCAGCCCTACTATCAGCCCTACTATCAGCCCAACGACCTCTACTAGTCCCACTATCAGCCCTACTACCAGACCTACTATCAGCCCTACTATCAGCCCTACTACCAGACCTACTATCAGCCCAACGACCTCTACTAGTCCCACTATCAGCCCTACTACCAGACCTACTATCAGCCCAACAACCTCTACTAGTCCCACAATCAGCCCTACTACCAGACCTACTATCAGCCCCACTATCAGCCCAACGACCTCTACTAGTCCCACTATCAGCCCTACTATCAGCCCTACTATCAGCCCTACTATCAGCCCTACTACCAGACCTACTATCAGACCTACTATCAGCCCAACGACCTCTACTAGTCCCACAATCAGCCCTACTACCAGACCTATTATCAGCCCAACGACCTCTACTAGTCCCACTATCAGCCCTACTATCAGCCCTACTACCAGCCCTACTATCAGCCCAATGACCTCTACTAGTCCCACTATCAGCCCTACTATCAGACCTACTATCAGCCCAACAACCTCTACTAGTCCCACTATCAGCCCTACTATCAGCCCTACTGTCAGCTCTACTGTCAGCCCGACTACCAACCCTACTTAGAAGGAAAAACACTTTAAACAATAACATACAGGCTAAAATGAACGACATAACTCTTCATTGGTCTACTGAACACCACCACAGACAAATAGAATGTGTAACATATCAGGTAATTGATGGGATCTTAATGACAATATTATAGAGATCAGAGCATACCTCAGTGATGTAGTCCTTCCCATCCTTTCCACAGATGGCTTTGACTGCACAGATCTCTAGACCTCCAAAGATCTCTGAGCAGATGTCCACCCACTGCTTGTACCTGACAGGAGAGACAGGGTTAGCCCACAGAGCTAAAGACAACCACAGCTTGTTCCTGAGAGAGACAGGGTTAGCCCACAGAGCTAAAGACAACCACAGCTTGTTCCTGAGAGAGACAGGGTTAGCCCACAGAGCTAAAGACAACCACAGCTTGTTCCTGAGAGAGACAGGGTTAGCCCACAGAGCTAAAGACAACCACAGCTTGTTCCTGAGAGAGACATGGTTAGCCCACAGAGCTAAAGACAACCACAGCTTGTTCCCGAGACAACCACTGCAAGGTTAGCCCACTGTTGTTCCTGAGAGAGACAGGGTTAGCCCACAGAGCTAAAGACAACCACAGCTTGTTCCTGAGAGAGACAGGGTTAGCCCACAGAGCTAAAGACAACCACAGCTTGTTCCTGAGAGAGACAGGGTTAGCCCACAGAGCTAAAGACAACCACCGCTTGTTCCTGAGAGAGACAGGGTTAGCCCACAGAGCTAAAGACAACCACAGCTTGTTCCTGAGAGAGACAGGGTTAGCCCACAGAGCTAAAGACAACCACAGCTTGTTCCTGAGAGAGACAAGGTTAGCCCACAGAGCTAAAGACAACCACAGCTTGTTCTTGAGAGAGACAGGGTTAGCCCACAGAGCTAAAGACAACCACAGCTTGTTCCTGAGAGAGACAGGGTTAGCCCACAGAGCTAAAGACAACCACAGCTTGTTCTTGAGAGAGACAGGGTTAGCCCACAGAGCTAAAGACAACCACAGCTTGTTCCTGAGAGAGACAGGGTTAGCCCACAGAGCTAAAGACAACCACAGCTTGTTCCTGAGAGAGACAGGGTTAGCCCACAGAGCTAAAGACAACCACAGCTTGTTCCTGAGAGAGACAAGGTTAGCCCACAGAGCTAAAGACAACCACAGCTTGTTCTTGAGAGAGACAGGGTTAGCCCACAGAGCTAAAGACAACCACAGCTTGTTCCTGAGAGAGACAGGGTTAGCCCACAGAGCTAAAGACAACCACAGCTTGTTCTTGAGAGAGACAGGGTTAGCCCACAGAGCTAAAGACAACCACAGCTTGTTCCTGAGAGAGACAGGGTTAGCCCACAGAGCTAAAGACAACCACAGCTTGTTCCTGAGAGAGACAGGGTTAGCCCACTGAGTTAAAGACAACCACAGCTTGTTCCTGACAGAAGAGAGACATCACAATGTCAGTGTAACCAACCAGGTATCAAAACCTGGGTCGTTCACATTAATCAAGACGGTGTAAATTACCACTGAGCTAAATCCTGGCCATTATCATGGGGAGCTAACACGAGTCTTCAGGTCTCAGGCAAGGTTACATATCACAAGCGCATAGTTCAGTGAACCACCTGAGTTACAGCATGTGGACTACAGGCCCTGCAGTGAGCCTAAGATGAGCTACAGGGACTGCAGTGAGCCTACAACTCTAAGATGAGCTACAGGGACTGCAGTGAGCCTACAACTCTAAGATGAGCTACAGGGACTGCAGTGAGCCTACAACTCTAAGATGAGCTACAGGGACTGCAGTGAGCCTACAACTCTAAGATGAGCTACAGGGACTGCAGTGAGCCTACAACTCTAAGATGAGCTACAGGGACTGCAGTGAGCCTACAACTCTAAGATGAGCTACAGGGACTGCAGTGAGCCTACAACTCTAAGATGAGCTACAGGGACTGCAGTGAGCCTACAACTCTAAGATGAGCTACAGGGACTGATGAGACCCATTCGACTCAACCACACTGATGCGTCTCCACACCGACTGTACTGTATCTGCAGGCTACAGTCTCTCAAAGTAGTTCCTCGAATGCCAAGAAGCCATATTATCATTCAAGTCTGCTGGTTTCAGGCAAAGAGGAGGTTGGCTTCTTGGGAGGAGAGGAGGCAGGCAGAGTAGAGCAGCTTGGCCATCAATAATTCAGCCATTGTTTGCTTGCGTGATCTACTCAGAACCACCCTGGACAGAACAATAATTCAGTCATTGCTTGCGTGATCTACTCAGAACCACCCTGGACAGAACAATAATTCAGTCATTGCTTGCGTGATCTACTCAGAACCACCCTGGACAGATCAATAATTCAGTCATTGTTTGCGTGATCTACTCAGAACCACCCTGGACAGAACAATAATTCAGTCATTGTTTGCGTGATCTACTCAGAACCACCCTGGACAGAACAATAATTCAGTCATTGTTTGCGTGATCTACTCAGAACCACCCTGGACAGAACACGCTCCACAACATCCAGGATTTGAGGGAAGTGCAAATCTCTCTGTATTGGGAATCTTTAAAAGGAGCAGAGTGGTGTTGCTAGCATTGTCTTTAATTTACTTGGTCAGTGAAGAGCAGAGTAGAGTAGATAAAACCCTAACCCCTACCATAAACTCTAACCCCTCCCTATAACCCTAACCCCTAACCCCTCCCTATAACCCTAACCCTAACCCCTACCATAAACTCTAACCCCTCCCTATAACCCTAACCCCTCCCTATAACCCTAACCTCTAACCCCTAACCCTAACCCTAACCCCTCCCTATAACCCTAACCCCTACCTATAACCCTAACCCCTACCTATAACCCTAACCCCTCCCTATAACCCTAACCTCTAACCCCTCCCTATAACCCTAACCCCTACCTATAACCCTAACCCCTACCTATAACCCTAACCCCTCCCTATAACCCTAACCCCTACCATGAACTCTAACCCCTCCCTATAACCCTAACCTCTAACCCCTAACCCTAACCCCTACCATAAACCCTAACCCCTCCCTATAACCCTAACCCCTCCCTATAACCCTAACCCCTCCCTATAACCCTAACCCCTCCCTATAACCCTAACTCCTCCCTATAACCCTAACTCCTCCCATAAACTCTAACCCCTCCCTTGCTTGTAATATTAGTCAGACCGATGTGACTCACTTGTCTGTCATGGCCACCTGTTCCAGCATGGCTGATCCTGTGTTGCTCTTCCAGTTCCCAGAGATAGAGGTCCGCCTGGGGGAGAAACATTAAACAGACATGGTGAACACACACACACCTACACCTATTCAGGACCTCGATACCAGTCCATGTGGGGTCAAACAACATCAGGAGGGCTAGCTCGGGAACGTCTGAAAATTGATTTTAAAGAACTGATTCTAGCGCTGAAAGATTCCAAAAAGCGGCTAATAATTTCAGGTCCAGTACCATCGTTGGGCCGCAGGTGTGAAAGATCTGTTGGAAACACATTCATAGAAAACCTTCTGGAAACAGAAGATACTCTACAGGAATGACGGAGTCATTATTACTGTACTGTACAATGTAACAGTAATATTTAGACTTAGGGTTGCCACCCGTTCGATAAAGTATGGAACGGTTCCGTATTTCACTGAAAGAATAAACGTTTTGTTTTCGAAATGATAGTTTCCGGATTTGACCATATTAATGACCAACGGCTCGTATTTCTGTGTGTTTATTATATTATAATTAAGGATATGATTTGATATTTGATAGAGCAGTCTGAGCGGTGGTAGGCAGGAGCAGGCACATACGCATTCATTCAAACAGCAGCTCTTAGCAATGCTGGGATGCACAGCGCTGTTTATGACTTCAAGCCTATCAACTCCCGAGATTAGTCAAAGGTATATGAAATCCAAATGTATAGAGAGAAATAGTCCTGTAATAACTACAACCTAAAACTTCTTACCTGGGAATATTGCAGACTCATGTTAAAAGGAACCACCAGCTTTCATATGTTCTCATGTTCTGAGCAAGGGACTTAAACGTTAGCTTTTTTACATGGCACATATTGCACTTTTACTTTCTTCTCCAACACTGTGTTTTGTATTATTTAAACCAAATTGAACATGTTTTATTATTTATTTGAGACTAAATAGATTTTATTGATGTATTATATTAAGTTAATAAAAGTGTTCATTGTTCATTCAGTATTGTTGTAATTGTCATTTATTACAAATATATATATATATATAAAAAAATTAATAATAATAATCGTCAGATTAATCGGTATCGGCTGTTTTTGGTCCTCCAATAATCGGTCTTGGTATCGGTGTTGAAAAATCATAATCGGTCGACCTCTAGTCTACACCTGTAGTTTACGGAACATTTGACAAATAAAATGTGATTTTTGAGCTACACACACCTACATACAAGGACAGGTACTTACATGTAAGCCTTATAATCGCTGCCAATCCGCTGGACCCTGATGTTGTACTTGGCATCTATGAATGGTTCTGTGGTGGTGTAAGTCTGAGTGATGGCTACCACACTGGCTATGTCCTGGAAGTCACTCAGATTATCCACCTTTACCTAGATACACAGACAGCATAACACATTACATCTAACCCTCACACAACTAACCCTAACCATAACACACACTCAGGTTATCCACCTTTACCTGGATACACAGACAGCATAACACAACATCATCATTACAGGCTGCAGATATAGCTGAATACACGGTAGATTACAGATATAACTGAATACACGGTAGATTACAGATATAACTGAATACACGGTAGATTACAGATATAACTGAATACACAGTAGATTACAGATATAACTGAATACACGGTAGATTACAGATATAACTGAATACACAGTAGATTACAGATATAACTGAATACACAGTAGATTACAGATATAACTGAATACACGGTAGATTACAGATATAACTGAATACACGGTAGATTACAGATATAACTGAATACACGGTAGATTACAGATATAACTGAATACACGGTAGATTACAGATATAACTGAATACACGGTAGATTACAGATATAACTGAATACACAGTAGATTACAGATATAACTGAATACACGGTAGATTACAGATATAACTGAATACACAGTAGATTACAGATATAACTGAATACACGGTAGATTACAGATATAACTGAATACACGGTAGATTACAGATATAACTGAATACACGGTAGATTACAGATATAACTGAATACACGGTAGATTACAGATATAACTGAATACACAGTAGATTACAGATATAACTGAATACACGGTAGATTACAGATATAACTGAATACACAGTAGATTACAGATATAACTGAATACACAGTAGATTACAGATATAACTGAATACACAGTAGATTACAGATATAACTGAATACACAGTAGATTACAGATATAACTGAATACACAGTAGATTACAGATGTAACTGAATACACGGTAGATTACAGATATAACTGAATACACAGTAGATTACAGATATAACTGAATACACAGTAGATTACAGATATAACTGAATACACAGTAGATTACAGATATAACTGAATACACAGTAGATTACATTATGGAACACAACATTATGGAACGCAACATGTATGGAACACAACATGTATGGAACACAACATGTATGGAACACAACATGTATGGAACACAACATGTATGGAACGCAACATGTATGGAACGCAACATGTATGGAACGCAACATGTATGGAACACAACATGTATGGAACACAACATGTATGGAACGCAACATGTATGGAACGCAACATGTATGGAACGCAACATGTATGGAACGCAACATGTATGGAACACAACATGTATGGAACACAACATGTATGGTTCCAATTTTCTCCTATTAGTGATTTGTCAATAAGTAATCATAGCTTTCACCTGATCAGTCTGTCATGGAAAGATCCGGTGTTCCTCGTGTTCTGTGTAAACAGGGCATTCTGACAGTATTCAGACCCTTTAAGATCCGGTGTTCCTCGTGTTCTGTGTAAACAGGGCATTCTGACAGTATTCAGACCCTTTAAGATCCGGTGTTCCTCGTGTTCTGTGTAAACAGGGCATTCTGACAGTATTCAGACCCTTTAAGATCCGGTGTTCCTCGTGTTCTGTGTAAACAGGGCATTCTGACAGTATTCAGACCCTTTAAGATCCGGTGTTCCTCGTGTTCTGTGTAAACAGGGCATTCTGACAGTATTCAGACCCTTTAAGATCCGGTGTTCCTCGTGTTCTGTGTAAACAGGGCATTCTGACAGTATTCAGACCCTTTAAGATCCGGTGTTCCTCGTGTTCTGTGTAAACAGGGCATTCTGACAGTATTCAGACCCTTTAAGATCCGGTGTTCCTCGTGTTCTGTGTAAACAGGGCATTCTGACAGTATTCAGACCCTTTAAGATCCGGTGTTCCTCGTGTTCTGTGTAAACAGGGCATTCTGACAGTATTCAGACCCTTTAAGATCCGGTGTTCCTCGTGTTCTGTGTAAACAGGGCATTCTGACAGTATTCAGACCCTTTAAGATCCGGTGTTCCTCGTGTTCTGTGTAAACAGGGCATTCTGACAGTATTCAGACCCTTTAAGATCCGGTGTTCCTCGTGTTCTGTGTAAACAGGGCATTCTGACAGTATTCAGACCCTTTAAGATCCGGTGTTCCTCGTGTTCTGTGTAAACAGGGCATTCTGACAGTATTCAGACCCTTTAAGATCCGGTGTTCCTCGTGTTCTGTGTAAACAGGGCATTCTGACAGTATTCAGACCCTTTTTCCACATTTTGTTATGTTACAGCCTTATTCTAAAATTGATCAAATATTTAAAACATCCTCAGCAATCTACACACAATACCCCATAATGACAAAGTGAAAGAAAACAGAAATACTTTATTTCCATAAGTATTCAGACCCTTTGCTATGAGACTTTAAGTTGAGCTCAGGTGCATCCTGTTTCCATTGATCATCCTTGAGATGTTTCTACAACCTGATTGGAGTCCACCTGTGGTAAATTCAATTGATTGGACTTGATTTGGAAAGGCACACACCTGTCTATATAAGGTCCCATAGTTGACAGTGCATGTCAGCTGGTATATTTTATATATTTCTCTGCTTGTTTTGTAAAGATATTTTATTCTGGGTTGAACTAAACTGATCTCCACAGCTTTCATTGTGAAAGTAGTTTAGGAATTAAATTCCTTTCAAAAAAATAAATAAAAATACAATAAAAATAAAAATAAAAAAGGCCTGGTTCCTCTCTAGGTTTCTTCCCAGGTTTTGGCCTTTCTAGGGAGTTTTTCCTAGCCACCGTGCTTCTACACCTGCATTGCTTGCTGTTTGGGGTTTTAGGCTGGGTTTCTGTACAGCACTTCGAGATATTAGCTGATGTACGAAGGGCTAAATAAAATAAAATAAACTTGATGAAATAAACTTGATCGAACATCTCTGGAGAGACCTGAAAATAGCTGTGCAGTGACGCTCCCTATCCAACCTGACAGAGCTTGAGAGGTTCTGCAGAGAAGAATGGGAGAAACTCCCCAAATACAGGTGTACCAAGCTTGAAGCGTTATACCCAAGAAGACTCAAGGCTATGATCTTCAACAAAGTACTGAGTAAAGGGTCTGAATACTTATGTAAATGTGATATTTCAGTTTTTTATTTTTATACATTTGTCAAAATTTCTAAAAACCTCTTTTTGCTTTGTCATTTTGGGGTATTGTGATGCCATTTTGGGGTATTGTGATGTCATTTTGGGGTATTGTGTGTAGATTGATGAGGGGAAAAATAACTGTTTAATCCATTTTAGAAAAAGGCTGTAACATAACATTATACCAGGGCGGCAGGTAGCCTAGTGGTTAGAGCGTTGGACAAGTAACCGAAAGGTTGCAAGATCGAATCCCTGAGCTGACAAGGTAAAAATCTGTCGTTCTGCCCCTGAACAAGGCAGTTAACCCACTATTCCCAGGCCGTCATTGAAAATAAGAATCTGTTCTTAACTGACTTGCCTAGTTAAATAAAGGTAAAATATATATATATATATAAATGACATATATGTATTTGGACATTATATATAAATGACATGTATTTATATTTATTTGGACATTATATATAAATGGTAAATATATATAAATATAATATAATATATATATATAATATAAATATTTATATGTATTTGGACATGATATATATTTATATGTATTTGGACATATATAAATTACATGTATTTATATGTGTTTGGACATTATATATAAATTACATTTATGTATATGTATTTGGACATTATATATAAATGGTATATATTTATATGTATTTGGACATTATAGATAAATGACATGTATTTATATGTATTTGGACATTATATATAAATGGTATATATTTATATGTATTTGAACATATATAAATGACATGTATTTATATGTGTTTGGACATTACATATAAATGACATATATTTATATGTATTTGGACATTACATATAAATGACATTTATTTATATCTATTTGGACATTATATATAAATGGTATATATTTATATGTATTTGGACGTTATATATAAATGACATGTATGTAACGGCGATCCTCCTCCTCTCCATCTTCGGAAAAGGAGGAGTATTGAGGGAACCAAGGCGCAGAGAAGTTTGAACACATATTTATTAAACAAGACGAAAAACGAACACGAACTACACTTGAAATGATACAAAACAACAAACGACGTAGACTGACCTAAACATGAGAACTTACATAGACACGAAGAACGCACGAATAGGAAACAGACTACATAAACCGAAACAGTCCCGTGTGGTACGAAATAACATACAGACACGGAAGACAGGAGACAATCACCCACAAACAAACAGTGAGAACACCCTACCTAAATATGACTCTTAATTAGAGGAGAACGCAAAACACCTGCCTCTAATTAAGAGCCATACCAGGCAACCAAAACCAACATAGAAACAGGTAACATAGACTGCCCACCCAAAACACATGCCCTGACCTAAAACACATACAAAAACAACATAAAACAGGTCAGGACCGTTACAATGTATTTATATGTATTTGGATATTATTTATAAATGGCACATGTGTACATGTACATTACCTTTCCCATTCCAGAGTGTGCGTGTCCTATCTTCACCACCACAGGGAAAGAGGGCATGGAGATCTGAAAGAGAAGACATGTTGGAATGACTGACTGGCTGAATGACTGGCTGGCTGACTGATTGAACAATTGATTTGCTGACTGACTGAATGAATGACTGAATAACTGATTGGCTGACTGGCAGACTGACTGACTGAATGTAACCATGTTGCTCCAGGAGACACACCAGGGCTAGTAGATATTTAACCATAGAGACACACCAGGGCTAGTAAATATTTAACCATAGAGACACACCAGGGCTATATGATATTTAACCATAGAGAGACACACCAGGGCTATTAGATATTTAACCATAGAGACACACCAGGGCTAGTAGATATTTAACCAGAGAGACACACCAGGGCTAGTAAATATTTAACCATAGAGAGACACACCAGGGCTAGTAGATATTTAACCATAGAGATACACCAGGGCTAGTAGATATTTAACCAGAGAGACACACCAGGGCTAGTAAATATTTAACCATAGAGAGACACACCAGGGCTAGTAGATATTTAACCATAGAGAGACACACCAGGGCTAGTAAATATTTAACCAGAGAGACACACCAGGGCTATATGATATTTAACCATAGAGACACACCAGGGCTATTAGATATTTAACCATAGAGAGACACCAGGGCTAGTAGATATTTAACCAGAGAGACACACCAGGGCTATTAGATATTTAACCATAGAGAGACACACCAGGGCTAGTAGATATTTAACCAGAGAGACACACCAGGGCTAGTAGATATTTAACCAGAGAGAGACATACCAGGGCTAGTAGATATTTAACCATAGAGAGATATACCAGGGCTAGTAGATATTTAACCATAGAGACACACCAGGGCTAGTAAATATTTAACCATAGAGAGACACACCAGGGCTAGTAGATATTTAACCATAGAGATACACCAGGGCTAGTAGATATTTAACCAGAGAGACACACCAGGGCTAGTAAATATTTAACCATAGAGAGACACACCAGGGCTAGTAGATATTTAATCATAGAGAGACACACCAGGGCTAGTAAATATTTAACCAGAGAGACACACCAGGGCTATATGATATTTAACTATAGAGACACACCAGGGCTATTAGATATTTAACCATAGAGAGACACCAGGGCTAGTAGATATTTAACCAGAGAGACACACCAGGGCTATTAGATATTTAACCATAGAGAGACACACCAGGGCTAGTAGATATTTAACCAGAGAGACACACCAGGGCTATAAGATATTTAATCAGAGAGACACACCAGGGCTAGTAGATATTTAACCATAGAGAGACACACCTGGGCTAGTAGATATTTAACCATAGAGACACACCAGGGCTATTAGATATTTAACCATAGAGAGACACCAGGGCTAGTAGACATTTAACCATAGAGAGACACACCAGGGCTAGTAGATATTTAACCATAGAGAGACACCAGGGCTAGTAGACATTTAACCATAGAGAGACACACCAGGGCTAGTAGATATTTAACCAGAGACACACACCAGGGCTATTAGATATTTAACCATAGAGACACACCAGGGCTATTAGATATTTAAACATAGAGACACACCAGGGCTAGTAGATATTTAACCATAGAGAGACACACCAGGGCTAGTAGATATTTAACCATAGAGAGACACACCAGGGCTAGTAAATATTTAACCATAGAGACACACCAGGGCTATTTGATATTTAACCATAGAGAGACACACCAGGGCTAGTAGATATTTAACCATAGAGACACACCAGGGCTAGTAGATATTTAACCATAGAGAGACACACCAGGGCTAGTAAATATTTAACCAGAGAGACACACCAGGGCTAGTAGATATTTAACCATAGAGAGACACACCAGGGCTAGTAGATATTTAACCATAGAGAGACACACCAGGGCTATATGATATTTAACCATAGAGAGACACACCAGGGCTAGTAGATATTTAACCATAGAGACACACCAGGGCTATTAGATATTTAACCAGAGAGAGACACACCAGGGCTATATGATATTTAACCATAGAGACACACCAGGGCTATTAGATATTTAACCAGAGAGACACACCAGGGCTAGTAGATATTTAACCAGAGAGACACACCAGGGCTATTAGATATTTAACCATAGAGGCACACCAGGGCTAGTAGATATTTAACCAGAGAGATAAACACCAGGGCTAGTAAATATTTAACCACAGAGAGACACACCAGGGCTAGTAGATATTTAACCAAAGAGACACACCAGGGCTAGTAGATATTTAACCAGAGAGACACACCAGGGCTAGTAAATATTTAACCATAGAGAGACACACCAGGGCTATTAGATATTTAACCATAGAGAGACACACCAGGGCTAGTAAATATTTAACCAGAGAGACACACCAGGGCTATATGATATTTAACCATAGAGACACACCAGGACTATTAGATATTTAACCATAGAGAGACACCAGGGCTAGTAGATATTTAACCAGAGAGACACACCAGGGCTATTAGATATTTAACCATAGAGAGACACACCAGGGCTAGTAGATATTTAACCAGAGAGACACACCAGGGCTATTAGATATTTAATCAGAGAGACACACCAGGGCTAGTAGATATTTAACCAGAGAGAGACACCAGGGCTAGTAGATATTTAACCATAGAGATAAACACCAGAGCTAGTAGATTTTAACCATAGAGACACACCAGGGCTAGTAGATATTTAACCATAGAGATAAACACCAGGGCTAGTAGATATTTAACCAGAGAGACACACCAGGGCTATTAGATATTTAATCAGAGAGACACACCAGGGCTAGTAGATATTTAACCAGAGACACACACCAGGGCTATTAGATATTTAACCATAGAGACACACCAGGCCTATTAGATATTTAACCATAGATACACACCAGGGCTAGTAGATATTTAACCATAGAGAGACACCAGGGCTATTAGATATTTAACCAGAGAGACACACCAGTGCTATTAGATATTTAACCATAGAGACACACCAGGGCTAGTAGATATTTAACCATAGAGACACACCAGGGCTATTAGATATTTAACCATAGAGAGACACACCAGGGCTATTAGATATTTAACCATAGAGACACACCAGGGCTAGTAGATATTTAACCATAGAGAGACACCAGGGCTATTAGATATTTAACCAGAGAGACACACCAGAGCTATTAGATATTTAACCATAGAGAGACACACCAGGGCTATTAGATATTTAACCATAGAGAGACACACCAGGGCTAGTAGATATTTAACCATAGAGACACACCAGGGCTAGTAGATATTTAACCATAGAGATAAACACCAGAGCTAGTAGATATTTAACCATAGAGACACACCAGGGCTAGTAGATATTTAACCATAGAGATAAACACCAGGGCTAGTAGATATTTAACCATAGAGACACACCAGGGCTAGTAGATATTTAACCATAGAGAGACACACCAGGGCTAGTAGATATTTAACCAGAGAGACACACCAGGGCTATTAGATATTTAACCAGAGAGACACACCAGGGCTATTAGATGTTTAACCATTTAGAGACACACCAGGGCTATTAGATATTTAACCAGAGAGACACACCAGGGCTATTAGATATTTAACCAGAGAGACACACCAGGGCTAGTAGATATTTAACCATAGAGAGACACCAGGGCTATTAGATATTTAACCATAGAGATACGCCAGGGCTATTAGATATTTAACTATAGAGACACACGAGGACTAGTAGATATTTAACCATGGAGAGACACACCAGGGCTATTAGATATTTAACCATAGAGACACACCAGGGCTAGTAGATATTTAACCAGAGAGACACACCAGGGCTATTAGATATTTAACCAGAGAGATAAACACCAGGGCTATATGATATTTAACCATAGAGACACACCAGGGCTAGTAGATATTTAACCAGAGAGACACACCAGGGCTAGTAGATATTTAACCAGAGAGACACACCAGGGCTATTAGATATTTAACCATAGAGGCACACCAGGGCTAGTAGATATTTAACCAGAGAGATAAACACCAGGGCTAGTAAATATTTAACCACAGAGAGACACACCAGGGCTAGTAGATATTTAACCAAAGAGACACACCAGGGCTAGTAGATATTTAACCAGAGAGACACACCAGGGCTAGTAAATATTTAACCATAGAGAGACACACCAGGGCTATTAGATATTTAACCATAGAGAGACACACCAGGGCTAGTAAATATTTAACCAGAGAGACACACCAGGGCTATATGATATTTAACCATAGAGACACACCAGGACTATTAGATATTTAACCATAGAGAGACACCAGGGCTAGTAGATATTTAACCATAGAGAGACACACCAGGGCTATTAGATATTTAACCATAGAGAGACACACCAGGGCTAGTAGATATTTAACCATAGAGAGACACCAGGGCTTTAGATATTTAACCAGAGAGACACACCAGAGCTATTAGATATTTAACCATAGAGAGACACACCAGGGCTATTAGATATTTAACCATAGAGACACACCAGGGCTAGTAGATATTTAACCATAGAGAGACACCAGGGCTATTAGATATTTAACCAGAGAGACACACCAGTGCTATTAGATATTTAACCATAGAGACACACCAGGGCTAGTAGATATTTAACCATAGAGACACACCAGGGCTATTAGATATTTAACCATAGAGAGACACCAGGGCTAGTAGATATTTAACCAGAGAGACACACCAGGGCTATTAGATATTTAACCATAGAGAGACACACCAGGGCTAGTAGATATTTAACCAGAGAGACACACCAGGGCTATTAGATATTTAATCAGAGAGACACACCAGGGCTAGTAGATATTTAACCAGAGACACACACCAGGGCTATTAGATATTTAACCATAGAGACACACCAGGGCTATTAGATATTTAACCATAGAGACACACCAGGGCTAGTAGATATTTAACCATAGAGAGACACCAGGGCTATTAGATATTTAACCAGAGAGACACACCAGTGCTATTAGATATTTAACCATAGAGACACACCAGGGCTAGTAGATATTTAACCATAGAGACACACCAGGGCTATTAGATATTTAACCATAGAGAGACACACCAGGGCTATTAGATATTTAACCATAGAGACACACCAGGGCTAGTAGATATTTAACCATAGAGAGACACCAGGGCTTTAGATATTTAACCAGAGAGACACACCAGAGCTATTAGATATTTAACCATAGAGAGACACACCAGGGCTATTAGATATTTAACCATAGAGAGACACACCAGGGCTAGTAGATATTTAACCATAGAGGGACACACCAGGGCTAGTAGATATTTAACCATAGAGATAAACACCAGAGCTAGTAGATATTTAACCATAGAGACACACCAGGGCTAGTAGATATTTAACCATAGAGATAAACACCAGGGCTAGTAGATATTTAACCATAGAGACACACCAGGGCTAGTAGATATTTAACCATAGAGAGACACACCAGGGCTAGTAGATATTTAACCAGAGAGACACACCAGGGCTATTAGATATTTAACCAGAGAGACACACCAGGGCTATTAGATGTTTAACCATATAGAGACACACCAGGGCTATTAGATATTTAACCAGAGAGACACACCAGGGCTATTAGATATTTAACCAGAGAGACACACCAGGGCTAGTAGATATTTAACCATAGAGAGACACCAGGGCTATTAGATATTTAACCATAGAGATACGCCAGGGCTATTAGAAATTTAACTATAGAGACACACGAGGACTAGTAGATATTTAACCATAGAGAGACACACCAGGGCTATTAGATATTTAACCATAGAGACACACCAGGGCTAGTAGATATTTAACCAGAGAGACACACCAGGGCTATTAGATATTTAACCAGAGAGATAAACACCAGGGCTATATGATATTTAACCATAGAGACACACCAGGGCTAGTAGATATTTAACCAGAGAGACACACCAGGGCTATTAGATATTTAACCAGAGAAACACACCAGGGCTATTAGATATTTAACCATAGAGATAAACACCAGGGCTAGTAGATATTTAACCAGAGAGACACACCAGGGCTATTAGATATTTAACCATAGAGATAAACACCAGGGCTAGTAGATATTTAACCATAGAGAGACACACCAGGGCTATTAGATATTAAACCATAGAGAGACACACCAGGGCTAGTAGATATTTAACCATAGTGACACACCAGGGCTATTAGATATTTAACCATAGAGAGACACACCAGGGCTAGTAGACATTTAACCATAGAGAGACACACCAGGGCTATTAAATATTTAACCATAGAGAGACACCAGGGCTGGTAGATATTTAACCATAGAGACACACCAGGGCTAGTAGATATTTAACCAGAGAGACACACCAGGGCTAGTAGATATTTAACCAGAGAGACACACCAGGGCTAGTAGATATTTAACCATAGAGAGACACACCAGGGCTAGTAGATATTTAACCATAGAGAGACACACCAGGGCTAGTAGATATTTAACCATAGAGACACACCAGGGCTAGTAGATATTTAACCATAGAGAGACACACCAGGGCTAGTAGATATTTAACCATAGAGACACACCAGGGCTAGTAGATATTTAACCATAGAGAGACACACCAGGGCTAGTAGATATTTAACCATAGAGAGACACCAGGGCTGGTAGATATTTAACCATAGAGACACACCAGGGCTAGTAGATATTTAACCAGAGAGATAAACACCAGGGCTATATGATATTTAACCATAGAGACACACCAGGGCTAGTAGATATTTAACCAGAGAGACACACCAGGGCTATTAGATATTTAACCAGAGAAACACACCAGGGCTATTAGATATTTAACCATAGAGATAAACACCAGGGCTAGTAGATATTTAACCATAGAGAGACACACCAGGGCTATTAGATATTAAACCATAGAGAGACACACCAGGGCTAGTAGATATTTAACCATAGTGACACACCAGGGCTATTAGATATTTAACCATAGAGAGACACACCAGGGCTAGTAGACATTTAACCATAGAGAGACACACCAGGGCTATTAAATATTTAACCATAGAGAGACACCAGGGCTGGTAGATATTTAACCATAGAGACACACCAGGGCTAGTAGATATTTAACCAGAGAGACACACCAGGGCTAGTAGATATTTAACCAGAGAGACACACCAGGGCTAGTACATATTTAACCATAGAGAGACACACCAGGGCTAGTAGATATTTAACCATAGAGAGACACACCAGGGCTAGTAGATATTTAACCATAGAGACACACCAGGGCTAGTAGATATTTAACCATAGAGAGACACACCAGGGCTAGTAGATATTTAACCATAGAGACACACCAGGGCTAGTAGATATTTAACCATAGAGAGACACACCAGGGCTAGTAGATATTTAACCATAGAGAGACACCAGGGCTGGTAGATATTTAACCATAGAGACACACCAGGGCTAGTAGATATTTAACCATTTGTATATGTATTTATTATGGATCCTCATTAGCTGGTACAAAGGCAGCAGCTTCTCTTCCTGGGGTTTATTATGGATCCCCACTAGTATCTGCCAAGGCAGCAGCTACTCTTCCTGGGGTTTATTATGGGTCCCCATTAGTTCCTGCCAAGGCAGCAGCTCCTCTTCCTAGGGTTTTCTTATGGGTCCCCATTTGTTCCTGTCAAGGCAGCAGCTACTCTTCCTGGGGTTTATTATGGATCCCCATTAGTTCCTGTCAAGGCAGCAGCTACTCTTCCTGGGGTTTATTATGGATCCCCATTAGTTCCTGTCAAGGCAGCAGCTACTCTTCCTGGGGTTTATTATGGATCCCCATTAGCTGGTACAAAGGCAGCAGCTACTCTTCCTGGGGTTTATTATGGATCCCCATTAGTTCCTGCCAAGGCAGCAGCTACTCTTCCTGGGGTTTATTATGGATCCCCATTAGTTCCTGCCAAGACAGCAGCTACTCTTTCTGGGGTTTATTATGGATCCCCATTAGTTCCTCTCAAGGCAGCAGCTACTCTTCCTGGGGTTTATTATGGATCCCCATTAGCTGGTACAAAGGCAGCAGCTACTCTTCCTGGGGTCCAGCAACATTAAGGCAGTTTATACCATTTTAATACATAGCTGTGTGCCAGTAGTTCAAACAGACAGCTCGGTGCATTCAACATGTCAATACCTCTCATAAATAAAAGCAGTGACGAAGTCAATCTCTCCTCCACTTTCAGCCAGGAGAGATTGACATGCATATTATTAATATTAGCTCTCTGTGTTCATCCAAGGGCCAGCCGTGCTGCCCTGTTCTGAGACAATTGCAATTTTCCTAAGTCCTTTTTTTGTGGCACCTGACCACATGACTGAACAGTAGTCAAGGTGCGACAAAACTAGGGCCTGTAGGACCTGCCTTGTTGATAGTGTTGTTAAGGCAGGGCATCGCTTTATTATGGACAGACTTCTCCCCAGCTTAGCTACTACTGTATCAATATGTTTTGACAAAGGACAGTTTACAATCTAGGGTTTCTCCAAGCAGTTTAGTCACCTCAACTTGCTCAATTTCTATGTTATTTATTAGTTGAGGTTTAAGGTTTAGTGAGTGTTTTGTTCCAAATACAGTGCTTTTAGTTTTAGAAATATTTAGGGATAACTTATTCCTTGCCACCCACTCTGAAACTACCTGCAGCTCTTTATTGAGTGTTGCAGTCATTTCAGTCTCTGTAGTAGCTGACATGTATAGTGTTGAGTCATCCACATACATGGACACTCTGGCTTTACTCAAAGTCAGTGGCATGTCGTTAGTAAAAAATTTAAAAAGCAAGGTGCCTAAACAGCTACCCTGGGGAATTCCTGATTCTACCTGGATTGTGTTGGAGAGGCTTCCATTAAATAGCACCCTCTGTGTTCTGTTAGACAGGTAACTCTTTATCCACATTATAGCAGCGGGTGTAAAGTCATAACACACACGTTTTTCCAGAAGCAGACTATGATCATTATTGTCAAAAGCTGCACTGAAATCTAACAAAACATCCTCCACAATCATTTTAACATCAATTTCTCTCAGCCAGTCATCAGTCATTTCCCTAAGTGCTGTGCTTGTTGAATGTCCTTCCCTAGAAGCTGAAAGTCTGTTGTCCATCTGTTTACTGTGAAATAGCATTGTATCTGGTCAAACACATTTTCCCCAAGAGGTTTACTAAGGGTTGGTAACCATAGAGATAAAAACCAGGGCCAGTTGATATTTTACCATAGAGGCTAAACACTGCTGTGTGAATGAGTCAACTCACAGGCTGGGGAGCAGGTATATGACTAAACAGGCTGGGGAGCAGGTATATGACTAAACAGGCTGGGGAGCAGGTATATGACTAAACAGGCTGGGGAGCAGGTATATGACTAAACAGGCTGGGGAGCAGGTATATGACTAAACAGGCTGGGGAGCAGGTATATGACTAAACAGGCTGGGGAGCAGGTATATGACTAAACAGGCTGGGGAGCAGGTATATGACTAAACAGGCTGGGGAGCAGGTATATGACTAAACAGGCTTGGGAGCAGGTATATGACTAAACAGACTGGGGAGCAGGTATATGACTAAACAGGCTGGGGAGCAGGTATATGATTAAAGAGGCTGGGGAGCAGGTAGATGACTAAACCGACTGGGGAGCAGGTATATTGACTAAACAGGCTGGGGAGCAGGTATATGACTAAACAGGCTGGGGAGCAGGTATATGATAAACAGGCTGGGGAGCAGGTATATGACTAAACAGGCTGGGGAGCAGGTATATGACTAAACAGGCTGGGGAGCAGGTATATGACTAAACAGACTGGGGAGCAGGTATATGACTAAACAGGCTGGGGAGCAGGTATATGACTAAACAGGCTGGGGAGCAGGTATATGACTAAACAGACTGGGGAGCAGGTATATGACTAAACAGACTGGGGAGCAGGTATATGACTAAACAGACTGGGGAGCAGGTATATGACTAAACAGGCTGGGGAGCAGGTATATGACTAAACAGGCTGGGGAGCAGGTATATGACTAAACAGGCTTGGGAGCAGGTATATGACTAAACAGACTGGGGAGCAGGTATATGACTAAACAGGCTGGGGAGCAGGTATATGACTAAACAGGCTTGGGAGCAGGTATATGACTAAACAGACTGGGGAGCAGGTATATGACTAAACAGGCTGGGGAGCAGGTATATGATTAAACAGGCTGGGGAGCAGGTAGATGACTAAACCGACTGGGGAGCAGGTATATGACTAAACAGGCTGGGGAGCAGGTATATGACTAAACAGACTGGGGAGCAGGTATATGACTAAACAGACTGGGGAGCAGGTATATGACTAAACAGGCTGGGGAGCAGGTATATGACTAAACAGGCTGGGGGTGCAGGTATATGATAAACAGGCTGGGGAGCAGGTATATGACTAAACAGGCTGGGGAGCAGGTATATGACTAAACAGGCTGGGGAGCAGGTATATGACTAAACAGGCTGGGGAGCAGGTATATGACTAAACAGGCTGGGGAGCAGGTATATGACTAAACAGGCTGGGGAGCAGGTATATGACTAAACAGACTGGGGAGCAGGTATATGACTAAACAGGCTGGGGAGCAGGTATATGACTAAACAGACTGGGGAGCAGGTATATGACTAAACAGGCTGGGGAGCAGGTATATGACTAAACAGGCTGGGGAGCAGGTATATGACTAAACAGGCTGGGGGTGCAGGTATATGATAAACAGGCTGGGGAGCAGGTATATGACAAACAGGCTGGGGAGCAGGTATATGACTAAACAGGCTGGGGTGCAGGTATATGACTAAACAGGCTGGGGGAGCAGGTATATGATAAAACCGGCTGGGGAGCAGGTATATGACAAACAGGCTGGGGAGCAGGTATATGACTAAACAGACTGGGGAGCAGGTATATGACTAAACAGGCTGGGGAGCAGGTATATGACTAAACAGGCTGGGGAGCAGGTATATGACTAAACAGACTGGGGAGCAGGTATATGACTAAACAGACTGGGGAGCAGGTATATGACTAAACAGGCTGGGGAGCAGGTATATGACTAAACAGGCTGGGGAGCAGGTATATGATAAAACAGACTGGGGAGCAGGTATATGACTAAACAGACTGGGGAGCAGGTATATGACTAAACAGGCTGGGGAGCAGGTATATGACTAAACAGGCTGGGGAGCAGGTATATGTGACAGAGTTCGATGTAGTGCAATAAACCACAAGAGATATTGTATGCAAACAGAACCAAATGAAAGTTACATCTATCAATGTTTTGTTGTGTATCAGTGAGGATGTGCTCATGGTTAATAACCTGAGACAGGAGAGTAGGTGTGTTGCTGCCACCGTCACACAGAGGCTCCACTAGTGTCCACAACATATCGAGGGCTCATGTCCAGCATAATAATCAAGCTGTGAACCTCCAAGACAACAGATGAAATCTCCTCTCAACTGTAACACTACATTTCAGCGCCACAGCTGAACTACAAAGATCCAAAACGTGTTCCAGACTGTAATCTAGGTCTCATTAAAACAACTCACACAGCGCCATCAGTCACTTCCTATGCTTCAAAACAAGCTGCAGTTCTCCTGGTCTACTTTCCCATTGTCAGAGTTGTTCTTCTACTGGTGTTTTTAACTGAGGCACAAACTGAGCTGGTGACTGAATACACTCACTCACTGCTGCCTGGTAGGGGTGGAGGGGAGGAGTGGAGGGAGGGAGAAGAGGGGAGGAGGAGGTAGGCGGTCCGAAGATGTAGGGTACATAAGAGGTTCCCAGTCTCACCCTCTAAGGATTTAGAGAGAGAGAGCGTGTGTGAAAGAGTGAGTCTGAAAAAGAGACAGACAGAGATATAGAGGTTCCCAGTCTCACCCTCTAAGGATTCAGAGAGAGAGAGAGAGAGCGTGTGAAAGAGTGAGTCTGAAAAGGAGACAGACAGTGGTGGTAGCAGCAGATTCTGAACATAACAGTCAGTAGTAGCGAGGTTGATTCTCTAGCAACCATCTCTCATACAGGACTGATAGATGAAATAGATTGATACTGTGTTGATCCTCCAGGGGAAATCCAGTCAGGACCAGAATAAGTGGGACAGATCTCAACAGACAGCTGATCTCTATAGATTTCCAGGTTAGACAGGTCAGTCTCTCTGACAGAATCTCTTCTACAAGAGGGACCAGGGAAGCGGAAAAAGAAGGCGCTGATCTGGAGAGAGGACTCTTTCTGGTCGGTGAGAGAGAGAGATGGGCATCCCCCTGCCTGGCTGTGTGTCCCTGACCCCCCTGGCCTTGACCCTGACCCTGCTGCTGGCCCTCAGGCTGGAACACCTGGTGGAAGCATGCAGCTGCAACCCAGCCCACCCCCAGCAACACTTCTGCAGCGCAGAGATAGGTATGTTTATCCATGTAGAGGTCTGTTTACACCTTCATTTAGCCAGGTGTGTTGGTCTGGGAGGATGATATACATCCAGGGAGTGCAGGTGAAGACTGGCTGGTGTTTCCAGTATCTAGACTACAGAGACAGAATGGTTTGGTGTTTCCAGTATCTAGACTACAGAGACAGAAGGGTTTGGTGTTTCCAGTATCTAGACTACAGAGACAGAAGGGTTTGGTGTTTCCAGTATCTAGACTACAGAGACAGAAGGGTTTGGTGTTTCCAGTATCTAGACTACAGAGACAGAAGGGTTTGGTGTTTCCAGTATCTAGACTACAGAGACAGAATGGTTTGGTGTTTCCAGTATCTAGACTACAGAGACAGAATGGTTTGGTGATTCCAGTATCTAGACTACAGAGACAGAAGGGTTTGGTGTTTCCAGTATCTAGACTACAGAGACAGGAGGGTTTGGTGTTTCCAGTATCTAGACTAATCTATGGTCTTTCTCTTTATTTTATTTGACCTATATTTAACTAGAACAAATTCTTATTTACAATGACAGCCTACCAAAAGGCAAAAGGCCTCCTGTGGGGATGGGGCAAAACACACATCACGACAACACTACACAACACTACATAAAGAGACACCTAAGACAACAACACAGCATGGTAGCAACACAATATGACAACAACATGGTAGCAACACAACATGGTACGTACATTATAGGGCACAGACAACAGCAAAGGGCAAGAAGGTAGAGACAACAATACATCACGCAAAGCAGCAACAACTGTCAGTAAGACTGTCCGTGATTGAGTCTTTCTCTGCTTTCCTTTGTTGAATCGCTGTGAGACAACACTACTAGCTACTATTATTATTATGAAAACTGTTGTGCATCAGACATTTGGATTTAACAGGCTGATTGTTACAAGGAAAGCTAATCTATCTCTATTATTGGTTTTGTTGGATACTACTAACAGCACAGGAACATCCTAATTGAATCTGATCAAATGGTTTTAGCTTAGAGGAAATGGCCACATTCAAAAATATTAAGTAAGTGCACTCGTTTACTCTCACGTGTACTCTCATGTGCACTCTCACATGCACTCTAAAATCCAATCAAAGTCAGAAGGCCCACCCACAGCATCAAACTGCTCTGAAAACAACGGTCTCTCTCTCTGCCAAAACCAACAGTTCAGTTTGACTCTGGGTCCCCTGAACTAGATTGAAGCTAGATTGAAGGGTTTGTCTTGAGATGGATAACATACTCTGCAATACAGCCCAGTAGCGATAACTGTAGAGGGGAGAGCTCTCTGCCACAAGCGTTCTGGTGATTTCATCTTTATGTGGAGAAAGAAAGTGTTGCCTGGCTACACAAACTCTTTGCTCTGGACAAATGCTATGCCATGCACATAGACGTTAGTTTCTTCTCCGCAATGTATCTGGATCCGAGTACCTCCCTGACGATTTCTAGAATGGAAAAAATTCTAGCAGTTCTGATTGTCCCCAGAAACTGACGGGGCTGGTCAAAGCCAGAATACACATGGGTAAAGCGACAGTTTGTCATTGGCTTTGATAATCTGATAGGTCAGAGATGATCCAATTGCTGATGACTTTGTTTTATACAACACCTCTCATTTTGACGTTAAGACAAACGACTACCATGATGGCAGTCTCAGACTGGAGACTGAAGCGAACAATAGAGCAGCGGAAGAATTCTGTCTGAGTCACCAGGCAACAGTGATGAAAATAGGTCTGTTTTCAAGACTAAAGACACCAAAATGAGATCTAGGCCATGAGAACACCCAGAACCCAAAATGAGTCAGTGTTTTTGTGTTTTTAGGACAACAGGTCTAAACTACAGACTTACTACAGGTGTAACTACAGAGTTACTACAGGTCTAGCTACAGAGTTACTACAGGTCTAAACTACAGAGTTACTACAGGTCTAAACTACAGAGTTACTACAGAGTTACTACAGGTCTAAACTACAGAGTTACTACAGGTCTAAACTACAGAGTTACTACAGGTCTAAACTACAGAGTTACTACAGGTCTAACTACAGAGTTACTACAGGTCTAAACTACAGACTTACTACAGGTGTAACTACAGAGTTACTACAGGTCTAACTACAGAGTTACTACAGGTCTAAACTACAGAGTTACTACAGGTCTAAACTACAGAGTTACTACAGGTCTAAACTACAGAGTTACTACAGGTCTAACTACAGAGTTACTACAGGTCTAACTACAGAGTTACTACAGAGTTACTACAGGTCTAAACTACAGAGTTACTACAGGTCTAACTACAGAGTTACTACAGGTCTAAACTACAGAGTTACTACAGAGTTACTACAGGTCTAAACTACAGAGTTACTACAGGTCTAAACTACAGAGTTACTACAGGTCTAAACTACAGAGTTACTACAGGTCTAAACTACAGCGTTACTACAGGTCTAACTACAGAGTTACTACAGGTCTAAACTACAGAGTTACTACAGGTCTAAACTACAGAGTTACTACAGGTCTAACTACAGAGTTACTACGGGTCTAACTACAGAGTTACTACAGGTCTAACTACAGAGTTACTACAGGTATAAACTACAGAGTTACTACAGAGTTACTACAGGTCTAAACTACAGAGTTACTACAGGTCTAAACTACAGAGTTACTACAGGTCTAAACTACAGAGTTACTACAGGTCTAAACTACAGAGTTACTACAGAGTTACTACAGGTCTAAACTACAGAGTTACTACAGGTCTAAACTACAGAGTTACTACAGGTCTAAACTACAGAGTTACTACAGAGTTACTACAGGTCTAAACTACAGAGTTACTACAGGTCTAAACTACAGAGTTACTACAGGTCTAAACTACAGAGTTACTACAGAGTTACTACAGGTCTAAACTACAGAGTTACTACAGGTCTAAACTACAGAGTTACTACAGGTCTAAACAACAGAGTTACTACAGGTCTAAACTACAGAGTTACTACAGGTCTAAACTACAGAGATACTACAGGTCTAACTACAGAGTTACTACAGGTCTAACTACAGAGTTACTACAGGTCTAAACTACAGAGTTACTACAGGTCTAAACTAAAGACTTACTACAGAGTTACTACAGGTCTAAACTAAAGACTTACTACAGGTGTAACTACAGAGTTACTACAGGTATAAACTACAGAGTTACTACAGAGTTACTACAGGTCTAAACTACAGCGTTACTAGAGGTCTAAACTACAGAGTTACTACAGGTCTAAACTACAGAGTTACTACAGGTCTAACTACAGAGTTACTACAGGTCTGAACTACAGAGTTACTACAGGTCTAACTACAGAGTTACTACAGGTCTAAACTACAGAGTTACTACAGGTCTAAACTACAGAGTTACTACAGGTCTAACTACAGAGTTACTACAGGTCTAACTACAGAGTTAATACAGAGGTACTACAGGTCTAAACTAGAGAGTTACTACGGGTCTAACTACAGAGTTACTACAGGTCTAAACTACAGAGTTACTACAGGTCTAACCACAGAGTTACTACGGGTCTATCTACAGAGTTACTACAGGTCAGTTAGCCCTGTAGGTACTACAGAATTGTTAGCCCTGTGGACCAACACAGCCCTGTAGATTAACACAGCCCTGTAGATTAACACAGCCCTGTAGATTAACACAGCCCTGTAGATTAACACAGCCCTGTAGACCAACACAGCCCTGTAGACCAACACAGCCCTGTAGATTAACACAGCCATGTAGATTAACACAGCCCTGTAGATTAACACAGCCCTGTAGATTAACACAGCCCTGTAGATTAACACAGCCCTGTAGATTAACACAGCCCTGTAGACAAACACAGCCCTGTAGACCAACACAGCCCTGTAGACCAACACAGCCCTGTAGATTAACACAGCCCTGTAGACCAACACAGCCCTGTCGATTAACACAGCCCTGTAGATTAACACAGCCCTGTAGATTAACCCAGCCCTGTAGATTAACACAGCCCTGTAGATTAACACAGCCATGTAGACCAACACAGCCCTGTAGATTAACACAGCCATGTAGATTAACACAGCCCTGTAGATTAACACAGCCCTGTAGATTAACACAGCCCTGTAGATTAACACAGCCCTGTAGATTAACACAGCCCTGTAGACCAACACAGCCCTGTAGATTAACACAGCCCTGTAGACCAACACAGCCCTGTAGATTAACACAGCCCTGTAGACCAACACAGCCCTGTAGATTAACACAGCCCTGTAGATTAACACAGCCCTGTAGATTAACACAGCCCTGTAGACCAACACAGCCCTGTAGATTAACACAGCCCTGTAGATTAACACAGCCCTGTAGATTAACACAGCCCTGTAGATTAACACAGCCCTGTAGACCAACACAGCCCTGTAGATTAACACAGCCCTGTAGATTAACACAGCCCTGTAGATTAACACAGCCCTGTAGACCAACACAGCCCTGTAGACCAACACAGCCCTGTAGATTAACACAGCCATGTAGATTAACACAGCCCTGTAGATTAACACAGCCCTGTAGATTAACACAGCCCTGTAGACAAACACAGCCCTGTAGACCAACACAGCCCTGTAGACCAACACAGCCCTGTAGATTAACACAGCCCTGTAGACCAACACAGCCCTGTCGATTAACACAGCCCTGTAGATTAACACAGCCCTGTAGATTAACCCAGCCCTGTAGATTAACACAGCCCTGTAGATTAACACAGCCATGTAGACCAACACAGCCCTGTAGACCAACACAGCCCTGTAGATTAACACAGCCCTGTAGACCAACACAGCCCTGTAGATTAACACAGCCCTGTAGACCAACACAGCCCTGTAGATTAACACAGCCCTGTAGATTAACACAGCCCTGTAGATTAACACAGCCCTGTAGACCAACACAGCCCTGTAGATTAACACAGCCCTGTAGATTAACACAGCCCTGTAGATTAACACAGCCCTGTAGATTAACACAGCCCTGTAGACCAACACAGCCCTGTAGATTAACACAGCCCTGTAGATTAACACAGCCCTGTAGATTAACACAGCCCTGTAGACCAACACAGCCCTGTAGACCAACACAGCCCTGTAGATTAACACAGCCATGTAGATTAACACAGCCCTGTAGATTAACACAGCCCTGTAGATTAACACAGCCCTGTAGACAAACACAGCCCTGTAGACCAACACAGCCCTGTAGACCAACACAGCCCTGTAGATTAACACAGCCCTGTAGACCAACACAGCCCTGTCGATTAACACAGCCCTGTAGATTAACACAGCCCTGTAGATTAACCCAGCCCTGTAGATTAACACAGCCCTGTAGATTAACACAGCCATGTAGACCAACACAGCCCTGTAGATTAACACAGCCATGTAGATTAACACAGCCCTGTAGATTAACACAGCCCTGTAGATTACCACAGCCCTGTAGATTAACACAGCCCTGTAGATTAACACAGCCCTGTAGACCAACACAGCCCTGTAGATTAACACAGCCCTGTAGACCAACACAGCCCTGTAGATTAACACAGCCCTGTAGACCAACACAGCCCTGTAGATTAACACAGCCCTGTAGATTAACACAGCCCTGTAGATTAACACAGCCCTGTAGACCAACACAGCCCTGTAGATTAACACAGCCCTGTAGATTAACACAGCCCTGTAGATTAACACAGCCCTGTAGATTAACACAGCCCTGTAGACCAACACAGCCCTGTAGATTAACACAGTCCTGTAGACCAACACAGCCCTGTAGACCAACACAGCCCTGTAGATTCACACAGCCCTGTAGACCAACACAGCCCTGAAGATTAACACAGCCCTGTAGATTAACACAGTCCTGTAGATTAACACAGCCCTGTAGACCAACACAGCCCTGTAGATTAACACAGCCCTGTAGATTAACACAGCCCTGTAGATTAACACAGCCCTGTAGATTAACACAGCCCTGTAGACCAACACAGCCCTGTAGATTAACACAGTCCTGTAGACCAACACAGCCCTGTAGATTGACACAGTCCTGTAGATTGACACAGTCCTGTAGATTAACACAGCCCTGTAGATTAACACAGCCCTGTAGATTAACACAGCCCTGTAGATTAACACAACCCTGTAGATTAAAGCAGCCCTGTAGATTAACACAGCCCTGTAGATTAAAGCAGCCCTGTAGATTAACACAGCCCTGTAGATTAACACAGCCCTGTAGATTAACACAGCCCTGTAGACCAACACAGCCCTGTAGATTAACACAGCCCTGTAGACCAACACAGCCCTGTAGATTAACACAGTCCTGTAGACCAACACAGCCCTGTAGACCAACACAGCCCTGAAGATTAACACAGCCCTGTAGATTAACACAGTCCTGTAGATTAACACAGCCCTGTAGACCAACACAGCCCTGTAGATTAACACAGCCCTGTAGATTAACACAGCCCTGTAGATTAACACAGCCCTGTAGACCAACACAGCCCTGTAGACAAACACAGCCCTGTAGACCAACACAGCCCTGTAGATTAACACAGTCCTGTAGATTAACACAGCCCTGTAGACCAACACAGCCCTGTAGATTAACACAGCCCTGTAGATTAACACAGCTCTGTAGATTAACACAGCCCTGTAGACCAACACAGCCCTGTAGACCAACACAGCCCTGTAGTCCAACACAGCCCTGTAGATTAACACAGTCCTGTAGATTAACACAGCCCTGTAGACCAACACAGCCCTGTAGACCAACACAGTCCTGTAGATTAACACAGCCCTGTAGACCAACACAGCCCCGTAGATTAACACAGCCCTGTAGATTAACACAGCCCTGTAGATTAACACAGCCCTGTAGACCAACACAGCCCTGTAGATTAACACAGCCCTGTAGATTAACACAGCCCTGTAGACCAACACAGCCCTGTAGACCAACACAGCCCTGTAGATTAACACAGCTCTGTAGATTAACACAGCCCTGTAGTTTAATACAGCCCTGTAGATTAACACAGCCCTGTAGATTAACACAGCCCTGTAGATTAACACAACCCTGTAGACCATCACAGCCCTGTAGATTAACACAGCCCTGTAGATTAACACAGCCCTGTAGACCAACACAGCCCTGTAGATTAACACAGCCCCGTAGATTAACACAGCCCTGTTGATTAACACAGCCCTGTAGATTAACACAGCCCTGTAGATTAACACAGCCCTGTAGACCAACACAGCCCTGTAGACCAACACAGCCCTGTAGATTAACACAGCCCTGTAGACCAACACAGCCATGTAGACCAACACAGCCCTGTAGATTAACACAGCCCTGTAGATTAACACAGCCCTGTAGATTAACACAGCCCTGTAGATTAACACAGCCCTGTAGACCAACACAGCCCTGTAGATTAACACAGCCCTGTAGATTAACACAGCCCTGTAGATTAACACAGCCCTGTAGACCAACACAGCCCTGTAGACCAACACAGCCCTGTAGATTAACACAGCCCTGTAGATTAACACAGCCCTGTAGATTAACACAGCCCTGTAGATTAACACAGCCCTGTTGACCAACACAGCCCTGTAGATTAACACAGCCCTGTAGACTAACACAGCCCTGTAGATTTACACAGCCCTGTAGATTAACACAGCCCTGTAGATTAACACAACCCTGTAGACCAACACAGCCCTGTAGATTAACACATCCCTGTAGATTAACACAGCCCTGTTGATTAACACAGCCCTGTAGATTAACACAGCCCTGTAGATTAACACAGTCCTGTAGACCAACACAGCCCTGTAGACCAACACAGCCCTGTAGACCAACACAGCCCTGTAGATTAACACATCCCTGTAGATTAACACAGCCCTGTTGATTAACACAGCCCTGTAGATTAACACAGTCCTGTAGACCAACACAGCCCTGTAGACTAGTAGTTGGAGGTAAACCAGGGGGAAAGCAACAGTAACACACTACTGAATGTCAATCTGCAGCTTCATTACCATCTCTATAGGACCAGGCTCACACTCTGCATACTAATTTTCATTACTTTAAAGGCTCTGACAGCCCATCTTTGTGAACATGACAAGGACACTGATTCATTTGTTGAGTTTGAAGTTTATACATTTGTTCTCAGGCTTAACATGAAGACAGACATGTTTTATGTTGCTCTCTCTATCTGTCATTCATCTGACAAATGTAAGCACCAATGTTCAGAGGGTACACCCACTTCAGATACCGTCTATCTACGCTGCACAGGAATTCTATCTATAGTATATATACAATCTATATATCTATAGTATCTATCTACAGTATACCTCTTTCTCACTCTTTTTCTCTCCAGGATCTATCTATATTATCTATCTATGGTATATATCTACAGTATCTATATATCTATAGTATATATCTATACATCTATCTACAGTATCTATCTATATTATCTATCTATGGTATATATCTACAGTATCTATATATCTAAAGTATATATCTATACATCTATCTACAGTATCTATCTATATTATCTATCTATGGTATATATCTACAGTATCTATATATCTATAGTATATATCTATACATCTATCTACAGTATCTATCTATATTATCTATCTATGGTATATATCTACCGTATCTATATATCTATAGTATCTATCTACAGTATACCTCTTTCTCACTCTTTTTCTCTCCAGTATCTATCTATATTATCTATCTATGGTATATATCTACAGTATCTGTCATGTTTTGTCTTTGATCATCATGTCTTGTCCCTGTGCTTCCCTCTGCTGGTCTTATTAGGTTCTTTCCCTCTTTCTATCCCTCTCTCTCCTCCTCCCTCTCTCCTTCTCCCGCTCTCTCTCTCTATCGTTCCGTTCCTGCTCCCAGCTGTTTCTCATTCTCCTAACGACCTCATTTACTCTTTCACACCTGTCCCCTATTTTGCCCTCTGATTAGAGTCCCTATTTCTCCCTCTGTTTTCCGCTTCTGTCCTTGTCGGATTCTTGTTTGAGGTTTTGCTGTTCTGTGTCCTTGTTCCGCCCTGTCGTGTTTTTGCCTTTGTCAGATGCTGCGTGTGAGCAGGTGTCTATGTCAGCTACGGTCTGTGCCTTCCTGAAGCGACCTGCAGTCTGTGGTCGCGTCTCCAGTCGTTCCTCTCTACTGACGAGAGGTTTTCAGTTTCCTGTTTTGGATTTACCTTTGATAATATCCAGGAGAATCATTGTTTGTTTAAGACTGGAATAAAGACTCTGTTTCTATTACGTCGCTTTTGGGTCCTCCTTCATCAGCATAACAGAAGAATCCGACCAAGAATGGACCCAGCGACTACGGATTCTCGCAAGACTGCCATCGAGATCCAGGGAGCAATGCTCGGCAGACACGAGCAGGAATTGTCTGCTGCTCGTCATGCCGTTGAGACCCTGGCCGCTCATGTCTCCGATCTCTCAGGACAGTTTCAGAGTCTTCGTCTCGTGCCACCAGCTACTTCCTGGTCTTCCAAGTCTCCGGAACCTAGGGTTAATAACCCACCTTGTTACTCTGGGCAGCCCACTGAGTGTCGCTCCTTTCTCACCCAGTGTGATATTGTGTTCTCTCTCCAGCCCAACACATACTCAGGAGAGAGAGCTCGGATCGCTTACGTCATATCGCTCCTTACTGGTCGGGCTCCGGATTGGGGCACAGTTATCTGGGAGGCAAGGGCTGAGTGTTCTAACGTTTATCAGAACTTTAAGGAGGAGATGATACGCGTTTTTGATCGTTCAGTTTTTGGGAAGGAGGCTTCCAGGGTCCTGGCTTCCCTATGTCAAGGTGATCGATCCATAACGGATTACTCTATAGAGTTTCGCACTCTTGCTGCATCCAGTGACTGGAACGAGCCGGCGTTGCTCGCTCGTTTTCTGGAGGGACTTCACGCTGAGGTTAAGGATGAGATTCTCTCCCGGGAGGTTCCTTCCAGCGTGGACTCTTTGATTGCACTCGCCATCCGCATAGAACGACGGGTAGATCTTCGTCACCGAGCTCGTGGAAGAGAGCTCGCGTTAACGGTGTTTCCCCTCTCCGCATCTCAACCATCTCCTCCCACCGGCTCAGAGACTGAGCCCATGCAGCTGGGAGGTATTCGCATCTCGACTAAGGAGAGGGAACGGAGAATCACCAACCGCCTTTGCCTCTATTGCGGTTCTGCTGGACATTTTGTCATGTCATGTCCAGTAAAAGCCAGAGCTCATCAGTAAGCGGAGGGCTACTGGTGAGCGCTACTACTCAGGTCTCTCCATCAAGATCCTGTACTACCTTGTCGGTCCATCTACGCTGGACCGGTTCGGCTGCTTCCTGCAGTGCCTTGATAGACTCTGGGGCTGAGGGTTGTTTTATGGACGAAGCATGGGCTCGGAAACATGACATTCCTCTCAGACAGTTAGGGAGGCCCACGCCCATGTTCGCCTTAGATGGTAGTTCTCTCCCCAGTATCAGATGTGAGACACTACCTTTAACCCTTACAGTATCTGGTAACCACAGTGAGACCATTTCCTTTTTGATTTTTCGTTCACCTTTTACACCTGTTGTTTTGGGTCATCCCTGGCTAGTATGTCATAATCCTTCTATTAATTGGTCTAGTAATTCTATCCTATCCTGGAACGTTTCTTGTCATGTGAAGTGTTTAATGTCTGCTATCCCTCCTATTTCTTCTGTCCCCTCTACTCAGGAGGAACCTGGTGATTTGACAGGAGTGCCGGAGGAATATCATGATCTACGCACGGTCTTCAGTCGGTCCAGAGCCAACTCTCTTCCTCCTCACCGGTCGTATGATTGTTGTATTGATCTCCTTCCGGGGACCACTCCCCCTCGGGGTAGACTATACTCTCTGTCGGCTCCCGAACGTAAGGCTCTTGAGGATTATCTGTCTGTTTCTCTCGACGCCGGTACCGTGGTGCCTTCTTCCTCTCCCGCCGGAGCGGGGTTTTTCTTTGTTAAGAAGAAGGACGGTACTCTGCGCCCCTGCGTGGATTATCGAGGGCTGAATGACATAACGGTTAAGAATCGTTATTCGCTTCCCCTTATGTCGTCAGCCTTCGAGATGCTGCAGGGAGCCAGGTTCTTTACTAAGTTGGACCTTCGTAACGCTTACCATCTCGTACGCATCAGAGAGGGGGACGAGTGGAAAACGGCGTTTAACACTCCGTTAGGGCATTTTGAATACCGGGTTCTGCCGTTCGGTCTCGCTAATGCTCCAGCTGTCTTTCAGGCATTAGTTAATGATGTACTGAGAGACATGCTGAACATCTTTGTTTTCGTTTACCTTGACGATATCCTGATTTTTTCACCGTCACTCGAGATTCATGTTCAACACGTTCGACGTATACTCCAGCGCCTTTTAGAGAATTGTCTCTACGTGAAGGCTGAGAAGTGCGCCTTTCATGTCTCCTCTGTCACTTTTCTCGGTTCTGTTATTTCCGCTGAGGGCATTCAGATGGATCCCGCTAAGGTCCAGGCTGTCAGCGATTGGCCCGTTCCTAAGTCACGTGTCGAGTTGCAGCGCTTTCTCGGTTTCGCTAATTTCTATCGGCGTTTCATTCGTAATTTCGGTCAAGTGGCTGCCCCTCTCACAGCTCTGACTTCTGTCAAGACTTGCTTTAAGTGGTCCGGTTCCGCCCAGGGAGCTTTTGATCTCCTCAAGAAGCGTTTTACATCCGCTCCTATCCTTGTTACTCCTGACGTCACTAAACAATTCATTGTCGAGGTTGACGCTTCAGAGGTGGGCGTGGGAGCCATTCTGTCCCAGCGCTTCCAGTCTGACGATAAGGTTCATCCTTGCGCTTACTTTTCTCATCGCCTGTCGCCATCGGAACGCAACTATGATGTGGGTAACCGCGAACTGCTCGCTATCCGCTTAGCTATAGGCGAATGGCGACAGTGGTTGGAGGGGGCGATCGTTCCTTTTGTCGTTTGGACTGACCATAAGAACCTTGAGTACATCCGTTCTGCCAAACGACTTAATGCACGTCAAGCTCGTTGGGCGTTGTTTTTCGCTCGTTTCGAGTTCGTGATTTCCTATCGCCCGGGAAATAAGAACACCAAGCCTGATGCCTTATCCCGTCTCTTTAGTTCTTCTGTGGTTTCTACCGACCCCGAGGGGATTCTCCCTGAAGGGCGTGTTGTCGGGTTGACTGTCTGGGGAATTGAGAGACAGGTAAAGCAAGCACTCACTCACACTGCGTCGCCGCGCGCTTGTCCTAGTAACCTTCTGTTTGTTCCTGTCTCTACTCGTCTGGCTGTTCTTCAGTGGGCTCATTCTGCCAAGTTAGCTGGCCACCCCGGCGTTCGGGGTACGCTTGCTTCTATTCGCCAGCGGTTTTGGTGGCCTACTCAGGAGCGGGACACGCGCCGTTTTGTGGCTGCTTGTTCGGACTGTGCGCAGACTAAGTCAGGTAACTCTCCTCCTGCCGGTCGTCTCAGACCGCTTCCCATTCCTTCTCGACCATGGTCTCACATCGCCTTAGACTTTATTACCGGTCTGCCTTCGTCTGCGGGAAAGACTGTGATTCTTACGGTTATCGATAGGTTCTCTAAGGCGGCACATTTCATTCCCCTCGCTAAGCTTCCTTCCGCTAAGGAGACGGCACAAATCATCATTGAGAATGTGTTCAGAATTCATGGTCTCCCGTTAGACGCCGTTTCAGACAGAGGCCCGCAATTCACGTCACAGTTTTGGAGGAAGTTCTGTCGTTTGATTGGTGCTTCCGTCAGTCTCTCTTCCGGGTTTCATCCCCAGTCTAACGGTCAAGCAGAAAGGGCCAATCAGTCGATTGGTCGCATATTACGCAGCCTTTCGTTTCGAAACCCTGCGTCTTGGGCAGAACAGCTCCCCTGGGCTGAGTACGCTCACAACTCGCTTCCTTCGTCTGCTACCGGGCTATCTCCGTTTCAGAGTAGTCTTGGTTACCAGCCTCCTCTGTTCTCGTCCCAGCTCGCCGAGTCCAGCGTTCCCTCCGCTCAGGCTTTTGTCCAGCGTTGTGAGCGCACTTGGAGGAGGGTCAGGTCTGCACTTTGCCGTTACAGGGCGCAGACTGTGAGAGCCGCCAATAAACGTAGGATTAAGAGTCCTAGGTATTGTCGCGGTCAGAGAGTGTGGCTTTCCACTCGTAACCTTCCCCTTACGACAGCTTCTCGCAAGTTGACTCCGCGGTTCATTGGTCCGTTCCGTGTCTCTCAGGTCGTCAATCCTGTCGCTGTGCGACTGCTTCTTCTGCGACATCTTCGTCGCGTCCACCCTGTCTTCCATGTCTCTTGTGTCAAGCCTTTTCTTCGCGCCCCCGTTCGTCTTCCCCCCCCCCCCCGTCCTTGTCGAGGGCGAACCTATTTACAAGGTACGGAAGATCATGGACATGCGTTCTCGGGGTCGTGGTCACCAGTACTTAGTGGATTGGGAGGGTTACGGTCCTGCGGAGAGGAGTTGGGTTCCATCTCGGGACGTGCTGGACCGTTCGTTGATTGATGATTTCCTTCGTTGCCGCCAGGGTTCCTCCTCGAGTGCGCCAGGAGGCGCTCGGTGAGTGGGGGGGTACTGTCATGTTTTGTCTTTGATCATCATGTCTTGTCCCTGTGCTTCCCTCTGCTGGTCTTATTAGGTTCTTTCCCTCTTTCTATCCCTCTCTCTCCTCCTCCCTCTCTCCTTCTCCCGCTCTCTCTCTCTATCGTTCCGTTCCTGCTCCCAGCTGTTTCTCATTCTCCTAACGACCTCATTTACTCTTTCACACCTGTCCCCTATTTTGCCCTCTGATTAGAGTCCCTATTTCTCCCTCTGTTTTCCGCTTCTGTCCTTGTCGGATTCTAGTTTGAGGTTTTGCTTTTCTGTGTCCTTGTTCCGCCCTGTCGTGTTTTTGCCTTTGTCAGATGCTGCGTGTGAGCAGGTGTCTATGTCAGCTACGGTCTGTGCCTTCCTGAAGCGACCTGCAGTCTGTGGTCGCGTCTCCAGTCGTTCCTCTCTACTGACGAGAGGTTTTCAGTTTCCTGTTTTGGATTTAACTTTGATAATATCCAGGAGAATCATTGTTTGTTTAAGACTGGAATAAAGACTCTGTTTCTATTACGTCGCTTTTGGGTCCTCCTTCATCAGCATAACAGTATCTATATATCTATAGTATATATCTATACATCTATCTACAGTATCTATCTATATTATCTATCTATGGTATATATCTACAGTATCTATATATCTATAGTATCTATATATCTACAGTATCTATATATCCATAGTATATATCTATACATCTATCTATATTATCTATCTATGGTATATATCTATAGTATCTATATATCTATAGTATTTATCTATACATCTATCTACAGTATCTATCTATATTATCTATCTATGCTATATATCTACAGTATCTATATATCTATAGTATCTATATATCTACAGTATCTATATATCTATAGTATATATCTATACATCTATCTACAGTATCTATCTATATTATCTATCTATGGTATATATCTACAGGACCTATCTATATTGTCTATCTATAGTATATATCTATAGTATCTATATATCTATAGTATCTATATATCTATAGTATATATCTATACATCTATCTATATTATCTATCTATATTATCTATCTACAGTATCTATATATCTATAGTATCTATCTATATTATCTATCTATGGTATATATCTATAGTATCTATATATCTATAGTATATATCTATACATCTATCTACAGTATCTATCTATAGTATCTATATATCTATAGTATATATCTATACATCTATCTACAGTATCTATCTATATTATCTATCTATGGTATATATCTACAGTATCTATATATCTATAGTATATATCTATACATCTATCTACAGCATCTATCTATATTATCTATCTATGGTATATATAATACAGTATCTATATATATTATCTATCTATGGTATATATCTATAGTATCTATATATCTATGGTATATATCTATACATCTATCTACAGTATCTATCTATATTATCTATCTATGGTATATATCTACAGTATCTATATATCTATAGTATCTATCTACAGTATACCTCTCTTTCTCACTCTCTTTCTCTCCAGAATCTATCTACCTATCTGTGGTATCTATCGATCTATCTATCTATCTATCTATCTATCTATCTATCTATCTATCTATCTATCTATCTATCTATCTATCTATCTATCTATCTGTGGTATATATCTATAGTATCTATATCTATCTATAGTATATATCTATCTATCTATAGTATATATCTATCTATCTATAGTATATATCTATCTATCTATAGTATATATCTATCTATCTATAGTATATATCTATCTATCTATAGTATATATCTATCCATCTATAGTATATATCTATCCATCTACAGTGGGGCAAAAAAGTATTTAGTCAGCCACCAATTGTAATTGTCATCATAGGTACACAGACACTTGTTAACCCTAACCCTTGGCTATGCAGACGCTTGTTAACCCTAACCCTAACCCTAACCCTTGGCTATACAGACGCTTGTTAACCCTAACCCTTGGCTATGCAGACGCTTGTTAACCCTAACCCTTGGCTATGCAGACACTTGTTAACCCTAACCCTTGGCTATGCAGACGCTTGTTAATCCTAACCGTTGGCTATGCAGACACTTGTTAACCCTAACCCTAACCCTTGGCTATGTAGACACTTGTTAACTCTAACCCTTGGCTATGCAGACGCTTGTTAACCCTAACCCTTGGCTATGCAGACACTTGTTAACCCTAACCCTTGGCTATGCAGACGCTTGTTAACCCTAACTCTAACCCTTGGCTATGCAGACGCTTGTTAACTCTAACCCTTGGCTATGCAGACACTTGTTAACCCTAACCCTAACCCTTGGCTATGCAGACGCTTGTTAACCCTAACCCTAACCCTTGGCTATGTAGACACTTGTTAACTCTAACCCTTGGCTATGTAGACGCTTGTTAACCCTAACCCTTGGCTATGTAGACACTTGTTAACCCTAACCCTTGGCTATGCAGACGCTTGTTAACCCTAACCCTTGGCTATGCTGACGCTTGTTAACCCTAACCCTAACCCTTGGCTATACAGATGCTTGTTAACCCTAACCCTAACCCTTGGCTATGCAGACGCTTGTTAACCCTAACCCTAACCCTTGGCTATGCAGACGCTTGTTAACCCTAACTCTAACCCTTGGCTATGCAGACGCTTGTTAACCCTAACCCTTGGCTATGCAGACGCTTGTTAACCCTAACCCTAACCCTTGGCTATACAGACGCTTGTTAACCCTAACCCTAACCCTTGGCTATGCAGACGCTTGTTAACCCTAACCCTAACCCTTGGCTATACAGACGCTTGTTAACCCTAACCCTAACCCTTGGCTATACAGACGCTTGTTAACCCTAACCCTAACCCTTGGCTATACAGACGCTTGTTAACCCTAACCCTAACCCTTGGCTATGCAGACACTTGTTAACCCTAACCCTAACCCTTGGATATGTAGACGCTTGTTAACCCTAACCCTTGGCTATGCAGACACTTGTTAACCCTAACCCTAACCCTTGGATATGTAGACGCTTGTTAACCCTAACCCTTGGCTATGTAGACACTTGTTAACCCTAACCCTTGGCTATGTAGACGCTTGTTAACCCTAACCCTTGGCTATGCAGACGCTTGTTAACCCTAACCCTTGGTTATGCAGACGCTTGTTAACCCTAACCCTTGGCTATGCAGACGCTTGTTAACACTAACCCTTGGCTATGCAGACACTTGTTAACCCTAACCCTTGGCTATGTAGACACTTGTTAACACTAACTCTAACCCTTGGCTATGCAGACGCTTGTTAACCCTAACCCTTGGCTATGTAGACACTTGTTAACCCTAACCCTAACCCTTGGCTATGTAGACGCTTGTTAACCCTAACCCTTGGTTATGCAGACGCTTGTTAACCCTAACCCTTGGCTATGTAGACACTTGTTAACCCTAACCCTAACCCTTGGCTATGCAGACACTTGTTAACCCTAACCCTTGGCTATACAGACGCTTGTTAACCCTAACCCTAACCCTTGGCTATGCAGACACTTGTTAACCCTAACCCTTGGCTATGTAGACACTTGTTAACCCTAAACCTTGGCTATGTAGACACTTGTTAACCCTAACCCTTGGTTATGCAGACACTTGTTAACCCTAACCCTTGGCTATGTAGATGCTTGTTAACCCTAAACCTTGGCTATACAGACGCTTGTTAACCCTAACTCTAACCCTTGGCTATGCAGACACTTGTTAACCCTAACCCTTGGCTATGCAGACACTTGTTAACCCTAACCCTTGGCTATACAGACGCTTGTTAACCCTAACCCTAACCCTTGGCTATGCAGACACTTGTTAACCCTAACCCTTGGCTATGCAGACACTTGTTAACAATAACTCTAACCCTTGGTTATGCAGACACTTGTTAACCCTAACCCTTGGCTATGCAGACGCTTGTTAACCCTAACCCTTGGCTATGCAGACGCTTGTTAACCCTAACCCTTGGCTATACAGACACTTGTTAACCCTAACCCTTGGCTATGTAGACGCTTGTTAACTCGAACCCTTGGCTATGTAGACGCTTGTTAACCCTAACCCTAACCCTTGGCTATGTAGACGCTTGTTAACTCTAACCCTTGGCTATGTAGACGCTTGTTAACCCTAACCCTAACCCTTGGCTATGTAGACGCTTGTTAACCCTAACCCTTGGCTATGCAGACGCTTGTTAACCCTAACCCTTGGCTATGCAGACGCTTGTTAACCCTAACCCTAACCCTTGGCTATGTAGACGCTTGTTAACCCTAACCCTAACCCTTGGCTATGCAGACGCTTGTTAACCCTAACCCTTGGCTATGTAGACGCTTGTTAACTCTAACCCTTGGCTATGTAGACAGTTGTTAACCCTAACCCTTGGCTATGTAGACGCTTGTTAACTCTAACCCTTGGCTATGTAGACGCTTGTTAACCCTAACCCTAACCCTTGGCTATGCAGACACTTGTTAACCCTAACCCTTGGCTATCTAGACACTTGTTAACCCTAACCCTTGGCTATGTAGACGCTTGTTAACCCTAACCCTTGGCTATGTAGACACTTGTTAACCCTAACCCTTGGCTATGTAGACGCTTGTTAACCCTAACCCTTGGCTATGCAGACGCTTGTTAACCCTAACCCTTGGCTATGCAGACGCTTGTTAACCCTAACCCTAACCCTTGGCTATGCAGACGCTTGTTAACCCTAACCCTTGGCTATGTAGACACTTGTTAACCCTAACCCTTGGCTATGTAGACGCTTGTTAACCCTAACCCTTGGCTATGCAGACGCTTGTTAACCCTAACCCTAACCCTTGGCTATGCAGACGCTTGTTAACCCTAACCCTAACCCTTGGCTATACAGATGCTTGTTAACCCTAACCCTAACCCTTGGCTATGCAGACGCTTGTTAACCCTAACCCTAACCCTTGGCTATGCAGACGCTTGTTAACCCTAACTCTAACCCTTGGCTATGCAGACGCTTGTTAACCCTAACCCTTGGCTATGCAGACGCTTGTTAACCCTAACCCTAACCCTTGGCTATACAGACGCTTGTTAACCCTAACCCTAACCCTTGGCTATGCAGACGCTTGTTAACCCTAACCCTAACCCTTGGCTATACAGACGCTTGTTAACCCTAACCCTAACCCTTGGCTATACAGACGCTTGTTAACCCTAACCCTAACCCTTGGCTATACAGACGCTTGTTAACCCTAACCCTAACCCTTGGCTATGCAGACACTTGTTAACCCTAACCCTAACCCTTGGATATGTAGACGCTTGTTAACCCTAACCCTTGGCTATGCAGACACTTGTTAACCCTAACCCTAACCCTTGGATATGTAGACGCTTGTTAACCCTAACCCTTGGCTATGTAGACACTTGTTAACCCTAACCCTTGGCTATGTAGACGCTTGTTAACCCTAACCCTTGGCTATGCAGACGCTTGTTAACCCTAACCCTTGGTTATGCAGACGCTTGTTAACCCTAACCCTTGGCTATGCAGACGCTTGTTAACCCTAACCCTTGGCTATGCAGACACTTGTTAACCCTAACCCTTGGCTATGTAGACACTTGTTAACCCTAACTCTAACCCTTGGCTATGCAGACGCTTGTTAACCCTAACCCTTGGCTATGTAGACACTTGTTAACCCTAACCCTAACCCTTGGCTATGTAGACGCTTGTTAACCCTAACCCTTGGTTATGCAGACGCTTGTTAACCCTAACCCTTGGCTATGTAGACACTTGTTAACCCTAACCCTAACCCTTGGCTATGCAGACACTTGTTAACCCTAACCCTTGGCTATACAGACGCTTGTTAACCCTAACCCTAACCCTTGGCTATGCAGACACTTGTTAACCCTAACCCTTGGCTATGTAGACACTTGTTAACCCTAAACCTTGGCTATGTAGACACTTGTTAACCCTAACCCTAACCCTAACCCTTGGCTATACAGACGCTTGTTAACCCTAACCCTTGGCTATGCAGACGCTTGTTAACCCTAACCCTTGGCTATGCAGACACTTGTTAACCCTAACCCTTGGCTATGCAGACGCTTGTTAATCCTAACCGTTGGCTATGCAGACACTTGTTAACCCTAACCCTAACCCTTGGCTATGTAGACACTTGTTAACTCTAACCCTTGGCTATGCAGACGCTTGTTAACCCTAACCCTTGGCTATGCAGACACTTGTTAACCCTAACCCTTGGCTATGCAGACGCTTGTTAACCCTAACTCTAACCCTTGGCTATGCAGACGCTTGTTAACTCTAACCCTTGGCTATGCAGACACTTGTTAACCCTAACCCTAACCCTTGGCTATGCAGACGCTTGTTAACCCTAACCCTAACCCTTGGCTATGTAGACACTTGTTAACTCTAACCCTTGGCTATGTAGACACTTGTTAACCCTAACCCTTGGCTATGTAGACGCTTGTTAACCCTAACCCTTGGCTATGCAGACGCTTGTTAACCCTAACCCTAACCCTTGGCTATGCAGACGCTTGTTAACCCTAACCCTAACCCTTGGCTATACAGATGCTTGTTAACCCTAACCCTAACCCTTGGCTATGCAGACGCTTGTTAACCCTAACCCTAACCCTTGGCTATGCAGACGCTTGTTAACCCTAACTCTAACCCTTGGCTATGCAGACGCTTGTTAACCCTAACCCTTGGCTATGCAGACGCTTGTTAACCCTAACCCTAACCCTTGGCTATACAGACGCTTGTTAACCCTAACCCTAACCCTTGGCTATGTAGACGCTTGTTAACCCTAACCCTTGGTTATGCAGACGCTTGTTAACCCTAACCCTTGGCTATGTAGACACTTGTTAACCCTAACCCTAACCCTTGGCTATGCAGACACTTGTTAACCCTAACCCTTGGCTATACAGACGCTTGTTAACCCTAACCCTAACCCTTGGCTATGCAGACACTTGTTAACCCTAACCCTTGGCTATACAGACGCTTGTTAACCCTAACCCTAACCCTTGGCTATGCAGACACTTGTTAACCCTAACCCTTGGCTATGCAGACACTTGTTAACCCTAACTCTAACCCTTGGTTATGCAGACACTTGTTAACCCTAACCCTTGGCTATGCAGACGCTTGTTAACCCTAACCCTTGGCTATGCAGACACTTGTTAACCCTAACCCTTGGCTATACAGACACTTGTTAACCCTAACCCTTGGCTATGTAGACGCTTGTTAACTCTAACCCTTGGCTATGTAGACGCTTGTTAACCCTAACCCTAACCCTTGTTTATGTAGACGCTTGTTAACTCTAACCCTTGGCTATGTAGACGCTTGTTAACCCTAACCCTAACCCTTGGCTATGTAGACGCTTGTTAACCCTAACCCTTGGCTATGCAGACGCTTGTTAACCCTAACCCTTGGCTATGCAGACGCTTGTTAACCCTAACCCTAACCCTTGGCTATGTAGACGCTTGTTAACCCTAACCCTAACCCTTGGCTATGCAGACGCTTGTTAACCCTAACCCTTGGCTATGTAGACGCTTGTTAACTCTAACCCTTGGCTATGTAGACACTTGTTAACCCTAACCCTTGGCTATGTAGACGCTTGTTAACTCTAACCCTTGGATATGTAGACGCTTGTTAACCCTAACCCTAACCCTTGGCTATGCAGACACTTGTTAACCCTAACCCTTGGCTATGTAGACACTTGTTAACCCTAACCCTTGGCTATGTAGACGCTTGTTAACCCTAACCCTTGGCTATGTAGACACTTGTTAACCCTAACCCTTGGCTATGTAGACGCTTGTTAACCCTAACCCTTGGCTATGCAGACGCTTGTTAACCCTAACCCTAACCCTTGGCTATGTAGACGCTTGTTAACCCTAACTCTAACCCTTGGCTATGTAGACGCTTGTTAACCCTAACCCTTGGCTATGTAGACACTTGTTAACCCTAACCCTAACCCTTGGCTATGTAGACGCTTGTTAACCCTAACCCTTGGCTATGCAGACACTTGTTAACCCTAACCCTAACCCTTGGCTATACGGACACTTGTTAACCCTAACCCTAACCCTTGGCTATACGGACACTTGTTAACCCTAACTCTAACCCTTGGCTATGCAGACACTTGTTAACCCTAACCCTTCGCTATACGGACACTTGTTAACCCTAACCCTAACCCTTGGCTATACGGACACTTGTTAACCCTAACTCTAACCCTTGGCTATGCAGACGCTTGTTAACCCTAACCCTTGGCTATGCAGACGCTTGTTAACCCTAACCCTAACCCTTGGCTATACGGACACTTCTTAACCCTAACCCTAACCCTTGGCTATGCAGACACTTGTTAACCCTAACCCTAACCCTTGGCTATGCAGACGCTTGTTAACCCTAACCCTTGGCTATGAAGACGCTTGTTAACCCTAACCCTTGGCTATGAAGACGCTTGTTAACTCTAACTCTAACCCATGGCTATGCAGACGCTTGTTAACCCTAACCCTTGGCTAAGCAGATGCTTGTTAACTCTAACTCTAACCCTTGGCTAAGCAGATGCTTGTTAACCCTAACCCTTGGCTATGTAGACGCTTGTTAACCCTAACTCTAACCCTTGGCTAAGCAGACGCTTGTTAACCCTAACCCTAACCCTTGGCTATGCAGACGCTTGTTAACCCTAACCCTAGGCTATGCAGACGCTTGTTAACCCTAACTCTAACCCTTGGCTATGCAGGTGTAGGTGAAATGATTGAATAACATGTATGTGTACATTTATTTTGCAAAGCTTGCGCACGCAGCGTGGCCGGTGAGGTGTGCATGTAACCCTAACCCTAACCCTAACCTTACCCAGGCCTCTGTAACCCTAACTCAGGCCTCTGTAACCCTAACCCAGGCCTCTGTAACCCTAACTCAGGCCTCTGTAACCCTAACCCAGGCCTCTGTAACCCTAACCCAGGCCTCTGTAACCCTAACCCAGGCCTCTGTAACCCTAACCCAGGCCTCTGTAACCCTAACCCAGGCCTCTGTAACCCTAACTCAGGCCTCTGTAACCCTAACCCAGGCCTCTGTAACCCTAACTCAGGCCTCTGTAACCTTAACCCAGGCCTCTGTAACCCTAACCCAGGCCTCTGTAACCCTAACCCAGGCCTCTGTAACCCTAACCCAGGCCTCTGTAACCCTAACCCAGGCCTCTGTAACCCTAACTCAGGCCTCTGTAACCCTAACCCAGGCCTCTGTAACCCTAACCCAGGCCTCTGTAACCCTAACCCAGGCCTCTGTAACCCTAACCCAGGCCTCTGTAACCCTAACCCAGGCCTCTGTAACCCTAACTCAGGCCTCTGTAACCCTAACCCAGGCCTCTGTAACCCTAACTCAGGCCTCTGTAACCCTAACCCAGGCCTCTGTAACCCTAACCCAGGCCTCTGTAACCCTAACCCAGGCCTCTGTAACCCTAACCCAGGCCTCTGTAACCCTAACCCAGGCCTCTGTAACCCTAACCTAGGCCTCTCAGAGGTACTTAGAGGGACTGAACCCTAAACCTCCAGAGGCCTCTCAGAGGGACTTCAGTCTGTACAGCTGAATGAGCATTCAGCCTCTCAGACTGAACAATGAGGAAGGAATGACAGACACGTGTTTGTAACAATGAGAAAGGAATGACAGATATGTGCCTGTAATTGTAGGCAGATTCTTCAGGGAAGCTGAGTTGTTAGCTGCTTGTCCACCACCCAGATCCCTGGCTTCAGTAACAGTACAGTATTGTTCTTAACTCACTGAAAGATTAGTACACAACCCTGGTTTAACTAGTATTTCATGTCAAGACTAATAACAACAACATGTCTATAGTTATAGTTCTCTATTTTTAGGGTAGATTCAGCAGCATGCTGGCTAGCGGTCCTATTCATTCATCCAGCAGTGAGAAGGGCTCTGTGTTGTTTAATCTGAGCATGGAGGAGCCAGGTACTTGTGATTCCAGGAGGGTCGTTGATTTCTATCCCAGAAATAAGTAATTCAGGACTCATTACTGGTGGATAAGATAGATTTGTCTGTGTAGCAGTGTATGTACAGAGAGTGGGTGGTGATCAGAATGTCGTTGTGCTATCCAGGACATAAATACGATGCTCCCAAACATGTTAACCCTGCATCAGGAAATGTAGTTTATTATAGTTCATGTGGGATTCAATGACATTATGAAGGAATGCTCAGAACAACTGAAGATGGATTTTTAAAGAACTGATTGGGACTCTGCTCTGCACCAACAAACACCTCATAATATCTGGCCCTCTGCCCTCCCTAAACCGTGCCATTGAACGGTTCAGCAGACTTTTAGCCTCCATAACTGACTATGAGACTATTGCAGCTCTGTGTGTGTAACATTGATTGACAATTTTGATACCTTCTGGAAACAAAGCTCGTATTATAAGGATGATGGGATCCACCCAAATCATTTGGGTTACTAGATCCTTCACAGCATTATAAGGCTGTGTTGAGACAATGACTTATCACTGACCCGAGCCCAGCTCATTTAATCCCTACCAAAAGTACATTATCCCAGGGGCGTTGGAAGACAGAATATAAGTAACCTCATTTATGTGTCTCTTACTGCCCTGAATGCCTCTAATGATCCCACAGCTATTGTATGCAGTAATCATGTGCCTATGAAGCAGAGAGATACTGTTAGGAAGACCACTGTGTGCAGCTCATCTTATTTTACTGCACTGAACGTCTCTGCTGAACCTACAGCTATTGTATGCAGTAATCATTTGCCGATAAACCAGAGTTATACTGTTAGCACTGAGGTGGTGTGCACTAGTAGGAAGTCCACTGGGTGCAGCTCACCCTGTTAGCCCTGAGGTGGTGTGTCCTAGTAGGAAGTCCACTGGGTGCAGCTCACCCTGTTAGCCCTGAGGTGGTGTACACTAGTAGGAAGTCCACTGGGTGCAGATCACCCTGTTAGCCCTGAGGTGGTGTTCACTAGTAGGAAGTCCACTGGGTGCAGATCACCCTGTTAGCCCTGAGGTGGTGTGTCCTAGTAGGAAGTCCACTGGGTGCAGATCACCCTGTTAGCCCTGAGGTGGTGTGTCCTAGTAGGAAGTCCACTGTGTGCAGCTCACCCTGTTAGCCCTGAGGCAGTGTGCCCTAGTAGGAAGTCCACTGGGTGCAGCTCACCCTGTTAGCCCTGAGGTGGTGTGTCCTAGTAGGAAGTCCACTGGGTGCAGCTCACCCTGTTAGCCCTGAGGTGGTGTACCCTAGTAGGAAGTCCACTGGGTGCAGATCACCCTGTTAGCCCTGAGGTGGTGTTCACTAGGAGGAAGTCCACTGGGTGCAGATCACCCTGTTAGCCCTGAGGTGGTGTTCACTAGGAGGAAGTCCACTGGGTGCAGCTCACCCTGTTAGCCCTGAGGCACTAACATAAATAACATGAGCATGTCTACCTCTTGTCTGTCCTGTTAGACTTCAGTGCAGCTTTTGGCAGCGGTCTGCTGCTGGAAAAACTTAGTGGCATGTGAAAGTATTCACCCCCTTGGCATTTTTCCTATTTGTTGCCTTACAACCTGGAATTAAAATAGATTTTTGGGGGGTTTGTATCATTTGATTTACACAACATGCCTACCACTTTCAAGATGCAAAATATTTCTCATTGTGAAACAAACAAGAAATGAGACAAAAAACTGAAAACTTGAGTGTGCATAACTATTCACCCCCCAAAGGTCAATATTTTGTAGAGCCACCTTTTGCAGCAATTACAGCTGCAAGTCTCTTGAGGTATGTCTCTATAAGCTTGGCACATCTAGCCACTGGGATTTTTGCCCATTCTTCAAGGCAAAACTGCTCCAGCTCCTTCAAGTTGGATGGGTTCCGCTGATGTACAGCAATCTTTAAGTCATGCCACAGATTCTCAATTGGATTGAGGTCTGGGCTTTGACTAGGCCATTCCAAGACTTGTACATGTTTCCCCTTAAACCACTCGAGTGTTGCTTTAGCAGTATGCTTAGGGTCATTGTCCTGCAGGAAGGTGAATCTCCATCCCAGTCTCAAATCTCTGGAAGACAAACAGGTTTCCCTCAAGAATTTCCCTGTATTTAGCTCCATCCATCATTCCTTCAATTCTGACCAGTTTCCCAGTCCCTGCCGATGAAAAACATCCCCACAGCATGATGCTGCCACCACCATGCTTCACTGGGGATGGTGTTCTCGTGTTGATGAGAGGTGTTGGGTTTGTGCTAGACATAATATTTTCCTTGATGGCCAAAAAGCTCAATTTAGTTTCATCTGACCAGAGTACCTTCTTCCATATGTTTGGGGAGTCTCCCACATTGCCTTTTGGTGAACATCAAACATGTTTGTTTCTTTTTTTCTGGCCACACTTCTTCCGTAAAGCCCAGCTCTGTGGAGTGTACGCATTAAAGTGGCCCTATGGAGTGATACTCCAATCTCCGCTGTGGAGCTTTCACGTCCTGACCATAGAGAACCTTTATTTTCTATGGTAGAGTAGGTCAGGGCGTGACTGGGGGTTTAGTCTAGTTTATTATTTCTTTGTGGGGTTCTAGTTTTGTTTTTCTATGTTGGTGATTTTGTATGATTCCCAATTAGAGGCAGCTGGCAATCGTTGTCTCTAATTGGGGATCATATTTAAGTAGCATTTTTTCCACCTGTGTTTTGTGGGATATTGTTTATGTGTAGTTGCATGTTAGCACTCTATTGTTGTCACGACTCCTACCGAAGGTTGCTCCTCCTCTTGTTCGGGCGGTGCTCGGCGGTCGTCGTCACCGGTCTACTAGCTGCCACCGATCCCTTTTCCCTTTTCTGTTGGTTTTGTCTTATTAGTTAAACCTCTGTCGTGTTTACGTTTAGTTGGGCTATTTAAGCTGGCCGGCCTGTTCTTTGTAGGGGTTTATTTTTTCCACTGTGTTTGTGGTAGGTTATTGGTAGCGTGTTTCGTTTTGGGTTTTCCCTCTGGACTATTTAGGTCCTGGTTTTGGGTATCGTGATTGTTGCGCCCATGAGTGTTGGCGCGCACAATTTTTTCCCTGTGCCTAATTAAAACACTACTCAGTACTACATTTACATTTACATTTTAGTCATTTAGCAGACGCTCTTATCCAGAGCGACTTACAGTAGAGTGCATACATTTTTATTACATTTTACATACTGAAACAAGGATATCCCTACCGGCCAAACCCTCCCTAACCCGGTCGACGCTATGCCAATTGTGCGTCGCCCCACAGACCTCCCGGTTGCGGCCGGCTGCGACAGAGCCTGGGCGCGAACCCAGCCTGGGCGCGAACCCAGAGACTCTGGTGGCGCAGCTAGCACTGCGATGCAGTGCCCGAGACCACTGCGCCACCCGGGAGAGTATAAAGGCTGGGCGCCCAAGAAAGTCCAGCAAGCGCCAGGACCGTCTCCTAAAGTTTTTTCAGCTGCGGGATCGTGGCACTACCAGTACAGAGCTTGCTCAGGAATGGCAGCAGGCAGGTGTGAGTGCGTCTGCACGCACAGTGAGGCAAAGACTTTTGGAGAACGGCCTGGTGTCAAGAAGGGCAGCAAAGAAGCCACACCAGTCATTTTCTCTGATGAATCCCTTTTCCGATTGTTAGGGGCATCCGGAGAAAAGCTTGTCCGGAGAAGACAAGGTGAGCGCTACCATCACTCCTGTGTCATGCCAACAGTAAAGCATCCTAAGACCATTCATGTGTGGGGTTGCTTCTCAGCCATGGGAGTGGGCTCACTCACAATTTTGCCTAAGAACACAGCCATGAATAAAGAATGTTACCAACACTTCCTCCGAGAGCATCTTCTCCCAACCATTCAGGAACAGTTTGGTGACGGACAATGCCTTTTCCAGCATGATGGAGCACCTTGCCATAAGGCAAAAGTGATAACTAAGTGGCTTGGGGAACAAAACATCGATATTTTGGGTCCATGGCCAGGAAACTCCCCAGACCTTAATCCCATTGAGAACTTGTGGTCAATCCTCAAGAGGCGGGTGGACAAACGAAAACCCACATATTCTGACAAACTCCAAGCATTGATTATGCAAGAATGGGCTGCCATCAGTCATGATGTGGCCCAGAAGTGAATTGACAGCATGCCAGGGCGGATTGCAGAGGTCTTGAAAAAGAAGGGTCAACACTGTGAAAATTGACTATTTGCATCAATTTCATGTAATTGTCAATAAAATCCTTTGACACTTGTGCTTATAATTATACTTCAGTATTCCATTGTAACATCTGACAAAATTATCTAAAGACACTGAAGCAGCAAACTTTGTGGAAATTAATATTTGTGTCATTCTCAAAACTTTTGACCACGACTGTGTACTGAGATCATGTTACACTTATATTGCACACAGGTGGACTTTTTTAAAACTAATTATGTGACTTCTGAAGGTAATTGGTTGCTCCAGATCGTATTTAGGGGCTTCATAGCAAAGGGGTGAATACATATGCACGCACCACTTTTCCGTTTAAAAAAAATAATTTTATGAAACAAGTTGTTTTTTTCATTTCACTTCACCGATTTGGACTATTTTGTGTATGTCCATTACATGAAATCCAAATAAAAATCCATTTAAATGACAGGTTGTAATGCAACAAAATATGAAAAACGTCAAGGGGGTGAATACTTTTCAAAGAGTTACTTGTCTAACAGAACAGGGTTCTGCTTTTTTACATTTTTACTAATGACATGCCACTGGCTTTGAGTAAGGCCAGTGTGTCTATGTATGCGGACGACTCAACATTATACATGTCAGCTACTACAGCTACTGAAATGACTGCAACACTTAACCTCTCCTGGGTATGTGGGACGTTAGCATCCCACCTCTTCAACAGCCAGTGAAACTGCTGGGCGCCAAATTCAAATACAGAAATACTCATTATAAAAATTCAGAAAACAAAAACAACGAAAGGCATTGATGTTTATGGTTAGGTACACGTTGGAGCAACGACAGTCCTTTTTCGCGAATGCGCACCGCATCGATTATATGCAGCGCAGGACACGCTAGATAAACTAGTAATATCATCAACCATGTGTAGTTAACTAGTGATTATGATTGATTGATTGTTTTTTATGAGATAAGTTTAATGCTAGCTAGCAACTTACATTGGCTTCTACTGCATTCGCGTAACAGGCAGGCTCCTCGTGGAGTGCAATGTAATCAGGTGGTTAGACCGTTGGACTAGTTAACTGCAAGGTTGCAAGATTGAATCCCCGAGCTGACAAGGAAAAATCTGTCGTTCTGCCCTTGAACAAGGCAGTTAACCCACTGTTCCTAGGCCGTCATTGAAAATAAGAAAAATATATATTTAAATATTTAACTGACTTGTCTAGTTAAATAAAGATTAAATAAAGGTTAAATAAAGGTGTATATTTAATATATATATTTTTTAGTCGGCCAAATCGGTATCCAAAAATACAGATTTCTGATTGTTATGAAAACTTGAAATCGGCCCTAATTAATCGGCCATTCCGATTAATCGGTCGACCTCTAATGCATACCCCACAAAACATGCCACCAGAGGTCTCTTCACAGTCCCCAAGTCCAGAACAGACTATGGAAGGCGCACAGTACTACATAGAGCCATGACTACATGGAACTCTATTCCACATCAGGTAACTGATGCAGCAGTAGAATCAGATTTAATAAACAGATAAAAATACACCTTCTGAAACAGCGGGGACTGTGAAGCAACACAAACCCAGGCACAGACATATGCATACACACGGTAATATACACACTATACACACACTTACACATTCATTTTGTGTTGTAAATATGTGGTAGTAGAATAGGGGCCTGAGGGCACACACTTAATGTGAATGTGAAATCTGTTGTGAATGTATCGTAATGTTTTAAAAATGTCATAATTGCCTTAATTTTGCTGGACCCCAGGAAGAGTAACTGCAGGCATTTGTATTTGTAATAAATACAAATACAAATGTCCAGTGGTGTGGATGTGGGGGGTTAATCAGAATGTACAGTGCATTCGGAAAGTATTCAGACTCCTTCACCATTTCCACACTTTGTTACATTACATCCTCATTCCAAAATTGATTACATTTTTTTTCTTCTTCATTTTTTTTTGCATATTCATAAAATAAGAAAATACTGAAAAATCACATTTACAATAAGTATTCAGACCCTTTACTCAGTACTTTGTTGAAGCACCTTTGGCAGCGATTTCAGCCTCGAGTCTTCTTGGGTGTGACGCTACAAGTTTGGCACACCTGTATTTGGGGAGTTTCTCCCATTCTTCTCTGCAGATCCTCTCAAGCTCTGTCAGGTTGGATGGGGAGCGTTGCTTCACAGCTATTTTCAGGTCTCTCCAGAGATGTTCAATTGGGTTCAAGTCCGGGCTCTGTCTGGGCCACTCAAGGACATTCAGAGATTAGTTCCAAAGCCACTCTGCATTATCTTGGCTGTGTGTGTAGGGTCGTTGTCCTGTTGGAAGGTGAACCTTCGCCCCAGTCTGAGGTCCTGAGCGCTCTGGAGCAGGTTTTCATCAAGGATCTCTCTGTACTTTGCTCCATTCATCTTTCCCTCGATCCTGACTAATCTCCCAGTCCTTGCCTCTGAAAAATATCCCAGCAGCAAATATCCCCGCAGCAAATATCCCCGCAGCATACTGCCACCACCGTGCTTCACTGTAGGGATGGTGCCAGGTTACCTCCAGATGTGACGCTTGGCATTCAGTCCAAAGAGTTCAATCTTGGTTTCATCAGACCAGAGAATCTTGCTTCTCATGGTCTGAGAGTCCTTTGGTGCCTTTTTACAATCTCCAAGTGGGCCGTCATGTGCCTTTTTTACTGAGGAGTGGCTTCCGTCTGGCCACTCTACCATAAAGGCCTGATTAGTGGAGTGCTACAGAGATGGTTGTTTTTCTGGAAGGTTCTCCCATCTCCACAGAGGAACTCTGGAGCTTCTCCACTGATTACTCAGTTTGGCCGGGCGCGGCCAGCTCTTGGAAGAGCCTTGCTGATTCCAAACTCCTTCCATTGAAGAATGATGTAGGCCTCTGTGTTCTTGGGGACCTTGAATGCTGCAGACATTTTTTGGTACCCTTCCCCAGATCTGTACCGACACAATCCTGTCTCGGAGCTCTACGAACATGTCCTTCGACCTCATGGCTTGGCTTTTGTTCTGACATGCACTGTCAACTGTGGGACCTTATATAGACAGGTTTGTGCCTCTCCAAATCATGTCCAATCAACTGAATTTACCACAGGTGGACTCCAATCAAGTTGTAGAAACATCTCAAGGATGATCAATGGAAACAGGATGCACCTGAACTTTAAGTCTCATAGCAAAGGGTCTGAATAGATATGTAAATAAGGAATTTCTGTTATTTATTTTGAACACATTTGGAAACATTTCTAAAAACATGTTTCCGATTTGTGATTATGGGGTATTGTGATGTCATTATGGGGTATTGTGATGTCATTATGGGGTATTGTGATGTCATTATGGGGTATTGTGATGTCATTATGGGGGATTGTGATGTCATTATGGGGGATTGTGATGTCATTATGGGGGATTGTGATGTCATTATGGGGTATTGTGATGTGATTATGGGGGATTGTGATGTCATTATGGGGGATTGTGATGTGATTATGGGGTATTGTGATGTGATTATGGGGGATTGTGATGTCATTATGGGGGATTGTGATGTCATTATGGGGTATTGTGATGTCATTATGGGGTATTGTGATGTGATTATGGGGGATTGTGATGTCATTATGGGGGATTGTGATGTGATTATGGGGTATTGTGATGTGATTATGGGGTATTGTGATGTGATTATGGGGGATTGTGATGTGATTATGGGGGATTGTGATGTCATTATGGGGGATTGTGATGTGATTATGGGGTATTGTGATGTCATTATGGGGTATTGTGATGTCATTATGGGGTATTGTGATGTCATTATGGGGGATTGTGATGTGATTATGGGGTATTGTGATGTCATTATGGGGTATTGTGATGTCATTATGGGGTATTGTGATGTCATTATGGGGGATTGTGATGTGATTATGGGGTATTGTGATGTCATTATGGGGTATTGTGATGTCATTATGGGGTATTGTGATGTCATTATGGGGTATTGTGATGTCATTATGGGGTATTGTGATGTCATTATGGGGTATTGTGATGTCATTATGGGGTATTGTGTGAAGATTGATGAAGAACATGTTTTATTTAATCCATTTTAGAATAAGGCTGTAATGTAACAAAATTTGGAAAAAACGGAAGGGGGCTGAATCATAATGTAATGCTAATCAGATCTTCTCTTTATTCTCAGTGATTAGAGCAAAGATCTCTGGGGAAAAGGTTGTGTCTCCTAGCAACAGCTCTTCTCCTTACCTGAAGATGATCCAATATGAGATCAAACTGATCAAGGTGAGTCCAGTAGAACCTCCTGTATCTACAGTAGAACCTTGGTCCTGTATCTACAGCAGAACCTTGGTCCTGTATCTACAGTAGAACCTTGGTCCTGTATCTACAGTAGAACCTTGGTCCTGTATCTACAGTAGAACCTTGGTCCTGTATCTACAGCAGAACCTTGGTCCTGTATCTACAGTAGAACCTTGGTCCTGTATCTACAGTAGAACCTTGGTCCTGTATCTACAGTAGAACCTTGGTCCTGTATCTACAGTAGAGCCTTGGTCCTGTATCTACAGCAGAACCTTGGTCCTGTATCTACAGTAGAACCTTGGTCCTGTATCTACAGCAGAACCTTGGTCCTGTATCTACAGCAGAACCTTGGTCCTGTATCTACAGCAGAACCTTGGTCCTGTATCTACAGTAGAACCTTGGTCCTGTATCTACAGTAGAACCTTGGTCCTGTATCTACAGCAGAACCTTGGTCCTGTATCTACAGTAGAACCTTGGTCCTGTATCTACAGTAGAACCTTGGTCCTGTATCTACAGTAGAACCTTGGTCCTGTATCTACAGCAGAACCTTGGTCCTGTATCTACAGTAGAGCCTTGGTCCTGTATCTACAGCAGAACCTTGGTCCTGTATCTACAGCAGAACCTTGGTCCTGTATCTACAGTAGAACCTTGGTCCTGTATCTACAGCAGAACCTTGGTCCTGTATCTACAGTAGAACCTTGGTCCTGTATCTACAGTAGAACCTTGGTCCTGTATCTACAGTAGAACCTTGGTCCTGTATCTACAGCAGAACCTTGGTCCTGTATCTACAGTAGAACCTTGGTCCTGTATCTACAGCAGAACCTTGGTCCTGTATCTACAGTAGAACCTTGGTCCTGTATCTACAGCAGAACCTTGGTCCTGTATCTACAGCAGAACCTTGGTCCTGTATCTACAGCAGAACCTTGGTCCTGTATCTACAGTAGAACCTTGGTCCTGTATCTACAGTAGAACCTTGGCCCTGTATCTACAGCAGAACCTTGGTCCTATATCTACAGTAGAACCTTGGTCCTGTATCTACAGTAGAGCCTTGGTCCTGTATCTACAGCAGAACCTTGGTCCTGTATCTACAGCAGAACCTTGGTCCTGTATCTACAGTAGAGCCTTGGTCCTGTATCTACAGTAGAACCTTGGTCCTGTATCTACAGCAGAACCTTGGTCCTGTATCTACAGCAGAACCTTGGTCCTGTATCTACAGTAGAACCTTGGTCCTGTATCTACAGTAGAACCTTGGTCCTGTATCTACTAAAAGTTGATCAAGGTGAGTCCAGGAAAACCTTGGTCCTGTATCACATCTAATAAAGGTTTACCTGCAGTTTTATCTACAGCCAGTGCTTAAATTATAACTGGGGAGGTGCCGGAACAAAAAGTGAGTGCTAGAGGGGATGACCTGGGGAGTTCTGATGTACCGGAACACATGAGAAAAAAAATCACCTTTATAATAAAGCATCGCATGCATATCATCACATTTGCGTAGTGGCATAGAGCAGTAGAGGTTATAGTTGCACACATGGGGAACATTTTTAGTAGCTTAGGGTTGTCAGAATCTTTTTTAATACTGCACAAATGATCGAAATGGCAGGCTACTTTGACACTGACAAACAGATCAATAAAAATGACCTCGTCTTGAATACGTCCATAGCCTAGGCCTAGGTGTGTGGAAACACATATTGTAGGCTAAAATAGGAGGAAATTATAAACATATGAAAATATATTTTCTATTTGAGATTCTTCTAAGTAGCCATCTTTTGCCTTGATGACAGCTTTGCACACTCTTGGCATTCTCTCAACCAGCTTCACCTGAAATGCTTTTCCAACAATCTTGAAGGAGTTCCCACATATGCTGAGCACTTGTTGGCTGTTTTCCTTCACTCTGCGGTCCGACTCATCCCAAAACATCTCAATTGGGTTGAGGTCAGATGATTGTGGAGGCCAGGTCATCTGATGCAGCACTCCATCACTCTCCTTCTTGGTCAAATAGCCCTTACACAGCCTGAAGGTGTGTTGGGTCATTGTCCTCTTGAAAAACAAATGATTGTCTCACTAAGTGCCAACCAGATGGGATGGCGTATCGCTGCAGAATGTTTTGGTAGCCATGGTGGTTAAGTGTGCCTTGAATTCTAAATGAATCACAGACAGTGTCACCAGCAAGGCACCCCCACACCATCACACCTCCTCCTCCATGCTTCACGGTGGGAACCACACATGCGGAGATCATCCGTTCACCTACTCTGCGTCTCACAAAGACACGGCGGTTGGTACTAAAAATCTCAAATTTGGATTCATTAGACCAAAGGACAGATTTCCACCGGTCTAATGTCCATTGCTCGTGTTTCTTGGCCCAAGCAAGTCTGTTCTTCTTACTGGTGTCCTTTAGTAGTGGTTTCTTTGCAGCAATTCGACCAATAATGCCTGATTCACACAGTCTCCTCTGAACAGTTGATGTTGAGATGTGTCTGTTACTTGAACTCTGTGAAGCATTTATTTGGGCTGCAATTTCTGAGGCTGGTATCTCCAATGAACTTAACCTCTGCAGCAGAGGTAACTCTGTGTCCTATCTTGTGACGGTCCTCATGAGAGGCAGTTTCATCATAGCGCTTGATAGTTTTTGCGACTGCATTTGAAGGAACTGTAAAAGTCCTTGACATTTTTTTGAGCTGTTCTTGTCATAATATGAACTTTGTCTTTTACCAAATAGGGCTATCTTCTGTATACCACCCCTACCTTGTCACAAAACAAATTATCGGCTGAAAGGCATTAAGAAGGAAAGAAATTCCACAAATTAATGTTTAACAAGGCACACCTGTTAATTGAAATGCATGCCAGGTGACTACTTCATGAAGCTGGTTGAGAGAATGTCAAGAGTGTGCAATGCTGTCGAGGCAAAGGGTGGCTACTTTGAAGAATCTCAAATATAAAACATTTTGATTTGTTTAACACTTTTTTGGTTACTACATGATTCCATATGTGACATTTCATAGTTTTGATGTCTTCAATATTATTCTACAATGTAGAAAATAGTAAAAATAAAGAAAATCCCTGGAATGAGTATATGTGTCAAAACTTTTGACAGGTACTATACATATACAAATTACCTCAACTATCCTGCATACACGCACATTTACTCAGTACCAATACCTCCTGTATATTGCCTCATATTTTTCACTTTAGTTTATATAGTAAATATCTTCTTAACTTTGTTGTCTTAAGAACTGCATTGATGGTTAAGGGCTTGTAACTAAGCATTTCACGGTAAGGTGAAATGCTGTTGTATTCGGAGCATGTGACTATAAACAAAACAGTTAGCAACAGAGACGCAGAGTGGTGCTCCTATAATCAATATACTGTATTCATTATAAAGATGACAGTTAGCACCAGAGACCCAGAGTGGTGCTCCTATAATCAATATACTGTATTCATTATAAAGATGACAGTTAGCACCAGAGACCAAGAGTGGTGCTCCTATAATCAATATACTGTATTCATTATAAAGATGACAGTTCGCACCAGAGACCCAGAGTGGTGCTCCTATAATCAATATACTGTATTCATTATAAAGATGACAGTTAGCACCAGAGACCCAGAGTGCAACAGAGTGCCACCTGTGCATGTAACTGATCACAGCTGGAATGTATTTCACAGTACAAACTTATGTTTGATACAGATGCACTGAAATGATTTCCCCTTCAGTGTGGTATGGTACATGTAGATTATAGTAGGAGCACTGTGCAACACTAGAGATTGGTATGGTACATGTAGATTATAGTAGGAGCACTGTGCAACACTAGAGGTTGGTATGGTACATGTAGATTATAGTAGGAGCACTGTGCAACACTAGAGGTTGGTACATGTAGATTATAGTAGGAGCACTGTGCAACACTAGAGGTGGGTATGGTACATGTAGATTATAGTAGGAGCACTGTGCAACACTAGAGGCTGGTATGGTACATGTAGATTATAGTAGGAGCACTGTGCAACACTAGAGGTTGGTACATGTAGATTATAGTAGGAGCACTGTGCAACACTAGAGGTTGGTATGGTACTTGTAGATTATAGTTGGAGCACTGTGCAACACTAGAGGTTGGTATGGTACATGTAGATTATAGTTGGAGCACTGTGTAACACTAGAGGTTGGTATGATACATGTAGATTATAGTTGGAGCACTGTGCAACACTAGAGGTTGGTACATGTAGATTATAGTAGGAGCACTGTGTAACACTAGAGGTTGGTATGGTACATGTAGATTATAGTTGGAGCACTGTGCAACACTAGAGGTTGGTATGGTACATGTAGATTATAGTTGGAGCACTGTGCAACAGTAGAGGTTGGTATGGTACATGTAGATTATAGTAGGAGCACTGTGCAACACTAGAGGTTGGTATGGTACATGTAGATTATAGTAGGAGCACTGTGCAACACTAGAGGTTGGTATGGTACATGTAGATTATAGTAGGAGCACTGTGCAACACTAGAGGTTGGTATGGTACATGTAGATTATAGTAGGAGCACTGTGTAACACTAGAGGTTGGTACATGTAGATTATAGTAGGAGCACTGTGCAACACTAGAGGTTGGTACATGTAGATTATAGTAGGAGCACTGTGCAACACTAGAGGTTGGTACATGTAGATTATAGTAGGAGCACTGTGCAACACTAGAGGTTGGTGTGGTACATGTAGATTATAGTAGGAGCACTGTGCAACACTAGAGGTTGGTACATGTAGATTATAGTTGGAGCACTGTGCAACACTAGAGGTTGGTACATGTAGATTATAGTAGGAGCACTGTGCAACACTAGAGGTTGGTATGGTACATGTAGATCATAGTAGGAGCACTGTGTAACACTAGAGGTTGGTATGGTACATGTAGATTATAGTTGGAGCACTGTGCAACACTAGAGGTTGGTACATGTAGATTATAGTTGGAGCACTGTGCAACACTAGAGGTTGGTATGGTACATGTAGATTATAGTAGGAGCACTGTGCAACACTAGAGGTTGGTATGGTACATGTAGATTATAGTAGGAGCACTGTGCACCACTAGAGGTTGGTACATGTAGATTATAGTAGGAACACTGTGCAACACTAGAGGTTGGTATGGTACATGTAGATTATAGTAGGAGCACTGTGTAACACTAGAGGTTGGTATGGTACATGTAGATTATAGTTGGAGCACTGTGCAACACTAGAGGTTGGTATGGTACATGCAGATTATAGTTGGAGCACTGTGCAACACTAGAGGTTGGTATGGTACATGTAGATTATAGTAGGAGCACTTTGCAACACTAGAGGTTGGTATGGTACATGTAGATTATAGTAGGAGCACTGTGCAACACTAGAGTTTGGTATGGTACATGTAGATTATAGTAGGAGCACTGTGCAACACTAGAGGTTGGTATGGTACATGTAGATTATAGTAGGAGCACTGTGCAACACTAGAGGTTGGTACATGTAGATTATAGTAGGAGCACTGTGCAACACTAGAGGTTGGTATGCTACATGTAGATTATAGTAGGAGCACTGTGCAACACTAGAGGTTGGTACATGTAGATTATAGTAGGAGCACTGTGCAACACTAGAGGTTGGTATGGTACATGTAGATTATAGTAGGAGCACTGTGCAACACTAGAGGTTGGTACATGTAGATTATAGTAGGAGCACTGTGCAACACTAGAGGTTGGTATGGTACATGTAGATTATAGTTGGAGCACTGTGCAACACTAGAGGTTGGTATGGTACATGTAGATTATAGTAGGAGCACTGTGCAACACTAGAGGTTGGTATGGTACATGTAGATTATAGTTGGAGCACTGTGCAACACTAGAGGTTGGTATGGTACATGTAGATTATAGTAGGAGCACTGTGCAACACTAGAGGTTGGTATGGTACATGTAGATTATAGTTGTAGCACTGTGCAACACTAGAGGATGGTACATGTAGATTATAGTTGGAGCACTGTGCAACACTAGAGGTTGGTATGGTACATGTAGATTATAGTAGGAGCACTGTGCAACACGAGAGGATGGTATGGTACATGTAGATTATAGTTGGAGGACTGTGCAACACTAGAGGATGGTATGGTACATGTAGATTATAGTTGGAGCACTGTGCAACACTAGAGGTTGGTATGGTACATGTAGATTATAGTAGGAGCACTGTGCAACACTAGAGGTTGGTATGGTACATGTAGATTATAGTTGGAGCACTGTGCAACACTAGAGGTTGGTATGGTACATGTAGATTATAGTAGGAGCACTGTGCAACACTAGACGTTGGTATGGTACATGTAGATTATAGTTGGAGCACTGTGCAACACTAGAGGTTGGTACATGTAGATTATAGTAGGAGCACTGTGCAACACTAGAGGTTGGTATGGTACATGTAGATTATAGTAGGAGCACTGTGCAACACTAGAGGTTGGTATGGTACATGTAGATTATAGTTGGAGCACTGTGCAACACTAGAGGTTGGTATGGTACATGTAGATTATAGTAGGAGCACTGTGCAACACTAGAGGTTGGTATGGTACATGTAGATTATAGTAGGAGCACTGTGTAACACTAGAGGTTGGTACATGTAGATTATAGTAGGAGCACTGTGTAACACTAGAGGTTGGTACATGTAGATTATAGTAGGAGCACTGTGCAACACTAGAGGTTGGTATGGTACATGTAGATTATAGTTGTAGCACAGTGCAACACTAGAGGTTGGTATGGTACATGTAGATTATAGTTGGAGCACTGTGTAACACTAGAGGTTGGTACATGTAGATTATAGTAGGAGCACTGTGTAACACTAGAGGTTGGTACATGTAGATTATAGTAGGAGCACTGTGCAACACTAGAGGTTAGTATGGTACATGTAGATTATAGTTGTAGCACAGTGCAACACTAGAGGTTGGTATGGTACATGTAGATTATAGTAGGAGCACTGTGCAACACTAGAGGTTGGTATGCTACATGTAGATTATAGTTGGAGCACTGTGCAACACTAGAGGTTGGTATGGTACATGTAGATTATAGTAGGAGCACTGTGCAACACTAGAGGTTGGTATGGTACATGTAGATTATAGTTGGAGCACTGTGCAACACTAGAGGGTGGTATGGTACATGTAGATTATAGTAGGAGCACTGTGCAACACTAGAGGTTGGTATGGTACATGTAGATTATAGTAGGAGCACTGTGTAACACTAGAGGTTGGTATGGTACATGTAGATTATAGTTGGAGCACTGTGCAACACTAGAGGTTGGTATGGTACATGTAGATTATAGTAGGAGCACTGTGCAACACTAGAGGTTGGTATGGTACATGTAGATTATAGGTGGAGCACTGTGCAACACTAGAGGTTGGTATGGTACATGTAGATTATAGTTGGAGCACTGTGCAACACTAGAGGGTGGTATGGTACATGTAGATTATAGTTGGAGCACTGTGCAACACTAGAGGTTGGTATGGTACATATAGATTATAGTTGGAGCACTGTGCAACACTAGAGGATGGTATGGTACATGTAGATTATAGTTGGAGCACTGTGCAACACTAGAGGTTGGTAAGGTACATGTAGATTATAGTTGGAGCACTGTGCAACACTAGAGGTTGGTATGGTACATATAGATTATAGTTGGAGCACTGTGCAACACTAGAGGATGGTATGGTACATGTAGATTATAGTTGGAGCACTGTGCAACACTAGAGGTTGGTAAGGTACATGTAGATTATAGTTGGAGCACTGTGCAACACTAGAGGTTGGTATGGTACATGTAGATTATAGTAGGAGCACTGTGCAATACTAGAGGTTGGTATGGTACATGTAGATTATAGTAGGAGCACTGTGCAACACTAGAGGTTGGTACATGTAGATTATAGTAGGAGCACTGTGCAACACTAGAGGTTGGTATGCTACATGTAGATTATAGTAGGAGCACTGTGCAACACTAGAGGTTGGTACATGTAGATTATAGTAGGAGCACTGTGCAACACTAGAGGTTGGTATGGTACATGTAGATTATAGTAGGAGCACTGTGCAACACTAGAGGTTGGTACATGTAGATTATAGTAGGAGCACTGTGCAACACTAGAGGTTGGTATGGTACATGTAGATTATAGTTGGAGCACTGTGCAACACTAGAGGTTGGTATGGTACATGTAGATTATAGTAGGAGCACTGTGCAACACTAGAGGTTGGTATGGTACATGTAGATTATAGTTGGAGCACTGTGCAACACTAGAGGTTGGTATGGTACATGTAGATTATAGTAGGAGCACTGTGCAACACTAGAGGTTGGTATGGTACATGTAGATTATAGTTGTAGCACTGTGCAACACTAGAGGATGGTACATGTAGATTATAGTTGGAGCACTGTGCAACACTAGAGGTTGGTATGGTACATGTAGATTATAGTAGGAGCACTGTGCAACACGAGAGGATGGTATGGTACATGTAGATTATAGTTGGAGGACTGTGCAACACTAGAGGATGGTATGGTACATGTAGATTATAGTTGGAGCACTGTGCAACACTAGAGGTTGGTATGGTACATGTAGATTATAGTAGGAGCACTGTGCAACACTAGAGGTTGGTATGGTACATGTAGATTATAGTTGGAGCACTGTGCAACACTAGAGGTTGGTATGGTACATGTAGATTATAGTAGGAGCACTGTGCAACACTAGACGTTGGTATGGTACATGTAGATTATAGTTGGAGCACTGTGCAACACTAGAGGTTGGTACATGTAGATTATAGTAGGAGCACTGTGCAACACTAGAGGTTGGTATGGTACATGTAGATTATAGTAGGAGCACTGTGCAACACTAGAGGTTGGTATGGTACATGTAGATTATAGTTGGAGCACTGTGCAACACTAGAGGTTGGTATGGTACATGTAGATTATAGTAGGAGCACTGTGCAACACTAGAGGTTGGTATGGTACATGTAGATTATAGTAGGAGCACTGTGTAACACTAGAGGTTGGTACATGTAGATTATAGTAGGAGCACTGTGTAACACTAGAGGTTGGTACATGTAGATTATAGTAGGAGCACTGTGCAACACTAGAGGTTGGTATGGTACATGTAGATTATAGTTGTAGCACAGTGCAACACTAGAGGTTGGTATGGTACATGTAGATTATAGTTGGAGCACTGTGTAACACTAGAGGTTGGTACATGTAGATTATAGTAGGAGCACTGTGTAACACTAGAGGTTGGTACATGTAGATTATAGTAGGAGCACTGTGCAACACTAGAGGTTAGTATGGTACATGTAGATTATAGTTGTAGCACAGTGCAACACTAGAGGTTGGTATGGTACATGTAGATTATAGTAGGAGCACTGTGCAACACTAGAGGTTGGTATGCTACATGTAGATTATAGTTGGAGCACTGTGCAACACTAGAGGTTGGTATGGTACATGTAGATTATAGTAGGAGCACTGTGCAACACTAGAGGTTGGTATGGTACATGTAGATTATAGTTGGAGCACTGTGCAACACTAGAGGGTGGTATGGTACATGTAGATTATAGTAGGAGCACTGTGCAACACTAGAGGTTGGTATGGTACATGTAGATTATAGTAGGAGCACTGTGTAACACTAGAGGTTGGTATGGTACATGTAGATTATAGTTGGAGCACTGTGCAACACTAGAGGTTGGTATGGTACATGTAGATTATAGTAGGAGCACTGTGCAACACTAGAGGTTGGTATGGTACATGTAGATTATAGGTGGAGCACTGTGCAACACTAGAGGTTGGTATGGTACATGTAGATTATAGTTGGAGCACTGTGCAACACTAGAGGGTGGTATGGTACATGTAGATTATAGTTGGAGCACTGTGCAACACTAGAGGTTGGTATGGTACATATAGATTATAGTTGGAGCACTGTGCAACACTAGAGGATGGTATGGTACATGTAGATTATAGTTGGAGCACTGTGCAACACTAGAGGTTGGTAAGGTACATGTAGATTATAGTTGGAGCACTGTGCAACACTAGAGGTTGGTATGGTACATATAGATTATAGTTGGAGCACTGTGCAACACTAGAGGATGGTATGGTACATGTAGATTATAGTTGGAGCACTGTGCAACACTAGAGGTTGGTAAGGTACATGTAGATTATAGTTGGAGCACTGTGCAACACTAGAGGTTGGTATGGTACATGTAGATTATAGTAGGAGCACTGTGCAATACTAGAGGTTGGTATGGTACATGTAGATTATAGTAGGAGCACTGTGCAACACTAGAGGTTGGTATGGTACATGTAGATTATAATTGGAGCACTGTGCAACACTGGAGGTTGGTATGGTACATGTAGATTATAGTAGGAGCACTGTGCAACACTAGAGGTTGGTACATGTAGATTATAGTAGGAGCACTGTGCAACACTAGAGGTTGGTATGGTACATGTAGATTATAGTAGGAGCACTGTGCAACACTAGAGGTTGGTACATGTAGATTATAGTTGGAGCACTGTGCAACACTAGAGGTTGGTATGGTACATGTAGATTATAGTAGGAGCACTGTGCAACACTAGAGGTTGGTACATGTAGATTATAGTAGGAGCACTGTGCAACACTAGAGGTTGGTATGGTACATGTAGATTATAGTTGGAGCACTGTGCAACACTAGAGGTTGGTATGGTACATGTAGATTACAGTAGGAGCACTGTGCAACACTAGAGGTTGGTATAGTACATGTAGATTATAGTAGGAGCACTGTGCAACACTAGAGGTTGGTATGGTACATGTAGATTATAGTAGGAGCACTGTGCAACACTAGAGGTTGGTATGGTACATGTAGATTAAAGTTGGAGCACTGTGCAACACTACAAGTTGGTATGGTACATGTAGATTATAGTTGGAGCACTGTGCAACACTAGAGGTTGGTATGGTACATGTAGATTATAGTTGGAGCACTGTGCAACACTAGAGGTTGGTATGGTACATGTAGATTATAGTAGGAGCACTGTGCAACACTAGAGGTTGGTATGGTACATGTAGATTATAGTAGGAGCACTGTGCAACACTAGAGGTTGGTATGGTACATGTAGATTATAGTTGGAGCACTGTGCAACACTAGAGGTTGGTACATGTAGATTATAGTAGGAGCACTGTGCAACACTAGAGGTTGGTATGGTACATGTAGATTATAGTAGGAGCACTGTGCAACACTAGAGGTTGGTACATGTAGATTATAGTTGGAGCACTGTGCAACACTAGAGGTTGGTATGGTACATGTAGATTATAGTAGGAGCACTGTGCAACACTAGAGGTTGGTACATGTAGATTATAGTAGGAGCACTGTGCAACACTAGAGGTTGGTATGGTACATGTAGATTATAGTTGGAGCACTGTGCAACACTAGAGGTTGGTATGGTACATGTAGATTATAGTAGGAGCACTGTGCAACACTAGAGGTTGGTATAGTACATGTAGATTATAGTAGGAGCACTGTGCAACACTAGAGGTTGGTATGGTACATGTAGATTATAGTAGGAGCACTGTGCAACACTAGAGGTTGGTATGGTACATGTAGATTATAGTTGGAGCACTGTGCAACACTAGAAGTTGGTATGGTACATGTAGATTATAGTTGGAGCACTGTGCAACACTAGAGGTTGGTATGGTACATGTAGATTATAGTTGGAGCACTGTGCAACACTAGAGGTTGGTATGGTACATGTAGATTATAGTAGGAGCACTGTGCAACACTAGAGGTTGGTATGGTACATGTAGATTATAGTAGGAGCACTGTGCAACACTAGAGGTTGGTATGGTACATGTAGATTATAGTAGGAGCACTGTGCAACACTAGAGATTGGTATGGTACATGTAGATTATAGTAGGAGCACTGTGCAACACTAGAGGTTGGTACATGTAGATTATAGTTGGAGCACTGTGCAACACTAGAGGTTGGTATGGTACATATAGATTATAGTAGGAGCACTGTGCAACACTAGAGGTTGGTATGGTACATGTAGATTATAGTAGGAGCACTGTGCAACACTAGAGGTTGGTACATGTAGATTATAGTTGGAGCACTGTGCAACACTAGAGGTTGGTATGGTACATGTAGATTATTGTTGGAGCACTGTGCACCACTAGAGGTTGGTATGGTACATGTAGATTATAGTTGGAGCACTGTGCACCACTAGAGGTTGGTATGGTACATGTAGATTATAGTTGGAGCACTGTGCAACACTAGAGGTTGGTATGGTTCATCTAGATTATAGTAGGAGCACTGTGCAACACTAGAGGTTGGTATGGTACATCTAGATTATAGTAGGAGCACTGTGCAACACTAGAGGTTGGTATGGTACATCTAGATTATAGTAGGAGCACTGTGCAACACTAGAGGTTGGTATGGTACATCTAGATTATAGTAGGAGCACTGTGCAACACTAGAGGTTGGTATGGTACATCTAGATTATAGTTGGTTGTTTTTCAATATTTCAGTTTCAACTGTTAGGAAGAGAATACAACATGGCTTCTAGTCAGACTCTCAATCTCACAGGCACAAACATGATTGGAGTCATGTTACCACTGTGATATTTTGGTTAATAGATTCAGGTCACAAAACATTTAATTTTAAACAACATATTACATTACTTCTTAATAATAATACATTTATTGTGTTTATTGGTATAATTTTTGTCTGGTAATTTTTTTAATGGCTGGTAGTTAATTTTAGGCCCTGGGTTAGGCCCTGGGTTAGGCCCTGGTTTAGGCCCTGGTTTAGGCCCTGGTTTAGGCCCTGGTTTAGGCCCTGGGGCAGGCCCTGGGGCAGGCCCTGGGTTAGGCCCTGGTTTAGGCCCTGGTTTAGGCCCTGGTTTAGGCCCTGGGTTAGGCCCTGGGTTAGGCCCTGGGTTAGGCCCTGGTTTAGGCCCTGGTTTAGGCCCTGGTTTCTGCCCTGGTTAGGCCCTGGTTTAGGCCCTGGGTTAGGCCCTGGGTTAGGCCCTGGGTTAGGCCCTGGGTTAGGCCCTGGTTTAGGCCCTGGTTGGAGCACTGGGTTAGGCCATGGGTTAGGCCCTGGTTTAGGCCCTGGTTCAGGCCCTGGTTTAGGCCCTGGTTCAGGCCCTGGTTTAGGCCCTGGGTTAGGCCCTGGGTTAGGCCCTGGTTTAGGCCCTGGTTTAGGCCCTGGGTTAGGCCCTGGGTTAGGCCCTGGTTTAGGCCCTGGGTTAGGCCCTGGTTTAGGCCCTGGGTTAGGCCCTGGGTTAGGCCCTGGTTGGAGCACTGGGTTAGGCCCTGGTTGGAGCACTGGGTTAGGCCCTGGTTTAGGCCCTGGTTTAGGCCCTGGTTTAGGCCCTGGGTTAGGCCCTGGGTTAGGCCCTGGGTTAGGCCCTGGGTTAGGCCCTGGTTTAGGCCCTGGTTGGAGCACTTGGTTAGGCCATGGGTTAGGCCCTGGTTTAGGCCCTGGTTCAGGCCCTGGTTTAGGCCCTGGTTCAGGCCCTGGTTTAGGCCCTGGTTTAGGCCCTGGTTGGAGCACTGGGTTAGGCCATGGTTTAGGCCCTGGTTCAGGCCCTGGTTCAGGCCCTGGTTCAGGCCCTGGTTTAGGCCCTGGTTTAGGCCCTGGTTTAGGCCCTGGTTTAGGCCCTGGTTTAGGCCCTGGTTCAGGCCCTGGGTTAGGCCCTGGTTCAGGCCCTGGTTTAGGCCCTGGGTTAGGCCCTGGGTTAGGCCCTGGTTTAGGCCCTGGTTCAGGCCCTGGTTTAGGCCCTGGGTTAGGCCCTGGTTCAGGCCCTGGGTTAGGCCCTGGTTTAGGCCCTGGTTCAGGCCCTGGTTTAGGCCCTGGGTTAGGCCCTGGTTCAGGCCCTGGGTTAGGCCCTGGTTTAGGCCCTGGGTTAGGCCCTGGTTCAGGCCCTGGGTTAGGCCCTGGTTCAGGCCCTGGTTCAGGCCCTGGTTTAGGCCCTGGGTTAGGCCCTGGTTCAGGCCCTGGGTTAGGCCCTGGTTCAGGCCCTGGTTTAGGCCCTGGGTTAGGCCCTGGGTTAGGCCCTGGTTTAGGCCCTGGGTTAGGCCCTGGTTCAGGCCCTGGGTTAGGCCCTGGTTCAGGCCCTGGGTTAGGCCCTGGTTCAGGCCCTGGTTTAGGCCCTGGGTTAGGCCCTGGTTGGAGCACTGTGTAACACTAAAGGTATGTTTTTGTCCTCCACCCTGTAGATGTTTAAAGGCTTTGAGAAGGTGACGGACATCCAGTATGTGTACACACCCGTCTTCTCCTCCCTGTGTGGAGTCAAACTAGACTCCAACAACAAGGTCCACTACCTGCTGTCAGGTAAAGTACTGCTTCATAAGAAAATAGAACACTGCTGGGCTGGGGAATAGAGCCCATCACCTGTGGTTCATATGATGAGAGAACACTGCTGGGCTGGGGAATAGAGCCCACCCCCTGTGGTTCATATGATGCTGGGCTGGGCTGGGGAATAGAGCCCACCGCCTGTGGTTCATATGATGAGAGAACACTGCTGGGCTGGGGAATAGAGCCCACCGCCTGTGGTTCATATGATGAGAGAGCACTGCTGGGCTGGGGAATAGAGCCCATCACCTGTGGTTCATATGATGAGAGAACACTGCTGGGCTGGGGAATAGAGCCCACCCCCTGTGGTTCATATGATGAGAGAACACTACTGAGCTGGGGAATAGAGCCCATTGCCTGTGGTTCCTATGATAATAAAACACTACTGGGAAGGAGACCGCTGTGTCCATGTGTGTGTGTTAACTATTCAACTGTACTAGAATGCTTAAAAGGCCGCAAAAATGGTAAATTATGGGTATCGGTATTGTTTTTTTGGGCAAGGAAAATATTGGATAGCGGTATCGCCAAAAAATGTCATATCGGTGTATCTCTACTCGTCACTTTAATAATGTTTACATATTTTGCAATACTCATCTCATATGTACAGTATATACTGTATTCTATTCTACTGCCTCTTAGTCTATGCCACTCTGACATTGCTCGTCCATATGTTTAACAAATCAAATGTATTTATATAGCCCTTCTTACATCAGCTGATATCTCAAAGTGCTGTACAGAAACCCAGCCTAAAACCCCAAACAGCAAGCGTAGAAGCACATGGCCAAGATGTTCAAATGTTCATAGATGACCAGCAGGGTCAAATAATAATAATCACAGTGGTTGTCGAGGGTGCAACAGGTTATCACATCAGGAGTAAATGTCAGGTGGCTTTTCATAGCCGATCATTCAGAGTATCTCTACCGCTCCTGCTGTCTCTAGAGAGTTAGGGTTAGAGTTTATATATTCTTAATTCCATTCCTTTACTTAGATTTACAATTTACGTTTTTTTTTACCAACTTTTACTGACACGGGCCGTATTCAACTGGTGTTGAGTGTTCGTAAATTCGTCAGTTATTCTGCACTCTGGCACACTCAGACGAAGAGTGCTCTGAAATCAGAGTAGATAGCCAGAGCACATTTACCAGCTACGTCTATCTACAGTTGTCGCAGTGACATACTATTGAAATGGATTCTTGCATAGTGGAGTCTTTTGTTAAGACATGTAGCTAGCTAAACAATGAACCATAATACCAACTCATGATGTTACTACCCTGCATGAATCTGCTGGACGCTAACCAACCAGGTTCAATGTTAGCTAGCTAACATTAGGCTATAACTAGCAAAACTAATGGCTCTGAGATACGAATAATAAGATCATGCACGTACCATTAGCTAGTGAGCCAGCCAGCTAACATTAGCTAGCTAGCTAAGAGTACACTTTAACTTGAAATGAAAATTACTTTCTGTCAAAATTAGAAACAAGTAATATCTGAAAATGTAGCTAGCTAAACTATCTTGCCCGTATACATCATGGATGGGTGCTTCTCCCTGTCACAGATGCCATGGTTTCCCTTAGTTTGAAGATCCATAGACTGGTGTTTCCAGGTTTTTCATGTCCAGCCCACTCATCATCTCAGCCAATAATGGCTAGCGGGAAGGTGGATGACTTTTTCTGTGGCTAAACCAACTAGGCTCTAATTTAACAATTGTATTTGTATTTACAGATGGCATACAAGTCTGTTATTAAGGCACATGAAAGTTCCAGAAGGCATTTCTGCCCAAAAACATATTTTGATAAAAAAATAAGTGTCACGCCCTGACCTTAGAGATCCTTTTTATGTCTCTATTTTGGTTTGGTCAGGGCGTGAGTTGGGGTGGGTATTCTGGACGGCAAGGGACCCTGGAGGCAGGCTGGGGAGTATCGCCGTGCACGGGAGGAACTGGAGGCAGCAAGAGCAGAGCAGCAGCGTTAGGAAGGAAGCAAGGAAGCCCAAAGGGCACACGGGGAGTGTGGCAGTCAGGTTGGAGACCTGAGCCAACTCCCCGTGCTTACCGTGGCGGGCGTCGTACTGGTCAGGCACCGTGTTATGTGGTGGAGCGCACGGTGTCTCCAGTACGCGTTCTTAGCCCGGGGGGCTACATCCCAGCTCCCCGCATCTGCCGGGCTAGGGTGAGCATCCAGCCAGGACGGAGTGTGCCAGCCCTGCTCTCCAGACCTCCAGGACGTCTCTACGGCCCAGGATATCCTGCGCCGGCTCTGCGCACTGTGTCTCCGGTGCCAGTGCCTCGCATCTGCAGGGCGAAAATAACCATCCAGCCAGGACGGCTTGTGCAGGCTCTACGCTCAAGACCTACAGTGCGCCTCCATGGCCCAGTGTATCCTGTGCCTGTCCCCAGAAGGACAGGGCCTCCTGTATGTCTCTCCAGCCTGGTGAGTCCTGTGACAGTTCAACGTACCAGACTGCCCATACGTCTCCTCCCTCCAGTGATGATCCATGGGACGAAGCCTTCAGTGATGATCCATGGCACGAAGCCTCCAGTGATGATCCATGGCACGAAGCCTCCAGTGATTATCCATAGCACGAAGCCTCCAGTGATGATCCATGGCAAGAAGCCTCCAGTGATGATCCACAACAAGAAGCCTCCAGTGATGATCCACGGCAAGAAGCCTCCAGTGATGATCCATGGCAAGAAGCCTCCAGTGATGATCCACGGCAAGAAGCCTCCAGTGATGATCCATGGCAAGAAGCCTCCAGTGATGATCCATGGCACGAAGCCTCCAGTGAGGAGTAATGGCACGAAACCTCCAGCGAAGGCCTCCAGCGACATTCTCCAGTCCGGAGCCTCCAGCGACATTCTCCAGTCCGGAGCCTCCAGCGACGGCGCCCAGTCCGAGGTCGACGATGAGGGTCCCCGCACCAGAGGTGCCACCAAAGTGGGGTGAGCCAGTGGTGGAGCGCACCTGAGCCGCCACCGCGGATAGATGCCCACCCAGACCCTCCCCTATAGGTTTAGGTTTTGCGGTCGGAGTCCGCACCTTTGTGGGGGACGGGGGGACGGGGGGACGGGGGGGATGGTACTGTCACGCCCTGACCTTAGAGATCCTTTTTATGTCTCTATTTTGGTTTGGTCAGGGCGTGAGTTGGGGTGGGTATTCTATGTTCTATGTTTTGTAGTTCTATGTTTTGGCCGGGTAGGGTTCTCAATCAGGGACAGCTGTCTATCGTAGTCTCTGATTGAGAACCATACTTGGGCTGCCCTTTTTCCCACCTGTGTTTCTGGGAAGTTGACTTTGTTTAATAAGGCATAGAGCTTTTAGCTTCACGGTTTGTTTTGTTTATTGTTTTTGTTCGGCGTCATTTTTAAAATAAAATCAAATGTACGCTCACCACGCTGCACCTTGGTCCTGTCATCTCCTTCCGGCAACGGCCGTGACCACGCTGCACCTTGGCCTTCTCTAAAAACGGCCGTGACCACGCTGCACCTTGGCCTTCTTCTAAAAACGGCCGTGACAATAAGTTTGTTCAAATGGCTCTCCTGTGAAGTAGTAACCTGTGACATAGTTTCCTGAAACGAGTCACAAATATTACAAAACATGAATCCTGTTTGCAATAACGCACTAAAGTAAAACTGCAAAAAATATGTCAAATTAATTTAATCTCCTGAATACAAAGTGTCATGTTTGGGACAAATCCAACACAACACATCACTTGTCACGGCCGTCGAAAGAACTGGACCAAGGTACAGCGTGGTGAGCGTACATATGCCCTTTTATTAGGATGACGCCGACAAAAACAAAAAACAATACAAAAACAAACGTGAAGCTTAAGGCTATAGTGCCACAAACAAAGACAACTTCCCACACTGAAAGGACGGAAAAGGGCTACCTAAGTATGGTTCCCAATCAGAGACAACGACAGACAGCTGTCCATGATTGAGAACCATACCCGGCCAAAACATAGAACTACAAAATCAAAGAATGCCCACCCCAAATCACACCCTGACCAAACCAAATAGAGACATAAAAAGGCTCTCTAAGGTCAGGGCATGACATCACTGAGTAACACACTTCATATTTTCAAAGCATGCTGGTGGCTGCATCATGTTATGGATATGCTTGTTATCTGCAAGGACTGGAGAGTTTTTTAGGATAAAAATAAACGGAATAGAGCTAAGCACGGTCAAAATCCTAGGGGAAAATCTGTATGGTACATGTAGATGAAAGTTGGAGCACTTTGCATTTCCAACAGACACTGGGAGATGAATTAATCTTTCAGATGGAAATTAACCTAAAACAAAAAGCCAAAAATACACTGAAGTTGCTTACCAAGACAACATTGAATGTTCCTGAGTAGCTTAGTTACAGTTTTGACTTAAATCAGTTTAGGAACTCTATGGCAAGACTTGAAAATGACTGTCTAGCAATGATCAACAACCAGCTTGACAGAGCTTGAAGAAATGTAAAAAGACAAATATTGTACAATCCAGGTTGCAGTGCTCTTACAGAGTAACCCAGAGAGACTCCCAGCTGTAATCACTGCATGAAGGGATTCTAACAAGTGTTGATTCATGGATGTGAATTTGCTAAAATAAAAACATCTGTTTTCACTTTGTCACTATGGGCGATTGTGTGAATCCGAAATCAGGCTGTAACACAACAAAATGTGGAATAAGACAAAGGGGTGTGAATACTTTCTGCAGGCACTCTACAACACATACTGTACCTTCATTGGCTTACAGTGTTGACCCAATTTATGTTGTTCTGCAGGTAGTATGTGGAGTGATGGGAAGGTGTCTGTGTTGTCCCTCAGGTAGTATGTGGAGTGATGGGAAGGTGTCTGTGTTGTCCCTCAGGTAGTATGTGGAGTGATGGGAAGGTGTCTGTGTTGTCCCTCAGGTAGTATGTGGAGTGATGGGAAGGTGTCTGTCTTGTCCCTCAGGTAGTATGTGGAGTGATGGGAAGGTGTCTGTGTTGTCCCTCAGGTAGTATGTGGAGTGATGGGAAGGTGTCTGTCTTGTCCCTCAGGTAGTATGTGGAGTGATGGGAAGGTGTCTGTGTTGTCCCTCAGGTAGTATGTGGAGTGATGGGAAGGTGTCTGTGTTGTCCCTCAGGTAGTATGTGGAGTGATGGGAAGGTGTCTGTGTTGTCCCTCAGGTAGTATGTGGAGTGATGGGACGGTGTCTGTGTTGTCCTGCAGGTAGTATGTGGAGTGATGGGAAGGTGTCTGTGTTGTCCCTCAGGTAGTATGTGGAGTGATGGGAAGGTGTCTGTGTTGTCCCTCAGGTAGTATGTGGAGTGATGGGAAGGTGTCTGTGTTGTCCCTCAGGTAGTATGTGGAGTGATGGGAAGGTGTCTGTGTTGTCCCTCAGGTAGTATGTGGAGTGATGGGAAGGTGTCTGTGTTGTCCCTCAGGTAGTATGTGGAGTGATGGGAAGGTGTCTGTGTTGTCCCTCAGGTAGTATGTGGAGTGATGGGAAGGTGTCTGTGTTGTCCCTCAGGTAGTATGTGGAGTGATGGGAAGGTGTCTGTGTTGTCCCTCAGGTAGTATGTGGAGTGATGGGAAGGTGTCTGTGTTGTCCCTCAGGTAGTATGTGGAGTGATGGGAAGGTGTCTGTGTTGTCCCTCAGGTAGTATGTGGAGTGATGGGAAGGTGTCTGTGTTGTCCCTCAGGTAGTATGTGGAGTGATGGGAAGGTGTCTGTGTTGTCCCTCAGGTAGTATGTGGAGTGATGGGAAGGTGTCTGTGTTGTCCCTCAGGTAGTATGTGGAGTGATGGGAAGGTGTCTGTGTTGTCCTGCAGGTAGTATGTGGAGTAATGGGAAGATGTCCATTGGACTGTGTGATCTGGTAGAACCCTGGGACAACCTGTCCATGTCGCAGAAGAAGAACCTCAACTACAGATACCAGATGGGCTGTGACTGCAAGGTGAGCTCTCAATGTCTCACTGTCTTTTTCTCTCTCTCTCTCTCAGTAAACTATAACCCAAACCCTTCCTGTTGTCCCCAGATTACCACTAGAACCTGGTTGTTGTCCCCAGATTACCACTATAACCTGGTTGTTGTCCCCAGATTACCTCTATAACCCTTCCTGATGTCTCCAGATTACCACTATAACCTGGTTGATGTCCCCAGATTACCACTATAACCTGGTTGTTGTCCCCAGATTACCACTATAACCTGGTTGTTGTCCCCAGATTACCACTATAACCTGGTTGTTGTCCCCAGATTACCACTATAACCTGGTTGTTGTCTCCAGATTACCACTATAACCTGGTTGTTGTCCCCAGATTACCACTATAACCTGGTTGTTGTCCCCAGATTACCTCTATAACCCTTCCTGTTGTCCCCAGATTACCACTATAACCTGGTTGTTGTCCCCAGATTACCACTATAACCTGGTTGTTGTCCCCAGATTACCACTATAACCCTTCCTGATGTCTCCAGATTACCACTATAACCTGGTTGTTGTCCCCAGATTACCACTATAACCTGGTTGTTGTCCCCAGATTACCACTATAACCTGGTTGTTGTCCCCAGATTACCACTATAACCTGGTTGTTGTCCCCAGATTACCACTATAACCTGGTTGTTGTCCCCAGATTACCACTATAACCTGGTTGTTGTCCCCAGATTACCACTATAACCTGCTTGTTGTCCCCAGATTACCACTATAACCTGGTTGTTGTCCCCAGATTACCACTATAACCCTTCCTGTTGTCCCCAGATTACCACTATAACCTGGTTGTTGTCCCCAGATTACCACTATAACCTGGTTGTTGTCCCCAGATTACCACTATAACCTGGTTGTTGTCCCCAGATTACCACTATAACCTGGTTGTTGTCCCCAGATTACCACTATAACCTGGTTGTTGTCCCCAGATTACCACTATAACCTGGTTGTTGTCCCCAGATTACCACCAGAACCTGGTTGTTGTCCCCAGATTACCACTATAACCTGGTTGTTGTCCCCAGATTACCACTATAACCTGGTTGTTGTCCCCAGATTACCACTATAACCTGGTTGTTGTCCCCAGATTACCACTATAACCTGGTTGTTGTCCCCAGATTACCACTATAACCTGGTTGTATTCCCCAGATTACCACTATAACCCTTCCTGTTGTCCCCAGATTACCACCATAACCTGGTTGTTGTCCCCAGATTACCACTATAACCCTTCCTGATGTCCCCAGATTACCACTATAACCTGGTTGTTGTCCCCAGATTACCACTATAACCCTTCCTGATGTCTCCAGATTACCACTATAACCTGGTTGTTGTCCCCAGATTACCACTATAACCCTTCCTGATGTCTCCAGATTACCACTATAACCTGGTTGTTGTCCCCAGATTACCACTATAACCTGGTTGTTGTCCCCAGATTACCACTATAACCTGGTTGTTGTCCCCAGATTACCACTATAACCTGGTTGTTGTCCCCAGATTACCACTATAACCTGGTTGTTGTCCCCAGATTACCACTATAACCTGGTTGTTGTCCCCAGATTACCACTATAACCTGGTTGTTGTCCCCAGATTACCACTATAACCCTTCCTGATGTCCCCAGATTACCACTATAACCTGGTTGTTGTCCCCAGATTACCACTATAACCTGGTTGTTGTCCCCAGATTACCACTATAACCTGGTTGTTGTCCTCAGATTACCACTATAACCTGGTTGTTGTCCCCAGATTACCACTATAACCTGGTTGTTGTCCCCAGATTACCACTATAACCTGGTTGTTGTCCCCAGATTACCACTATAACCTGGTTGTTGTCCCCAGATTACCACTATAACCTGGTTGTTGTCCCCAGATTACCACTATAACCTGGTTGTTGTCCCCAGATTACCACTATAACCTGGTTGTTGTCCCCAGATTACCACTATAACCTGGTTGTTGTCCCCAGATTACCACTATAACCCTTCCTGTTGTCCCCAGATTACCACTATAACCTGGTTGATGTCCCCAGATTACCACTATAACCTGGTTGTTTTCCCCAGATTACCACTATAACCCTTCCTGTTGTCCCCAGATTACCACCATAACCTGGTTGTTGTCCCCAGATTACCACTATAACCTGGTTGTTGTCCCAAGATTACCACTATAACCTGGTTGTTGTCCCCAGATTACCACCATAACCCTTCCTGTTGTCCCCAGATTACCACTATAACCTGGTTGTATTCCCCAGATTACCACTATAACCTGGTTGTTGTCCCCAGATTACCACTATAACCTGGTTGTTGTCCCCAGATTACCACTATAACCTGGTTGTTGTCCCCAGATTACCACTATAACCTGGTTGTTGTCCCCAGATTACCACTATAACCCTTCCTGTTGTCCCCAGATTACCACTATAACCTGGTTGTTGTCCCCAGATTACCACTATAACCTGGTTGATGTCCCCAGATTACCACTATAACCTGGTTGTTGTCCCCAGATTACCACTATAACCTGGTTGTTGTCCCCAAATTACCACTATAACCTGGTTGTCGTCCCCAGATTACCACTATAACCTGGTTGTTGTCCCCAGATTACCACTATAACCTGGTTGTTGTCCCCAGATTACCACTATAACCTGGTTGTTGTCCCCAGATTACCACTATAACCTGGTTGTTGTCCCCAGATTACCACTATAACCTGGTTGTTGTCCCCAGATTACCACTATAACCTGGTTGTTGTCCCCAGATTACCACTATAACCTGGTTGTTGTCCCCAGATTACCACTATAACCTGGTTGTTGTCCCCAGATTACCACTATAACCTGGTTGTTGTCCCCAGATTACCTCTATAACCCTTCCTGTTGTCCCCAGATTACCACTATAACCTGGTTGTTGTCCCCAGATTACCACTATAACCTGGTTGTTGTCCCCAGATTACCACTATAACCTGGTTGTTGTCCCCAGATTACCACTATAACCTGGTTGTTGTCCCCAGATTACCACTATAACCTGGTTGTTGTCCCCAGATTACCACTATAACCTGGTTGTCGTCCCCAGATTACCACTATAACCTGGTTGTTGTCCCCAGATTACCACTATAACCTGGTTGTTGTCCCCAGATTACCACTATAACCTGGTTGTTGTCCCCAGATTACCACTATAACCTGGTTGTTGTCCCCAGATTACCACTATAACCTGGTTGTTGTCCCCAGATTACCACTATAACCCTTCCTGATGTCTCCAGATTACCACCATAACCTGGTTGTTGTCCCCAGATTACCACTATAACCTGGTTGTTGTCCCCAGATTACCACTATAACCTGGTTGCTGTCCCCAGATTACCACTATAACCTGGTTGTTGTCCCCAGATTACCACTATAACCTGGTTGTTGTCCCCAGATTACCACTATAACCTGGTTGTTGTCCCCAGATTACCACTATAACCCTTCCTGATGTCTCCAGATTACCACTATAACCTGGTTGTATTCCCCAGATTACCACTATAACCCTTCCTGATGTCCCCAGATTACCACCATAACCTGGTTGATGTCCCCAGATTACCACTATAACCTGGTTGTTGTCCCCAGATTACCACTATAACCTGGTTGTTGTCCCCAGATTACCACTATAACCTGGTTGTTGTCCCCAGATTACCACTATAACCTGGTTGTTGTCCCCAGATTACCACTATAACCTGGTTGTTGTCCCCAGATTACCACTATATCCTGGTTGTTGTCCCCAGATTACCACTATAACCTGGTTGTTGTCCCCAGATTACCACTATAACCTGGTTGTTGTCCCCAGATTACCACTATAACCTGGTTGTTGTCCCCAGATTACCACTATAACCTGGTTGTTGTCCCCAGATTACCACTATAACCTGGTTGTTGTCCCCAGATTACCACTATAACCTGGTTGTTGTCCCCAGATTACCACTATAACCTGGTTGTTGTCCCCAGATTACCACTATAACCTGGTTGTTGTCCCCAGATTACCACTATAACCCTTCCTGTTGTCCCCAGATTAACACTATAACCTGGTTGTTGTCCCCAGATTACCACTATAACCTGGTTGTTGTCCCCAGATTACCACTATAACCTGGTTGTTGTCCCCAGATTACCACTATAACCTGGTTGTTGTCCCCAGATTACCACTATAACCTGGTTGTTGTCCCCAGATTACCACTATAACCTGGTTGTTGTCCCCAGATTACCACTATAACCCTTCCTGTTGTCCCCAGATTACCACTATAACCCTTCCTGTTGTCCCCAGATTACCACTATAACCTGGTTGTTGTCCCCAGATTACCACTATAACCTGGTTGTTGTCCCCAGATTACCACTATAACCTGGTTGTTGTCCCCAGATTACCACTATAACCTGGTTGTTGTCCCCAGATTACCTCTATAACCCTTCCTGTTGTCCCCAGATTACCACTATAACCTGGTTGTTGTCCCCAGATTACCACTATAACCTGGTTGTTGTCCCCAGATTACCACTATAACCTGGTTGTTGTCCCCAGATTACCACTATAACCTGGTTGTTGTCCCCAGATTACCACTATAACCTGGTTGTTGTCCCCAGATTACCACTATAACCTGGTTGTTGTCCCCAGATTACCACTATAACCTGGTTGTTGTCCCCAGATTACCACTATAACCTGGTTGTTGTCCCCAGATTACCACTATAACCTGGTTGTTGTCCCCAGATTACCACTATAACCTGGTTGTTGTCCCCAGATTACCACTATAACCTGGTTGTTGTCCCCAGATTACCACTATAACCTGGTTGTTGTCCCCAGATTACCACTATAACCTGGTTGTTGTCCCCAGATTACCACTATAACCTGGTTGTTGTCCCCAGATTACCACTATAACCTGGTTGTTGTCCCCAGATTACCACTATAACCTGGTTGTTGTCCCCAGATTACCACTATAACCTGGTTGTTGTCCCCAGATTACCACTATAACCTGGTTGTTGTCCCCAGATTACCACTATAACCTGGTTGTTGTCCCCAGATTACCACTATAACCTGGTTGTTGTCCCCAGATTACCACTATAACCCTTCCTGATGTCTCCAGATTACCACCATAACCTGGTTGTTGTCCCCAGATTACCACTATAACCTGGTTGTTGTCCCCAGATTACCACTATAACCTGGTTGTTGTCCCCAGATTACCACTATAACCTGGTTGCTGTCCCCAGATTACCACTATAACCTGGTTGTTGTCCCCAGATTACCACTATAACCTGGTTGTTGTCCCCAGATTACCACTATAACCTGGTTGTTGTCCCCAGATTACCACTATAACCTGGTTGTTGTCCCCAGATTACCACTATAACCTGGTTGTTGTCCCCAGATTACCACTATAACCCTTCCTGATGTCTCCAGATTACCACCATAACCTGGTTGTTGTCCCCAGATTACCACTATAACCCTTCCTGATGTCTCCAGATTACCACTATAACCTGGTTGTATTCCCCAGATTACCACTATAACCCTTCCTGTTGTCCCCAGATTACCACTATAACCTGGTTGTTGTCCCCAGATTACCACTATAACCTGGTTGATGTCCCTAGATTACCACTATAACCTGGTTGTTGTCCCCAGATTACCACTATAACCTGGTTGTTGTCCCCAGATTACCACTATAACCTGGTTGTTGTCCCCAGATTACCACTATAACCTGGTTGTTGTCCCCAGATTACCACTATAACCTGGTTGTTGTCCCCAGATTACCACTATAACCCTTCCTGATGTCCCCAGATTACCACTATAACCTGGTTGTTGTCCCCAGATTACCACTATAACCTGGTTGTTGTCCCCAGATTACCACTATAACCTGGTTGTTGTCCCCAGATTACCACTATAACCTGGTTGTTGTCCCCAGATTACCACTATAACCTGGTTGTTGTCCCCAGATTACCACTATAACCTGGTTGTTGTCCCCAGATTACCACTATAACCTGGTTGTTGTCCCCAGATTACCACTATAACCTGGTTGTTGTCCCCAGATTACCACTATAACCTGGTTGTTGTCCCCAGATTACCACTATAACCTGGTTGTTGTCCCCAGATTACCACTATAACCTGGTTGTTGTCCCCAGATTACCACTATAACCCTTCCTGTTGTCCCCAGATTACCACTATAACCTGGTTGTTGTCCCCAGATTACCACTATAACCTGGTTGTTTTCCCCAGATTACCACTATAACCCTTCCTGTTGTCCCCAGATTACCACCATAACCTGGTTGTTGTCCCCAGATTACCACTATAACCTGGTTGTTGTCCCCAGATTACCACTATAACCTGGTTGTTGTCCCCAGATTACCACCATAACCCTTCCTGTTGTCCCCAGATTACCACTATAACCTGGTTGTTGTCCCCAGATTACCACTATAACCTGGTTGTTGTCCCCAGATTACCACTATAACCTGGTTGTTGTCCCCAGATTACCACTATAACCTGGTTGTTGTCCCCAGATTACCACTATAACCTGGTTGTTGTCCCCAGATTACCACTATAACCCTTCCTGTTGTCCCCAGATTACCACTATAACCTGGTTGTTGTCCCCAGATTACCACTATAACCTGGTTGTTGTCCCCAGATTACCACTATAACCTGGTTGTTGTCCCCAGATTACCACTATAACCTGGTTGTTGTCCCCAGATTACCACTATAACCTGGTTGTCGTCCCCAGATTACCACTATAACCTGGTTGTTGTCCCCAGATTACCACTATAACCTGGTTGTTGTCCCCAGATTACCACTATAACCTGGTTGTTGTCCCCAGATTACCACTATAACCTGGTTGTTGTCCCCAGATTACCACTATAACCTGGTTGTTGTCCCCAGATTACCACTATAACCTGGTTGTTGTCCCCAGATTACCACTATAACCTGGTTGTTGTCCCCAGATTACCACTATAACCTGGTTGTTGTCCCCAGATTACCACTATAACCTGGTTGTTGTCCCCAGATTACCTCTATAACCCTTCCTGTTGTCCCCAGATTACCACTATAACCTGGTTGTTGTCCCCAGATTACCACTATAACCTGGTTGTTGTCCCCAGATTACCACTATAACCTGGTTGTTGTCCCCAGATTACCACTATAACCTGGTTGTTGTCCCCAGATTACCACTATAACCTGGTTGTTGTCCCCAGATTACCACTATAACCTGGTTGTTGTCCCCAGATTACCACTATAACCTGGTTGTTGTCCCCAGATTACCACTATAACCTGGTTGTTGTCCCCAGATTACCACTATAACCTGGTTGTTGTCCCCAGATTACCACTATAACCTGGTTGTTGTCCCCAGATTACCACTATAACCTGGTTGTTGTCCCCAGATTACCACTATAACCCTTCCTGATGTCTCCAGATTACCACCATAACCTGGTTGTTGTCCCCAGATTACCACTATAACCTGGTTGTTGTCCCCAGATTACCACTATAACCTGGTTGCTGTCCCCAGATTACCACTATAACCTGGTTGTTGTCCCCAGATTACCACTATAACCTGGTTGTTGTCCCCAGATTACCACTATAACCTGGTTGTTGTCCCCAGATTACCACTATAACCCTTCCTGATGTCTCCAGATTACCACTATAACCTGGTTGTATTCCCCAGATTACCACTATAACCCTTCCTGATGTCCCCAGATTACCACCATAACCTGGTTGATGTCCCCAGATTACCACTATAACCTGGTTGTTGTCCCCAGATTACCACTATAACCTGGTTGTTGTCCCCAGATTACCACTATAACCTGGTTGTTGTCCCCAGATTACCACTATAACCTGGTTGTTGTCCCCAGATTACCACTATAACCTGGTTGTTGTCCCCAGATTACCACTATAACCTGGTTGTTGTCCCCAGATTACCACTATAACCTGGTTGTTGTCCCCAGATTACCACTATAACCTGGTTGTTGTCCCCAGATTACCACTATAACCTGGTTGTTGTCCCCAGATTACCACTATAACCTGGTTGTTGTCCCCAGATTACCACTATAACCTGGTTGTTGTCCCCAGATTACCACTATAACCTGGTTGTTGTCCCCAGATTACCACTATAACCTGGTTGTTGTCCCCAGATTACCACTATAACCTGGTTGTTGTCCCCAGATTACCACTATAACCCTTCCTGTTGTCCCCAGATTACCACTATAACCTGGTTGTTGTCCCCAGATTACCACTATAACCTGGTTGTTGTCCCCAGATTACCACTATAACCTGGTTGTTGTCCCCAGATTACCACTATAACCTGGTTGTTGTCCCCAGATTACCACTATAACCTGGTTGTTGTCCCCAGATTACCACTATAACCTGGTTGTTGTCCCCAGATTACCACTATAACCCTTCCTGTTGTCCCCAGATTACCACTATAACCCTTCCTGTTGTCCCCAGATTACCACTATAACCTGGTTGTTGTCCCCAGATTACCACTATAACCTGGTTGTTGTCCCCAGATTACCACTATAACCTGGTTGTTGTCCCCAGATTACCACTATAACCTGGTTGTTGTCCCCAGATTACCACTATAACCCTTCCTGTTGTCCCCAGATTACCACTATAACCTGGTTGTTGTCCCCAGATTACCACTATAACCTGGTTGTTGTCCCCAGATTACCACTATAACCTGGTTGTTGTCCCCAGATTACCACTATAACCTGGTTGTTGTCCCCAGATTACCACTATAACCTGGTTGTTGTCCCCAGATTACCACTATAACCTGGTTGTTGTCCCCAGATTACCACTATAACCTGGTTGTTGTCCCCAGATTACCACTATAACCTGGTTGTTGTCCCCAGATTACCACTATAACCTGGTTGTTGTCCCCAGATTACCACTATAACCTGGTTGTTGTCCCCAGATTACCACTATAACCTGGTTGTTGTCCCCAGATTACCACTATAACCTGGTTGTTGTCCCCAGATTACCACTATAACCTGGTTGTTGTCCCCAGATTACCACTATAACCTGGTTGTTGTCCCCAGATTACCACTATAACCTGGTTGTTGTCCCCAGATTACCACTATAACCTGGTTGTTGTCCCCAGATTACCACTATAACCTGGTTGTTGTCCCCAGATTACCACTATAACCTGGTTGTTGTCCCCAGATTACCACTATAACCTGGTTGTTGTCCCCAGATTACCACTATAACCTGGTTGTTGTCCCCAGATTACCACTATAACCCTTCCTGATGTCTCCAGATTACCACCATAACCTGGTTGTTGTCCCCAGATTACCACTATAACCTGGTTGTTGTCCCCAGATTACCACTATAACCTGGTTGTTGTCCCCAGATTACCACTATAACCTGGTTGTTGTCCCCAGATTACCACTATAACCTGGTTGTTGTCCCCAGATTACCACTATAACCTGGTTGTTGTCCCCAGATTACCACTATAACCTGGTTGTTGTCCCCAGATTACCACTATAACCTGGTTGTTGTCCCCAGATTACCACTATAACCTGGTTGTTGTCCCCAGATTACCACTATAACCCTTCCTGATGTCTCCAGATTACCACCATAACCTGGTTGTTGTCCCCAGATTACCACTATAACCCTTCCTGATGTCTCCAGATTACCACTATAACCTGGTTGTATTCCCCAGATTACCACTATAACCCTTCCTGTTGTCCCCAGATTACCACTATAACCTGGTTGTTGTCCCCAGATTACCACTATAACCTGGTTGTTGTCCCCAGATTACCACTATAACCTGGTTGTTGTCCCCAGATTACCACTATAACCTGGTTGTTGTCCCCAGATTACCACTATAACCTGGTTGTTGTCCCCAGATTACCACTATAACCTGGTTGTTGTCCCCAGATTACCACTATAACCTGGTTGTTGTCCCCAGATTACCACTATAACCTGGTTGTTGTCCCCAGATTACCACTATAACCTGGTTGTTGTCCCCAGATTACCACTATAACCTGGTTGTTGTCCCCAGATTACCACTATAACCTGGTTGTTGTCCCCAGATTACCACTATAACCTGGTTGTTGTCCCCAGATTACCACTATAACCTGGTTGTTGTCCCCAGATTACCACTATAACCCTTCCTGTTGTCCCCAGATTACCACTATAACCTGGTTGTTGTCCCCAGATTACCACTATAACCTGGTTGTTGTCCCCAGATTACCACTATAACCTGGTTGTTGTCCCCAGATTACCACTATAACCTGGTTGTTGTCCCCAGATTACCACTATAACCTGGTTGTTGTCCCCAGATTACCACTATAACCTGGTTGTTGTCCCCAGATTACCACTATAACCTGGTTGTTGTCCCCAGATTACCACTATAACCCTTCCTGTTGTCCCCAGATTACCACTATAACCTGGTTGTTGTCCCCAGATTACCACTATAACCTGGTTGTTGTCCCCAGATTACCACTATAACCTGGTTGTTGTCCCCAGATTACCACTATAACCCTTCCTGTTGTCCCCAGATTACCACCATAACCTGGTTGTTGTCCCCAGATTACCACTATAACCTGGTTGTTGTCCCCAGATTACCACTATAACCTGGTTGTTGTCCCCAGATTACCACTATAACCTGGTTGTTGTCCCCAGATTACCACTATAACCTGGTTGTTGTCCCCAGATTACCACTATAACCTGGTTGTTGTCCCCAGATTACCACTATAACCTGGTTGTTGTCCCCAGATTACCACTATAACCTGGTTGTTGTCCCCAGATTACCACTATAACCTGGTTGTTGTCCCCAGATTACCACTATAACCTGGTTGTTGTCCCCAGATTACCACTATAACCTGGTTGTTGTCCCCAGATTACCACTATAACCCTTCCTGTTGTCCCCAGATTACCACTATAACCTGGTTGTTGTCCCCAGATTACCACTATAACCTGGTTGTTGTCCCCAGATTACCACTATAACCTGGTTGTTGTCCCCAGATTACCACTATAACCTGGTTGTTGTCCCCAGATTACCACTATAACCTGGTTGTTGTCCCCAGATTACCACTATAACCTGGTTGTTGTCCCCAGATTACCACTATAACCTGGTTGTTGTCCCCAGATTACCACTATAACCTGGTTGTTGTCCCCAGATTACCACTATAACCTGGTTGTTGTCCCCAGATTACCACTATAACCTGGTTGTTGTCCCCAGATTACCACTATAACCTGGTTGTTGTCCCCAGATTACCACTATAACCTGGTTGTTGTCCCCAGATTACCACTATAACCTGGTTGTTGTCCCCAGATTACCACTATAACCTGGTTGTTGTCCCCAGATTACCACTATAACCTGGTTGTTGTCCCCAGATTACCACTATAACCTGGTTGTTGTCCCCAGATTACCACTATAACCTGGTTGTTGTCCCCAGATTACCACTATAACCTGGTTGTTGTCCCCAGATTACCACTATAACCTGGTTGTTGTCCCCAGATTACCACTATAACCTGGTTGTTGTCCCCAGATTACCACTATAACCTGGTTGTTGTCCCCAGATTACCACTATAACCCTTCCTGATGTCTCCAGATTACCACCATAACCTGGTTGTTGTCCCCAGATTACCACTATAACCTGGTTGTTGTCCCCAGATTACCACTATAACCTGGTTGCTGTCCCCAGATTACCACTATAACCTGGTTGTTGTCCCCAGATTACCACTATAACCTGGTTGTTGTCCCCAGATTACCACTATAACCTGGTTGTTGTCCCCAGATTACCACTATAACCCTTCCTGATGTCTCCAGATTACCACCATAACCTGGTTGTTGTCCCCAGATTACCACTATAACCCTTCCTGATGTCTCCAGATTACCACTATAACCTGGTTGTATTCCCCAGATTACCACTATAACCCTTCCTGATGTCCCCAGATTACCACCATAACCTGGTTGATGTCCCCAGATTACCACTATAACCTGGTTGTTGTCCCCAGATTACCACTATAACCTGGTTGTTGTCCCCAGATTACCACTATAACCTGGTTGTTGTCCCCAGATTACCACTATAACCTTTGTGTCCCAGATTACCACTATAACCTGGTTGTTGTCCCCAGATTACCACTATAACCTGGTTGTTGTCCCCAGATTACCACTATAACCTGGTTGTTGTCCCCAGATTACCACTATAACCTGGTTGTTGTCCCCAGATTACCACTATAACCTGGTTGTTGTCCCCAGATTACCACTATAACCTGGTTGTTGTCCCCAGATTACCACTATAACCTGGTTGTTGTCCCCAGATTACCACTATAACCTGGTTGTTGTCCCCAGATTACCACTATAACCTGGTTGTTGTCCCCAGATTACCACTATAACCTGGTTGTTGTCCCCAGATTACCACTATAACCTGGTTGTTGTCCCCAGATTACCACTATAACCTGGTTGTTGTCCCCAGATTACCACTATAACCTGGTTGTTGTCCCCAGATTACCACTATAACCTGGTTGTTGTCCCCAGATTACCACTATAACCTGGTTGTTGTCCCCAGATTACCACTATAACCTGGTTGTTGTCCCCAGATTACCACTATAACCTGGTTGTTGTCCCCAGATTACCACTATAACCTGGTTGTTGTCCCCAGATTACCACTATAACCTGGTTGTTGTCCCCAGATTACCACTATAACCTGGTTGTTGTCCCCAGATTACCACTATAACCTGGTTGTTGTCCCCAGATTACCACTATAACCTGGTTGTTGTCCCCAGATTACCACTATAACCTGGTTGTTGTCCCCAGATTACCACTATAACCCTTCCTGTTGTCCCCAGATTACCACTATAACCCTTCCTGTTGTCCCCAGATTACCACTATAACCTGGTTGTTGTCCCCAGATTACCACTATAACCTGGTTGTTGTCCCCAGATTACCACTATAACCTGGTTGTTGTCCCCAGATTACCACTATAACCTGGTTGTTGTCCCCAGATTACCACTATAACCTGGTTGTTGTCCCCAGATTACCACTATAACCTGGTTGTTGTCCCCAGATTACCACTATAACCTGGTTGTTGTCCCCAGATTACCACTATAACCCTTCCTGTTGTCCCCAGATTACCACTATAACCTGGTTGTTGTCCCCAGATTACCACTATAACCTGGTTGTTGTCCCCAGATTACCACTATAACCTGGTTGTTGTCCCCAGATTACCACTATAACCTGGTTGTTGTCCCCAGATTACCACTATAACCTGGTTGTTGTCCCCAGATTACCACTATAACCTGGTTGTTGTCCCCAGATTACCACTATAACCTGGTTGTTGTCCCCAGATTACCACTATAACCTGGTTGTTGTCCCCAGATTACCACTATAACCTGGTTGTTGTCCCCAGATTACCACTATAACCTGGTTGTTGTCCCCAGATTACCACTATAACCTGGTTGTTGTCCCCAGATTACCTCTATAACCCTTCCTGTTGTCCCCAGATTACCACTATAACCTGGTTGTTGTCCCCAGATTACCACTATAACCTGGTTGTTGTCCCCAGATTACCACTATAACCTGGTTGTTGTCCCCAGATTACCACTATAACCTGGTTGTTGTCCCCAGATTACCACTATAACCTGGTTGTTGTCCCCAGATTACCACTATAACCTGGTTGTTGTCCCCAGATTACCACTATAACCTGGTTGTTGTCCCCAGATTACCACTATAACCTGGTTGTTGTCCCCAGATTACCACTATAACCTGGTTGTTGTCCCCAGATTACCACTATAACCTGGTTGTTGTCCCCAGATTACCACTATAACCTGGTTGTTGTCCCCAGATTACCACTATAACCTGGTTGTTGTCCCCAGATTACCACTATAACCTGGTTGTTGTCCCCAGATTACCACTATAACCTGGTTGTTGTCCCCAGATTACCACTATAACCTGGTTGTTGTCCCCAGATTACCACTATAACCTGGTTGTTGTCCCCAGATTACCACTATAACCTGGTTGTTGTCCCCAGATTACCACTATAACCTGGTTGTTGTCCCCAGATTACCACTATAACCTGGTTGTTGTCCCCAGATTACCACTATAACCTGGTTGTTGTCCCCAGATTACCACTATAACCTGGTTGTTGTCCCCAGATTACCACTATAACCTGGTTGTTGTCCCCAGATTACCACTATAACCTGGTTGTTGTCCCCAGATTACCACTATAACCTGGTTGTTGTCCCCAGATTACCACTATAACCTGGTTGTTGTCCCCAGATTACCACTATAACCTGGTTGTTGTCCCCAGATTACCACTATAACCTGGTTGTTGTCCCCAGATTACCACTATAACCTGGTTGTTGTCCCCAGATTACCACTATAACCTGGTTGTTGTCCCCAGATTACCACTATAACCTGGTTGTTGTCCCCAGATTACCACTATAACCCTTCCTGATGTCCCCAGATTACCACTATAACCTGGTTGTTGTCCCCAGATTACCACTATAACCTGGTTGTTGTCCCCAGATTACCACTATAACCTGGTTGTTGTCCCCAGATTACCACTATAACCTGGTTGTTGTCCCCAGATTACCCTATAACCCTTCCTGTTGTCCCCAGATTACCACTATAACCTGGTTGTTGTCCCCAGATTACCACTATAACCTGGTTGTTGTCCCCAGATTACCACTATAACCCTTCCTGATGTCTCCAGATTACCACTATAACCTGGTTGTTGTCCCCAGATTACCACTATAACCTGGTTGTTGTCCCCAGATTACCACTATAACCTGGTTGTTGTCCCCAGATTACCACTATAACCTGGTTGTTGTCCCCAGATTACCACTATAACCTGGTTGTTGTCCCCAGATTACCACTATAACCTGGTTGTTGTCCCCAGATTACCACTATAACCTGGTTGTTGTCCCCAGATTACCACTATAACCTGGTTGTTGTCCCCAGATTACCACTATAACCCTTCTGTTGTCCCCAGATTACCACTATAACCTGGTTGTTGTCCCCAGATTACCACTATAACCTGGTTGTTGTCCCCAGATTACCACTATAACCTGGTTGTTGTCCCCAGATTACCACTATAACCTGGTTGTTGTCCCCAGATTACCACCATAACCCTTCCTGTTGTCCCCAGATTACCACTATAACCTGGTTGTTGTCCCCAGATTACCACTATAACCCTTCCTGATGTCCCCAGATTACCACTATAACCTGGTTGTTGTCCCCAGATTACCACTATAACCTGGTTGTTGTCCCCAGATTACCACTATAACCCTTCCTGATGTCTCCAGATTACCACTATAACCTGGTTGTTGTCCCCAGATTACCACTATAACCTTTGTGTCCCAGATTACCACTATAACCTGGTTGTGTCCCCAGATTACCACTATAACCTTTGTTGTCCCCAGATTACCACTATAACCTGGTTGTTGTCCCCAGATTACCACTATAACCTGGTTGTTGTCCCCAGATTACCACTATAACCTGGTTGTTGTCCCCAGATTACCACTATAACCTGGTTGTTGTCCCCAGATTACCACTATAACCCTTCCTGATGTCCCCAGATTACCACTATAACCTGGTTGTTGTCCCCAGATTACCACTATAACCTGGTTGTTGTCCCCAGATTACCACTATAACCTGGTTGTTGTCCCCAGATTACCACTATAACCTGGTTGTTGTCCCCAGATTACCACTATAACCTGGTTGTTGTCCCCAGATTACCACTATAACCTGGTTGTTGTCCCCAGATTACCACTATAACCTGGTTGTTGTCCCAGATTACCACTATAACCCTTCCTGTTGTCCCCAGATTACCACTATAACCTGGTGTGTCCCCAGATTACCACTATAACCTGGTTGTTGTCCCCAGATTACCACTATAACCTGGTTGTTGTCCCCAGATTACCACTATAACCTGGTTGTTGTCCCCAGATTACCACTATAACCTGGTTGTTGTCCCCAGATTACCACTATAACCTGGTTGTTGTCCCCAGATTACCACTATAACCTGGTTGTTGTCCCCAGATTACCACTATAACCTGGTTGTTGTCCCCAGATTACCACTATAACCCTTCCTGTTGTCCCCAGATTACCACTATAACCTGGTTGTTGTCCCCAGATTACCACTATAACCTGGTTGTTGTCCCCAGATTACCACTATAACCCTTCCTGTTGTCCCCAGATTACCACATAACCTGGTTGTTGTCCCCAGATTACCACTATAACCTGGTTGTTGTCCCCAGATTACCACTATAACCTGGTTGTTGTCCCCAGATTACCACTATAACCTGGTTGTTGTCCCCAGATTACCACTATAACCTGGTTGTTGTCCCCAGATTACCACTATAACCTGGTTGTTGTCCCCAGATTACCACTATAACCTGGTTGTTGTCCCCAGATTACCACTATAACCTGGTTGTTGTCCCCAGATTACCACTATAACCCTTCCTGTTGTCCCCAGATTACCACTATAACCTGGTTGTTGTCCCCAGATTACCACTATAACCTGGTTGTTGTCCCCAGATTACCACTATAACCTGGTTGTTGTCCCCAGATTACCACTATAACCTGGTTGTTGTCCCCAGATTACCACTATAACCTGGTTGTTGTCCCCAGATTACCACTATAACCTGGTTGTTGTCCCCAGATTACCACTATAACCTGGTTGTTGTCCCCAGATTACCACTATAACCTGGTTGTTGTCCCCAGATTACCTCTATAACCCGTCCTGTTGTCCCCAGATTACCACTATAACCTGGTTGTTGTCCCCAGATTACCTCTATAACCCTTCCTGTTGTCCCCAGATTACCACTATAACCTGGTTGTTGTCCCCAGATTACCACTATAACCTGGTTGTTGTCCCCAGATTACCACTATAACCTGGTTGTTGTCCCCAGATTACCACTATAACCTGGTTGTTGTCCCCAGATTACCACTATAACCTGGTTGTTGTCCCCAGATTACCACTATAACCTGGTTGTTGTCCCCAGATTACCACTATAACCCTTCCTGTTGTCCCCAGATTACCACTATAACCTGGTTGTTGTCCCCAGATTACCACTATAACCTGGTTGTTGTCCCCAGATTACCACTATAACCTGGTTGTTGTCCCCAGATTACCACTATAACCTGGTTGTTGTCCCCAGATTACCACTATAACCTGGTTGTTGTCCCCAGATTACCACTATAACCTGGTTGTTGTCCCCAGATTACCACTATAACCTGGTTGTTGTCCCCAGATTACCACTATAACCTGGTTGTTGTCCCCAGATTACCACTATAACCAGTCTGTTGTCCCCAGATTACCACTATAACCTGGTTGTTGTCCCCAGATTACCTCTATAACCCTTCCTGTTGTCCCCAGATTACCACTATAACCTGGTTGTTGTCCCCAGATTACCACTATAACCTGGTTGTTGTCCCCAGATTACCACTATAACCTGGTTGTTGTCCCCAGATTACCACTATAACCTGGTTGTTGTCCCCAGATTACCACTATAACCTGGTTGTTGTCCCCAGATTACCACTATAACCTGGTTGTTGTCCCCAGATTACCACTATAACCTGGTTGTTGTCCCCAGATTACCACTATAACCTGGTTGTTGTCCCCAGATTACCACTATAACCTGGTTGTTGTCCCCAGATTACCACTATAACCTGGTTGTTGTCCCCAGATTACCACTATAACCTGGTTGTTGTCCCCAGATTACCACTATAACCCTTCCTGATGTCTCCAGATTACCACCATAACCTGGTTGTTGTCCCCAGATTACCACTATAACCTGGTTGTTGTCCCCAGATTACCACTATAACCTGGTTGCTGTCCCCAGATTACCACTATAACCTGGTTGTTGTCCCCAGATTACCACTATAACCTGGTTGTTGTCCCCAGATTACCACTATAACCTGGTTGTTGTCCCCAGATTACCACTATAACCCTTCCTGATGTCTCCAGATTACCACCATAACCTGGTTGTTGTCCCCAGATTACCACTATAACCCTTCCTGATGTCTCCAGATTACCACTATAACCTGGTTGTATTCCCCAGATTACCACTATAACCCTTCCTGATGTCCCCAGATTACCACCATAACCTGGTTGATGTCCCCAGATTACCACTATAACCTGGTTGTTGTCCCCAGATTACCACCAGAACCTGGTTGTTTTCCCCAGATTACCACTATAACCTGGTTGATGTCCCCAGATTACCACTATAACCTGGTTGTTGTCCCCAGATTACCACTATAACCTGGTTGTTGTCCCCAGATTACCACTATAACCTGGTTGTTGTCCCCAGATTACCACTATAACCTGGTTGTTGTCCCCAGATTACCACTATAACCTGGTTGTTGTCCCCAGATTACCACTATAACCTGGTTGTTGTCCCCAGATTACCACTATAACCTGGTTGTTGTCCCCAGATTACCACTATAACCTGGTTGTTGTCCCCAGATTACCACTATAACCTGGTTGTTGTCCCCAGATTACCACTATAACCTGGTTGTTGTCCCCAGATTACCACTATAACCTGGTTGTTGTCCCCAGATTACCACTATAACCCTTCCTGTTGTCCCCAGATTACCACTATAACCTGGTTGTTGTCCCCAGATTACCACTATAACCTGGTTGTTGTCCCCAGATTACCACTATAACCTGGTTGTTGTCCCCAGATTACCACTATAACCTGGTTGTTGTCCCCAGATTACCACTATAACCTTTCCTGTTGTCCCCAGATTACCACTATAACCCTTCCTGTTGTCCCCAGATTACCACTATAACCTGGTTGTTGTCCCCAGATTACCACTATAACCTGGTTGTTGTCCCCAGATTACCACTATAACCTGGTTGTTGTCCCCAGATTACCACTATAACCTGGTTGTTGTCCCCAGATTACCACTATAACCTGGTTGTTGTCCCCAGATTACCACTATAACCTGGTTGTTGTCCCCAGATTACCACTATAACCTGGTTGTTGTCCCCAGATTACCACTATAACCTGGTTGTTGTCCCCAGATTACCACTATAACCTGGTTGTTGTCCCCAGATTACCACTATAACCTGGTTGTTGTCCCCAGATTACCACTATAACCTGGTTGTTGTCCCCAGATTACCACTATAACCTGGTTGTTGTCCCCAGATTACCACTATAACCCTTCCTGATGTCTCCAGATTACCACCATAACCTGGTTGTTGTCCCCAGATTACCACTATAACCTGGTTGTTGTCCCCAGATTACCACTATAACCTGGTTGTTGTCCCCAGATTACCACTATAACCTGGTTGTTGTCCCCAGATTACCACTATAACCTGGTTGTTGTCCCCAGATTACCACTATAACCTGGTTGTTGTCCCCAGATTACCACTATAACCTGGTTGTTGTCCCCAGATTACCACTATAACCTGGTTGTTGTCCCCAGATTACCACTATAACCTGGTTGTTGTCCCCAGATTACCACTATAACCTGGTTGTTGTCCCCAGATTACCACTATAACCTGGTTGTTGTCCCCAGATTACCACTATAACCTGGTTGTTGTCCCCAGATTACCACTATAACCCTTCCTGTTGTCCCCAGATTACCACTATAACCTGGTTGTTGTCCCCAGATTACCACTATAACCTGGTTGTTGTCCCCAGATTACCACTATAACCTGGTTGTTGTCCCCAGATTACCACTATAACCTGGTTGTTGTCCCCAGATTACCACTATAACCTGGTTGTTGTCCCCAGATTACCACTATAACCCTTCCTGATGTCTCCAGATTACCACCATAACCTGGTTGTTGTCCCCAGATTACCACTATAACCCTGTCCTGATGTCCCCAGATTACCACTATAACCTGGTTGTTGTCCCCAGATTACCACTATAACCTGGTTGTTGTCCCCAGATTACCACTATAACCTGGTTGTTGTCCCCAGATTACCACTATAACCTGGTTGTTGTCCCCAGATTACCACTATAACCCTTCCTGATGTCTCCAGATTACCACCATAACCTGGTTGTTGTCCCCAGATTACCACTATAACCTGGTTGTTGTCCCCAGATTACCACTATAACCTGGTTGTTGTCCCCAGATTACCACTATAACCTGGTTGCTGTCCCCAGATTACCACTATAACCTGGTTGTTGTCCCCAGATTACCACTATAACCTGGTTGTTGTCCCCAGATTACCACTATAACCTGGTTGTTGTCCCCAGATTACCACTATAACCTGGTTGTTGTCCCCAGATTACCACTATAACCTGGTTGTTGTCCCCAGATTACCACTATAACCTGGTTGTTGTCCCCAGATTACCACTATAACCTGGTTGTTGTCCCCAGATTACCACTATAACCTGGTTGTTGTCCCCAGATTACCACTATAACCCTTCCTGTTGTCCCCAGATTACCACTATAACCTGGTTGTTGTCCCCAGATTACCACTATAACCTGGTTGTTGTCCCCAGATTACCACTATAACCTGGTTGTTGTCCCCAGATTACCACTATAACCTGGTTGTTGTCCCCAGATTACCACTATAACCTGGTTGTTGTCCCCAGATTACCACTATAACCCTTCCTGATGTCTCCAGATTACCACCATAACCTGGTTGTTGTCCCCAGATTACCACTATAACCCTTCCTGATGTCCCCAGATTACCACTATAACCTGGTTGTTGTCCCCAGATTACCACTATAACCTGGTTGTTGTCCCCAGATTACCACTATAACCCTTCCTGATGTCTCCAGATTACCACCATAACCTGGTTGTTGTCCCCAGATTACCACTATAACCCTTCCTGATGTCTCCAGATTACCACTATAACCTGGTTGTATTCCCCAGATTACCACTATAACCCTTCCTGTTGTCCCCAGATTACCACTATAACCTGGTTGTTGTCCCCAGATTACCACTATAACCTGGTTGTTGTCCCCAGATTACCACTATAACCTGGTTGTTGTCCCCAGATTACCACTATAACCTGGTTGTTGTCCCCAGATTACCACTATAACCTGGTTGTTGTCCCCAGATTACCACTATAACCTGGTTGTTGTCCCCAGATTACCACTATAACCTGGTTGTTGTCCCCAGATTACCACTATAACCTGGTTGTTGTCCCCAGATTACCACTATAACCTGGTTGTTGTCCCCAGATTACCACTATAACCTGGTTGTTGTCCCCAGATTACCACTATAACCTGGTTGTTGTCCCCAGATTACCACTATAACCTGGTTGTTGTCCCCAGATTACCACTATAACCTGGTTGTTGTCCCCAGATTACCACTATAACCCTTCCTGTTGTCTCCAGATTACCACTATAACCTGGTTGTTGTCCCCAGATTACCACTATAACCTGGTTGTTGTCCCCAGATTACCACTATAACCTGGTTGTTGTCCCCAGATTACCACTATAACCTGGTTGTTGTCCCCAGATTACCACTATAACCTGGTTGTTGTCCCCAGATTACCACTATAACCTGGTTGTTGTCCCCAGATTACCACTATAACCTGGTTGTTGTCCCCAGATTACCACTATAACCCTTCCTGTTGTCCCCAGATTACCACTATAACCTGGTTGTTGTCCCCAGATTACCACTATAACCTGGTTGTTGTCCCCAGATTACCACTATAACCTGGTTGTTGTCCCCAGATTACCACTATAACCTGGTTGTTGTCCCCAGATTACCACTATAACCTGGTTGTTGTCCCCAGATTACCACTATAACCTGGTTGTTGTCCCCAGATTACCACTATAACCTGGTTGTTGTCCCCAGATTACCACTATAACCTGGTTGTTGTCCCCAGATTACCACTATAACCTGGTTGTTGTCCCCAGATTACCACTATAACCTGGTTGTTGTCCCCAGATTACCACTATAACCTGGTTGTTGTCCCCAGATTACCACTATAACCCTTCCTGATGTCTCCAGATTACCACCATAACCTGGTTGTTGTCCCCAGATTACCACTATAACCCTTCCTGATGTCTCCAGATTACCACTATAACCTGGTTGTTGTCCCCAGATTACCACTATAACCTGGTTGTTGTCCCCAGATTACCACTATAACCCTTCCTGATGTCTCCAGATTACCACCATAACCTGGTTGTTGTCCCCAGATTACCACTATAACCCTTCCTGATGTCTCCAGATTACCACTATAACCTGGTTGTATTCCCCAGATTACCACTATAACCCTTCCTGTTGTCCCCAGATTACCACTATAACCTGGTTGTTGTCCCCAGATTACCACTATAACCTGGTTGATGTCCCCAGATTACCACTATAACCTGGTTGTTGTCCCCAGATTACCACTATAACCTGGTTGTTGTCCCCAGATTACCACTATAACCTGGTTGTTGTCCCCAGATTACCACTATAACCTGGTTGTTGTCCCCAGATTACCACTATAACCTGGTTGCTGTCCCCAGATTACCACTATAACCTGGTTGTTGTCCCCAGATTACCACTATAACCTGGTTGTTGTCCCCAGATTACCACTATAACCTGGTTGTTGTCCCCAGATTACCACTATAACCTGGTTGTTGTCCCCAGATTACCACTATAACCTGGTTGTTGTCCCCAGATTACCACTATAACCTGGTTGTTGTCCCCAGATTACCACTATAACCCTTCCTGATGTCTCCAGATTACCACTATAACCTGGTTGTTGTCCCCAGATTACCACTATAACCTGGTTGTTGTCCCCAGATTACCACTATAACCTGGTTGTTGTCCCCAGATTACCACTATAACCTGGTTGTTGTCCCCAGATTACCACTATAACCTGGTTGTTGTCCCCAGATTACCACTATAACCTGGTTGTTGTCCCCAGATTACCACTATAACCTGGTTGTTGTCCCCAGATTACCACTATAACCCTTCTGTTGTCCCCAGATTACCACCATAACCTGGTTGTTGTCCCCAGATTACCACTATAACCTGGTTGTTGTCCCCAGATTACCACTATAACCTGGTTGTTGTCCCCAGATTACCACTATAACCCTTCCTGTTGTCCCCAGATTACCACCATAACCTGGTTGTTGTCCCCAGATTACCACTATAACCTGGTTGTTGTCCCCAGATTACCACTATAACCTGGTTGTTGTCCCCAGATTACCACTATAACCTGGTTGTTGTCCCCAGATTACCACTATAACCTGGTTGTTGTCCCCAGATTACCACTATAACCTGGTTGTTGTCCCCAGATTACCACTATAACCTGGTTGTTGTCCCCAGATTACCACTATAACCTGGTTGTTGTCCCCAGATTACCACTATAACCTGGTTGTTGTCCCCAGATTACCACTATAACCTGGTTGTTGTCCCCAGATTACCACTATAACCCTTCCTGTTGTCCCCAGATTACCACTATAACCTGGTTGTTGTCCCCAGATTACCACTATAACCTGGTTGTTGTCCCCAGATTACCACTATAACCTGGTTGTTGTCCCCAGATTACCACTATAACCTGGTTGTTGTCCCCAGATTACCACTATAACCTGGTTGTTGTCCCCAGATTACCACTATAACCTGGTTGTTGTCCCCAGATTACCACTATAACCTGGTTGTTGTCCCCAGATTACCACTATAACCTGGTTGTTGTCCCCAGATTACCACTATAACCTGGTTGTTGTCCCCAGATTACCACTATAACCTGGTTGTTGTCCCCAGATTACCACTATAACCTGGTTGTTGTCCCCAGATTACCACTATAACCTGGTTGTTGTCCCCAGATTACCTCTATAACCCTTCCTGTTGTCCCCAGATTACCACTATAACCTGGTTGTTGTCCCCAGATTACCACTATAACCTGGTTGTTGTCCCCAGATTACCACTATAACCTGGTTGTTGTCCCCAGATTACCACTATAACCTGGTTGTTGTCCCCAGATTACCACTATAACCTGGTTGTTGTCCCCAGATTACCACTATAACCTGGTTGTTGTCCCCAGATTACCACTATAACCTGGTTGTTGTCCCCAGATTACCACTATAACCTGGTTGTTGTCCCCAGATTACCACTATAACCTGGTTGTTGTCCCCAGATTACCACTATAACCTGGTTGTTGTCCCCAGATTACCACTATAACCTGGTTGTTGTCCCCAGATTACCACTATAACCTGGTTGTTGTCCCCAGATTACCACTATAACCTGGTTGTTGTCCCCAGATTACCACTATAACCTGGTTGTTGTCCCCAGATTACCACTATAACCTGGTTGTTGTCCCCAGATTACCACTATAACCTGGTTGTTGTCCCCAGATTACCACTATAACCTGGTTGTTGTCCCCAGATTACCACTATAACCTGGTTGTTGTCCCCAGATTACCACTATAACCTGGTTGTTGTCCCCAGATTACCACTATAACCCTTCCTGATGTCTCCAGATTACCACCATAACCTGGTTGTTGTCCCCAGATTACCACTATAACCTGGTTGTTGTCCCCAGATTACCACTATAACCTGGTTGCTGTCCCCAGATTACCACTATAACCTGGTTGTTGTCCCCAGATTACCACTATAACCTGGTTGTTGTCCCCAGATTACCACTATAACCTGGTTGTTGTCCCCAGATTACCACTATAACCCTTCCTGATGTCTCCAGATTACCACCATAACCTGGTTGTTGTCCCCAGATTACCACTATAACCCTTCCTGTTGTCCCCAGATTACCACTATAACCTGGTTGTTGTCCCCAGATTACCACTATAACCTGGTTGTTGTCCCCAGATTACCACTATAACCCTTCCTGTTGTCCCCAGATTACCACTATAACCTGGTTGTTGTCCCCAGATTACCACTATAACCTGGTTGTTGTCCCCAGATTACCACTATAACCTGGTTGTTGTCCCCAGATTACCACTATAACCCTTCCTGATGTCTCCAGATTACCACCATAACCTGGTTGTTGTCCCCAGATTACCACTATAACCCTTCCTGATGTCTCCAGATTACCACCATAACCTGGTTGTTGTCCCCAGATTACCACTATAACCTGGTTGTTGTCCCCAGATTACCACTATAACCTGGTTGTTGTCCCCAGATTACCACTATAACCTGGTTGTTGTCCCCAGATTACCACTATAACCTGGTTGTTGTCCCCAGATTACCACTATAACCCTTCCTGATGTCCCCAGATTACCACCATAACCTGGTTGATGTCCCCAGATTACCACTATAACCTGGTTGTTGTCCCCAGATTACCACTATAACCTGGTTGTTGTCCCCAGATTACCACTATAACCTGGTTGTTGTCCCCAGATTACCACTATAACCTGGTTGTTGTCCCCAGATTACCACTATAACCTGGTTGTTGTCCCCAGATTACCACTATAACCTGGTTGTTGTCCCCAGATTACCACTATAACCTGGTTGTTGTCCCCAGATTACCACTATAACCTGGTTGTTGTCCCCAGATTACCACTATAACCTGGTTGTTGTCCCCAGATTACCACTATAACCTGGTTGTTGTCCCCAGATTACCACTATAACCTGGTTGTTGTCCCCAGATTACCACTATAACCTGGTTGTTGTCCCCAGATTACCACTATAACCTGGTTGTTGTCCCCAGATTACCACTATAACCTGGTTGTTGTCCCCAGATTACCACTATAATCTGGTTGTTGTCCCCAGATTACCACTATAACCCTTCCTGATGTCCCCAGATTACCACTATAACCTGGTTGTTGTCCCCAGATTACCACTATAACCTGGTTGTTGTCCTCAGATTACCACTATAACCTGGTTGTTGTCCCCAGATTACCACTATAACCTGGTTGTTGTCCCCAGATTACCACTATAACCTGGTTGTTGTCCCCAGATTACCACTATAACCTGGTTGTTGTCCCCAGATTACCACTATAACCTGGTTGTTGTCCCCAGATTACCACTATAACCTGGTTGTTGTCCCCAGATTACCACC